>NC_059186.1:5752930-6352930 GCF_020631705.1 Daphnia magna | reverse complement strand
ATATTTTTGAACATGGATACCCCAAGGGGGAAGATGACACAAAAACTGATGAAACAACACGACTGCAAATGCTGCGACAAAAATTTCTTTAAAGGTTAGACAAAACTCTTAGAAACAAAGTCCGCTACAAACCTTTCACTACATACGAAGCCTTAGTTGCCTAAACCAACAAATACGCTCTACGTCTGGATGGAGAAAAAGAAGAAAAAGACATAAGAGAATTTATTAACGCAGTAGAGAACAACTCCACCAGTATTGAAATTTTAAAAGCAATAGAGAAACTACCTGAAACCATAAATGGGTCAATCCGATGCGCGACCAAAACTCGGATTTCGTTGAAATTTGGTAAGTGAATCAATAAATATGTTTAAAATTTATTGGCCAAAGGATTTTTTTTTGCGCAATTAGGGAAAAAGTTACAGCAAAATGAAAATCAGATTTTTTCATTTTGCCGTAAATTAGGATTTTTTCCGCGTTTTCATTTTTATTTATTTAAGACTAGTTTTTATTTCTCTATTGATTTTTGAATAAGTACGTCTTATTCAGTTTTTCACGCTCTTTTTAATGGTATTTTCTTGCTTCAAAATTTTTAAATTTAATTACGTTATTTAATTTTAAATGTTCAGAGTGTGGGTTACAAAAGTAGACCTGAACAGATTCGCTTCTGAGATTTATTTGTAATTTTTGCACTAAAAAAAAAAGGACATATCATAGTATATGCTATATTTTTTCGCTAGGGTTAAATTCTTCATAGTGCCGATTTAATTGTTTGAAATCTCCCTATTTTGATGTAAAATATTGGCTTCGGCGGCCATTTTCACTCATCCCTTTACCCTCTCTCCCCTATTTACCTTGACTACCCCAGGTGGTATTGGCGGATTGGTCAAAAAGGGGAGACAGGGAAAAGGGATGAGTGAAAATGAAACAATTAAATCGGCACTATGGAGAATTTAACCCTAGCGAAAAAAATAGAGCATATACTATGATATGTCCTCTTTTTTTAGTGCAAGAATTACAAATTAATCTCAGAAGCGAATCTGTTGAGGTCTACTTTTGTAAGACAAACTCTGAACATTTAAAAGTTAAATAACGTAATTAAATTTAAAAATTTTGAAACAAAAAAATACTTTTAAAAAGAGCGTGAAAAAAAGAATAAGACGTACTTATTCAAAAATCAATAGAGAAATAAAAACTAGTCTTAAATAAATAAAAATGAAAACGCGGAAAAAATCCTACGTTACGGCAAAATGAAAAAATCTGATTTTCATTTTGCTGTAACTTTTTCCCTAATTGCGCAAAAAAAAATCCTTTAGCCAATAAATTTTAAACATATTTATTGATTCACTTACCAAATTTCAACGAAATCCGAGTTTTGGTCGCGCATCGGATTTGTCAAATCCGCGCGGATTGACCCAAATGCCCTCACGACAGGTACCAGGTATCCACAAAAGGTCCCTGAAAAAGATGGAAACCCCCAGAGACCTGCCAGTGCAGACCAGGTAGAAAGATTGGAAAAAACAGTGACTCGATTGATAGAAAACAGTGATCGTATTAGAACCAGATTTTCAAATAATAGTAATATTAGACAGGAAAATTTATACTAAACAAGCAATGGTTACAATCAATACAGACAAAATTACAATACTCCCCAAAGTTACAATACTCCACCTCCCCATTTTGTGAGCAACCCTCCAAACAGGTACCAGATTAATAACCCTCCACCTCGACCCTTCTTCACATCTCAATATTCCCCACGCTCAGATCTGACTACCTGTCATGCTTGTGGCATGAAAGGCCACGTAAAAAGGGATTGTAGAAACAATCGAGAACAAAATACAGATATGCGACAGCCCCTCAAATGCTATTCTTGTCAGCAGATAGGACATAGAGCAAATGAATGCATCCATAGACAAATGCAGCAAAAGCCTAATGTTCCTGGTCCATTAGGACCAGGGAAACGCTTAGGTACCAACTGCAGCTTTGGGTCAGTTGGTAGGCAAACCTCTTTTTATGGAAAAACCCGGCATATTTCTCACATTACAATTATTCAAAAAAGTTCAGCACCCCGTATTTCCCTTTTTATCGATAAGATTCAATTTGATGCGCTGTTTGATACAGGCGCTGCAAGAAGCCTTTTACACGAAAAAGTTTATAGATTATTACCGTCGAAAATGAAACTGGCCAGTGCTGAGACCGACACAGATTTATTTGACGTACAGAATAGAAAATTACAGACCCTAGGGAAGGTAAAGCTACCTGTCCAATATGGAGAATATATACTTGAACAAGAATTTATTATTACAAGCGGAATTTCTGAAGCATGCATTTTAGGCGTTGACGCTGCTTTTAAACATGAGTTCGTACTATGTGGTCGAACTAAGACTATTTTTTTGGCGAGAGACAAAGCAGGAAGAGCACCTCTGTATTCAAGCAATAATTTAATGAACTCAGTCAAAAAGGTGACGACGTTCTCATTGACTTGCAGGGTCATTAGAGCCAGAATGAGTAGGTCACAATATCAATTGCTTCCTGGCTTTCCGTTTCTGTTTAGGGGAGACTGGAGTATGCCGGGACACCGGGTCAAGAGGGGCAGTAGGGGGGGAAATAGTAGATTTTAATAAAATTAAAAATTTTTTTAGTATGTTATTTAGATACATACAATCTTCTTTGGCATGAAATTTGGTTGAGTTTTGTCAATAACTGTATCAGTTATTAACAAAACTAAAAAAACAGTTTTTTTTTTAGTTAATTTTTTCTCCGCCATTTAATGTTTCTAGAAAAAAATAATTGCATATGGCATGTAAATTTAATATGGAAATGAAGCTTAATCATTTCTTTATTGTTAAAAACAAAAATTATAATTTTCGATCAATTACTGTAGATAATATTAACGTTTAAAAAAATAGTCTTTATCGGGAAATCGGGACAGCTGTTTTTGACTAAAATGGGACATTGGTGGGCGGGTTTGGCCTTCAAGCCCATCAATCATCATCGAGCTCATGACGCCATTACTGTTCCTTACAATGATCACAAGCAATCGATTATTCAGCATATTAATCGATTACAATAAGCCCAACTCCCACCTATCTTGTAATAAGGGTTTTTTATCATATAAGAAAAATTTTTTATTAACACAATTATCAAATTGAAACATTTATTAACTTATAGAGTCTATGCAGTGGCACGCTATTTCAATTTTTACAAATTTTGTTAATGAATTTTAAGGCGAAAACGGAGGACGTCCCTCACAACCCACCCTAGTTTCCTCACTTACCCCTCAAAATTGGCTCCTCCCACAAATCTAAGAAAACTTTAAAGGTCTTATATGGGAAAATGGTTTATTATGAAATTATATAAAAAATATGGGGGGTACATTACCGTATGGAATACATAAAAACAAAATAATAAATTAATTTAATGATTAGTTTGTGAGATATAGGGGGAAAACGAAAACCCTCCCGGCTTACTCCAGTCTCCCCTACTCCTAGCAAAGAGCTACCGGAGGGAATTACAGTAGATCAATTTTTAGGCGAGACAAATGATAAAGGGGAATACAATTTGCTGATTCGTAATATTTCAAGTAAACTCATTCATTTACCGCGTGGAATTTTATTGGGCAATGTCGAAACAACTTGTCAGTTAATTGGAAAAACTGACGTAAAAGATGAAAATGACACAATGCCAAATGAAGAACAAGCGGAAATTGACACTTACATTTCTAACGTAGAATTTCAATATAAAATACCTTTAATTAAATTATTAAATGATTTCAAAGACATTTTCACAACAACAGATTCTCAATTAGGATATACCGGTTTAATTAAGCATAGTATAGACACCCAAGGAAGAGACCCTATCAGACTTAGACCCTACCGAGCAGCAAGGAAGCATCAGGAAGAGTTAAGACGACAAATTAAGGAGATGTTGGATAAAGACATCACCGGGTTATCTACCTCTCCCTGGGCGGCACCTGTTGTACTCGTAGAAAAGAAAGACGGAAGTTTACGATTTTGCGCAGACTATCGTAAATTAAACAGCGTCACTGTAAAAGATTCATTCCCTTTACCAAGAATTGATACCACTCTCGACCAACTACACGAAAAAAAGTTTTTTACGACTCTTGACCTAGCATCTGGCTACTGGCAGATAGAACTAGAAGATTCAGCTAAAGAAAAAACAGCATTTATCGAAGAAAATAATTTATACCAATTTAAAATCATGGCTTTTGGATTGTGTAACGCTCCGGCAACATTTCAAAGAACAATGAATTACGTTCTAAGAGACGTCTTAGGAAAGAAAGCATTAGTTTATTTGGATGATGTCAAAAATTTTTCAGACACATTCGAAGCCCATTTAGAAGACATACGCGAAGTATTCAACCTTTTAAAAATCGCTAACCTTAAACTTAAACTCAAAAAATGCCAGTTTATTAAACATTCAGTAAATTATTTAGGTCATATCATTTCTAAAGAAGGCATCGCACTAGATCCCGAAAAAATTGATAAAATTCTTATTATCCAGTTCCTCAGTCAGCTGACGAAATTAGATCTTTTTTGGGACTAGCAGGATACTATAGACGTTTTATTAAAGTATTTGGTTCGATTTCCCAGACACTAACAAAGAAAACTCATAAATTAGCTTTAAAGGAACCTTTCGTTTGGACTGACGAAGATCAGGTAGCTTTTGAGACTCTCCGAACATGCCTTACAAGTAACCCTTTTCTGGCATATCCCGACTTTAGCAAGCAATTTTTACTTTTTTCTGACGCATGTAATTATGAAATTGGGGCGATATTGTCTCAAATTCAAGACTGTAATGAAGTAGTCATTGCGTATGCAAGTAGACAGCTTAGAAAACCAGAATTAAATTACGCTACCGTGGAAAAAGAAGTCCTCGAAGTGATCTTTGCCATAAAATCTTTCCGTCACTACCTTCTTGTTGACGAACCCTTTTTACTACTAACTGCTGGCTACAAAATCAAAAAGATTATAATGGAAGGCTAGGTCGGTGGGCAATACAGCTAGCAAGTACAAATTATAGAATACAATACAAGCCAGGGAGAGTACATCAAAACGCAGACTGTTTATCTCGGATAAAAGTCGCGGTCATTCAAGAAAAAAGGCAAATAAAAAAAATATATAATAATAAGTAAAATAAATAAATAAATAAAAAACTAAATAAAAATAAAAATAAATGACAAACAGAAAATATAATAAAATGAAATAAAATGTAATAAAATAAAATATAAATATATATGTACAGTATCCTTTTCAAAAATCCAAACACCGATTTAATTTTTTAAAGCCACCTATTGGCGGGGTAGCGGGTTTTTTGGTTTTTTTAAGGGGGAAGGTAGACGGGGTGATAGACACGACAGGGCAGGGTTGGGTAAGTCTAGACATTTAAAAAATTGCTTTAAGGTATTACGCTTGAAGGCAAGTTACAGGTCAGGACATTTTTGCAACCCCCAGGGTGGTGTGTTTTTTTAAACGACAGTTGGAAATTTAGGGCTTGGGCTTGGTGATGTTGCTTACCGAAACAATTTAGCTTATGTTCCAGCTGCGTGTGAATGTTTACGGCGTTGTCAATGGCGTAGGTGTAACCTTTCTGAATGTGATGCTGAAGATCGGTGTTAGATTCCAGATATGGGCTTTTTTGTTGATTAAATAACTTAAAAAATAATAATTCACTTCGTTCTAAAAAAATTAACATTCTTAGCAGATTGGAATAAAGAATATTCTAAAGATACGAAATAATTCACAATACCTTATCGAGAATCGAACACTCATCTACGGCGTCGCAATCAGAGGCTCTACACATATGCCATCGGTATCGACATAATTGTGCACAGGCAGCATTCTAATATATTTTGGGTAAGGAATATTATACAGCCTAAATCCAACATTTCCAACTGTCGTTTTAAAAAAACACATCACCCTGGGGGCGGCAAAAATGTCCCGACCTGTTACTTGCCTTAAAGCAAGAGTATTTTAAAAAATAATTAAGAAGACACGTAGTGCCATAAGGAAGCACGGCGGAAAAACTCGCGTTCGGATACTTGTGCACTGATATGCCGGCCAGCGGCTACAAGTCATAAAAATTTAAAAAAAATTTGTTTAGATACCTTTATCTATTATTAGGTCACAAAATTATTTTCATTGACTTAGGTGGATTTTTTAACCCTCTTTTTCTCAATCGCGCTAAGCGCGCTCCGTCATTTGAACCCATGCTAAAATGGTCCGAAAACGCGAAGTGTTCGGATACTTTTGGCACCTACTGTATATATTAAAACCGCAGTAAAACAATAAAAAAAAATACCTTTCATGGTAACACTCTCATTCAACCGCTAAACCCAAACACTAAAATTCAAGAAAGAAATAAAAAATTAAAATACACAAACAAAAATATATATATAACAGTAAATTCCACCAACGTTAACCAAACGGACACCACCATTTTGGACGTAATATATCTTAAACACTCACACCCTCAATAAATAACTGAAACATTATAAATATAAGTAATCTCAACAGAAAATACACACACAAACTATACCTATCACAATTCCCTAATAAGTCTCGACATCCTTTTCACTACCAACACAAACATGGCGACTAGAAGCCAAACGAAAGCAGACGTTGACAGCTCCAACGTTGCCAAGTTAATTTTCATTTCTCCAATTTTAATTTTTTTTGTCCCTAATTAATATTTTTCCCTGACTAAATACATAAAATTATTCCCAAATTATATTATTTCAAAAAAAACATTTATCCTTAAGAAAAAGCATACATGAAAGTCAAATAACGAAATTTAATAAAAATAAGTATGTCCCTAATTCTCTTCCAAAAACACCACGCATAACCCATCTAGCGGTCAATTTAACACCCACACTTTACACAACTTCACTATATGTACAAACTCCACTATTCTCCCCTTCATCATTCATAACATGCTTTTCCCCTAACCAAGTTTAACTCATATTAATTAAATCACATGTAGTTAAGTGATATTTAAAAAAAAAAAAAAAAAGTCCCAATATATTTCTGCATTTGTCCATTCAAACTACACATCCACGACACCTAGCGGTCGATCCAACATCTTTATGTACACTATTTCCCTTTCACTTACTGTCATTTTTCCACACTCCTTCGAGATATTGTGTATCAAAACAAAACAAAAACACAACAAAAAAAAACAAAAAAATTAACAAAACAAAAGAAAAGACAAAAGAAAAGAAGCATTTTAAATTTTCTGAAAATGTAAATTACCTTCCATTCCTACATTGTATCCTTCCTTCTAGCTTATTATATTTCATATCTCCCACCAAATCCGTCTTCCTAGAAATTTCTTATGACGGATAGTATTTCATCGAACAAATACAACCATGCAGTCTGCAACACCAAACTTATTCAAGTTTATCTTCAGAAAATGTTGCTGTACTTCATGCTAACAACAATATTATGCACCACTGCATTGGCATTCGAGACTATAATCTGCAACTGCGGTAATTCATCAGCAAAAGAACATTTATGAACAAATGACGAGAATTGCCCGTCATTACTGAAACCGACGCAAAAAGTCGATTACATGCTATGGACAAACAGAAGAGCTGGAATTAAATTCCAAGCGTCAATCTGCGGAAGATGGATGAAAATCAACCACATCACGACAGATTTCTTCGGTCAACAAATAATCGTTCAAGAAACAGTTGCGCTGGAGACATCATTAACCGAATGCACCATTATGGCTAAAACAAAACTATGCAACGACGTCCAAATGAATTTAACTGACGACAAATGGACCTACACACCAGACCCATCAACAATTGGAAGCTGGTTCTCAACCGTCTCCCCTTATGTAATTAATTGCATGATGGAAGAAACTAAACTAATTCGACAAGGAGAAGATGACACCATCGAAATTCCTCTTGGAAAAGCAAAAGTATCAGACGGAATTCATACACACAATCATCTCACGATTGTCTGGGATATTACAGTCGATACTGCATCTGACAACACTCCTAGACGTGTCAGCAGCGGAGAAGGCGCTCTCATCAAAACATCGACTCCAGAAACATTTCACCTCGAAGACGAGAAACAGCAGTTGGCATTTCATCTTAAACCAGAAGGGAGATGCCTCACAACTGCCTGTCGCCATAAAAGGAATCATTTACAGTTATTGGAGATGAACACCTGTTCATCTCAATCCCCCACCTCAGCAACAGCGAAGAATCTGACTACGAACCTCCTCAACGAGAAACGACAACTTTATCATACACTAGTAAAAATAACACAGTAACTGCCCTGGAACAAATACTCAACACTCAAGTCGGTTTGGCCGCACACGTAAAGTTTGTACGCGACAAACTAACTGAACAAGAAAATGATATTCTGAGAAATCATGAGGAACACTCAATGCGAATTAGTTCGGACTAAAGAGCTCTCGCAACTTCCGCTGCTCAATACGACGGATGGCTAGCAGCCAGCATTCTACAACTTCCCGAATGTATGAATCTTCCAGCACAAGGAGAAACTGTATTGTTGAAGCAATGCAGAGCAATTAGAATAACATTCGCTACCGAAACGACAAACTGTGGACCTCAACCTGGATTCAAAAACTTCACCATCGCCACAAACGGCTGGGAACTTGCCCCGTACAGCCCATGCTTCTGGAGAGACCATTACGTCAACTTTAATGGAAGACATCATGTCTATCGTAACGGTACTTGGAAGAAAGCCGAAGCAACCTTTTTACAACCAGAACAAGATTTGCCTACTTCCTTCCGCTACGATGACGATAATACACGCGACTATGAACCACAGGCTAATCCTGCCTACGATGGTATAACAACAAGCCACATGAACATCATAGCAGATCTCGCAGTAGCAATGGCTGAACAAAGCATGAAAACAGGCATAAATTCATCAACAGCAATGAGAAATATGATTGTTACAGCAGAAGAAAAAACAGGAATAACCAGCTATATGAGCTGGTGGGAAACCTTCAAGATCATCATGTTCTTCATTGGTTTAGCAATCATCAGCACCATCGCCTTCAAAATCCTCCGTTGGTTTAGCGTATTCAAGATTATATGGAGCTGTTGCTGCACACTTAAAAATCTCAACAAAACCACCCATAGAAGAAACCGACGTCGAGAAATGATGGACATTTCAGAACCAATCGACATGAAACAATATCTACCTCCTCTACTGCAAACTCAAGTTTGACTAGACCGATTACGGGACGTAATCTTACGGGTCCGGGAGTCATGTAACAGAATTCCCATTCTGCAAGCATGGCTTCTCCAATTTATCTCCCTCACATCCCTCGTCACATAGCCTCCACTTGAACCTACCATAAGACTGCAAGCAGCAACAGAATAGACCTTTTTCCCATCGACTCCCTAAAAGACACCTGCGCCGCCCGAAAACATATTCTTACATCAGCCGACTAACACGGGAGCACCCTTGTCTAGCCGGAAATTCCTCGAACATCTTCTTACCTGTTCCCACGCCTAGAATATTCATGCACCTGCAACGCACGCACCAGAACATTCAACCTCTTTTTAGATTAAGATCACAATGCATAACTAACCGTAGATATAGAAATAGTTTTACTAATTATTCACTTAAACCCTAGTTAAGTGACCTGTCCGAACTGTCACCACAGTTTGGGGGTGGCTTTAACACAGGACTATCTATACAAATAAAAATTCTAAGGAAAAATGTGGGAGGAGTTTTGGGTCTCTTGGATGTGCTCATCCTGTAATTGGCTGTAAGTTGCCGCCGGCTACTGGCTAAGGTAAATGGCGAGATGAGGCTTTTAGACGACTAATTCTTGGATGCAGTAGAGAAGGTTTTGATTGGAAATTGCTGTTTCTAATAAAAATAATATAATTTTTTAAATAATATTCTTTTAACTTTAAGAAAAAATAGCCAAGTTAATCCGAAACATGTATTTATTCAGAAAACATCAATGAATACACAACATTTAACCAAAGGGCAAAGGCATACTTTTATTGACGTGCAGATGCTGCCATCTTTTCTGATTGCTCTAAAGCAGCTCGCCGGCATCTTAGTAGATGAGCATGTTCCCTGGCCATCCCAGCTAACCTCTCCATTGTAACGGCATGATTTTGGGCCCTTTAAAAATTTAAAAATTACAGATTTTTGAAACGAAAAAAAGGTAAGTTTTTTAAGATAGCTTAGCGTATTAAGAAATGTTTTAAATAATTTTTTTTAATTAGTTAGTTAGTTATTATTATTTTTATAGTTTTTAAGTTAGTTATAAATTTCTTTTAGTAAATTAATTTTTTTGAAAGTATCGGTCTCTTGAAATTCTAATGTAAATTTAACACCAAAAACCAAGAAACCAGCAATTTCTATAGACCGTTTTTTCAAAATACAATCTTTAGTTGTGTTATTAATGAAAAACAAGGAACGGCCTCTTGAAATTTTTCTCTCCCTTCAATACTAAATAGGTAATGCAATTTTAAGAGGCCGTTCCCTGCTCTTAAACTCAAACAGAACTAAATGACATATTTAAAAAGGAAGAGTCAGTTGAAGTTGTTAGTTTTCTGTTTTGATTGTTGATTTTATTCATTATTTCAAGAGACCGTTCTTAGATTTTCAGTATTAACACATCTAATTAAGAAAGAAACGGTCTCTTTAAATTGTGAAATGAGTTCTACGAATAAAACAAATAAACAATTTCAATAGACCGTTCCTTACAAAAAACATAATTAATTCATGTAATTAATGAGAAATAAGGAACAGTCTCTTGACTTTCACTACATTTTTATTATAAATGTGAATTTCATAAAAGAAATAAAAAAAAGAAATTTTTAAGTTTGACGTATAAATTTTGACTGTATAATGTTAGTTTTTGAGGGAACGTCCTTTTTTCTTGACAGTTAACACAGCTAAATGATATTTTGTGAAAGGAACGGTCCCTTAAAATTAAGGTAAGTAAATACAAGTAAGTAAGTCTAAATACAATTTTGATGGACCTAGGAAATAATTTTGATTTAATTGAAATTTTCTAAGAATACTTACATTTGCACAGCATTCCTCGCTTCTTTATTTCTTTTCTCGAGCTCATTTAGGATGGAAATAGCTTGATTTTCAGGTAATTTCCTGTAACGTAATGATTCTGCAGCTTCCTTTTTTCTTTGTTCCTCTACATTTTTCTTCTTTTTGATTTCTCTCAACATATACTCTTTTTCTCGACTTTCTAGATCTATTTTTCTTTTTTTTCTTTTAGTTCATTTTCCAGTTTTCTTTCTTCATTTTTAATTTCTTCTTTTAATTCTTTCTTTGTTTCTTTGGTTTTATTTTGGTTTTCATTCATTTTAGGTGTTATATAAACTTCCTCCGAGTTTACTTCAATGCTGGTTTCTCCAATTGAGTCGGTCACAATATATTCGTTGTTATCTTCTGTGAACGGTATTTGTGACAATATATTATCAATAATACTTTCGTCATCAAAATCATCGTTCGAAACATTCTTCTCAGGAGAAGAAATTACTGGTTCAAAGCTTTGAGACGCCATTATTGATTTTTTTTTTATTTTCTATATTGTCACACGAGTTGTATTAGAACAAGAACAAACGAATACAACAAGTGATGACTTAAATTCTAAACAATGGTTTAACTCAAACAAAAGGGATAACCATTACCAAAAGTTGGAGAAGCGTCTGAAGAACTCTAGGGAGACCAGGGAACTTGTCTTTTACCGAATTTTACACTTGCATTGATACTGCTATGCTAATTACGCCCCTTCCGGAGCGCATGTCTCCGTATCTACTTCTAGCACTGATTATCTGCAATGATTCAATCCCACGGTCGCAGCGTAGTTCAATGAGCGGGTGAATCATATCTGTGAAGAGATAAACATTTACCCCTTTTCACCCGCGACAGGTCCCCCTTCTTTAAGACAGGCGACCCGACTGTACTTATCTACCTGCGATAAAGCATGAAGGTTACCCTTGTTAACACTAACTATAACACCAATGTAAAAGAAATGGAACTGATAGGCAATGATTGCGATCCGCGAAGGTTATTGAAACTGAATAAAAATCGGGCACAGCCTTTCTGCTGACACAGTTCATTTTCAGTCTTGGTGTGATACAGGTCTTCCAAGATGTTCACCCTTTCCGATGTATTGTCCGATTGGCGGTATTTTGACGTTGCCGTTGTGCGCTTCGCTGAGATTGCCTTCCGTAATCCTGTGAGCCGGTACCGTCGCCTGAATGTAAGTGATCGGAGGCTGTTTGCCACACTCCTAAACGATGCTAAGGTTACGGGTACCTCTTTGGATTTTACACCGTTTTCAGGGGAAGTTTGGGAATTGGACTTCTATTACAGGTATGTTTCCCTTTGTGTTCTAGGAAATTTCTTCATCATGATTTTAACTTTTTTTTTTCTTCTTTCTTCTTTTAGTACGTATCCCGGCTACGCGAAGTATCGCGATTTTTATTCCCACAACTATGCTAGACTTCTGTGGTGGCTTGAGTCAGGTGAGGATGTTTATCATCCGTCCCCCCGACGTTCCGAATTCCATTCAGAAGTTTTGTTCTCCACGGTGGAGGCTAGGCTGGCAGCCCGACTGGTCGCGCTGGAAGTTTTGAACCTCTGGCGGGAGAATCCGGAATCTGAAGCCTTATAATTTTTTCCTTGGTTAATTGCAATCCGGTATTCCTTTTTTTTTTTTTTTTTTGAATTTTCAATACATTTTTTAACACAACTCTTCTTTTTTCTTGTTTCTACGCTAGAGGGCATCATAGGCTAAGTTTGACACAATGGTACATGATTACTATAGGTGCATAATAACTACGGGAAGTGAATTATTGTTTTACAGGTTCTGCATTTCCAACTCTTCCCTCCCGCGGTCTTCAAGTGGTAGGCTGACCACATCGTGCTGTTCGTGAGCAGCTAACCTTGCACTAAGTAGGTAAAATTTATAACCCAAAAATGTGATTCCCATATTAATACTACAGCTATTATTATTAATTCATATCGGGCAGAAGATGTCTCCATCTGTTTATCCACTTCGGTCACAAGGTTGTGAATTTGTTCCCCCGTCATTTCAGCAGCTAACCTGGCGCGGTCATTCCGTTGAAGTAATTCACTAATGATGTCTATCGAACTCGTGTTCTCCCGCGGAATTTCGATGATGACGTGCTTCCCGCTGCTGTTACTGGTTGGGTCCTGAGAAAAAACGTTGACAGATGGCAGCACCGCCGCTTGAAGGTTCGGGGCTTCTATGCTTCCCTCCATGCTGGCTGGGAAGACCCAATCTTCTGTTCTCGCCCTACAACCCAAAGGTACTTCAAATATTCCAACCGCTGGTAATGTTAGCGTTCTTAGGGGCGGTTGTCCAACATTGGGTGGACATGAGAATACTATGTCGTGTGGTTTCGTCGCCGAGAAGGCCCATTGATTTGCTCCAATGTATACGACTTCTGGACCTCGCCAATCTGCAAATTTTTTCCGGCACTGCATCTTGATTAGAGGTACATCGTTCATGAATGCTGCTATGGCGCAGGACTTGCGAGCGTTCCGTTTGCTGATGCCCGAATGGAATTTACATAACGGTCGACCTATTTTACTGCACTCCCGGACGTCGTCTTTGGAGAGTTCCAGGAATGTTTCGAGGTCAGCAGCTACTGCAAGAAAGTTTGGTAAGTTGCTAAAGCTGACACTATGCGTTCAATTATCTGCGGCCCCCGGCAGGTTGATGATCTGAAACAGCTTATACTGTTGAGCATGATCGAAGATAGGGACCTGAATGAAGATCCTGAAATGATGTTCCAATGCTGCCACCGTGACTGTGGATTCACGATAAGCCACCCAAAGCTCATCGCTGGAAATTGACCATCCTCTAGGTAATTGTTGGTTGACATTTTTAATCACTGCGTTAAATCGTGCTGGGGAAACGATTTTAGGGGATAAATGCCCGTTTGCTAATAGACTGAATCCTATGTTGAGGCTATCGGCAAGTTGGTGTAGCCATTGCAGGATTTGATTCAGCGCCTCAAACGTGTCGTCCAGCTGGAAGAAATACTCGAAATGGTCTAAGTCAAGCTCTTCTAGCTTTGTATTCCACTCTAATAATTGTGCGGTCACGCTTTGCAGGGACGCAAACTGTCCTCGGAGCTCTCTAATCAACTGAGAGTTGGCTCTGGATTCCCACAACGATTCGTTCAGAACGGTAGCTTGCTTGTCCATAATGTGTATTATTTCCTATTGATTCAGTTTAACCTGTTGCACCTGACTGTTTAATTCTTCTAGGTCCTGCTGTGCTGAAACGCCAAAAAGCCATTTGAGAGCTGATCCACCTCCGTCGATGAGACTACGTCGGTTTCTTGGGTTGGTGTTTAAGGCTTCTTTCACGGTCGCGAATTGCTCGGTAACGCTCCCCAGATCCTTCGAGAAACTTCGTAATTTGCTGAAAATTCTTTTGGCTGCTATTTTTTGTGGTCGAGATCCTTGCTGTTTCCACTTGTCTGCCACTGCTTGCTGTTGGAGAATTTTCTGTTGCAAGTAAGCTATTGCTGCTCCAGCGGGCCCTAAATCGAGGTCAGTTACGATTGTCCATGCTGATTCACTGAAAGCGACATCTACATGTTCTTTAAAAATCGTGTTTTCTCTCAGGATCAGTGCCGTAACCATTGGTGGATTGAAGACTGTAAACAGGAGCATCAAGAAGGGTACCAAGCAAGTTAGGTACCTAGCGGGTGGTCTTCTGTTACGGATGGGCCTTTGAGCTGGTACTACTTCGATTGAAGTGGGGGGCGCTACCATGACGCCATCTGCTGTGGTATGTTCGGTAACTGTTTTCTTGTCATCTGCTACCGCTTGAGGGCTGGTAACTGCTGGTACATCTTGTGATTCAATTTCTTGATCTTCCCTGTGTTCTTTTTCAGTGGTTTCTTCTAAATTGTTTGGAGCTATTTCTTGTGGGAGCTGCCATTCATTTGAGGCTTCAAAGAATGGCTTCATACGGATGACGTGCACAATATCCGTTTTCCCTCGACCGGTTGCTGATGTAACCTCATAATTCACCGGCGTGGTTTTCCTCAACACTTTGAAAGGTCCCAACCATCGGTGAAGGAGTTTTCGGATTTTCCCACTTTTCTGAATGGTTTGTACACTAGCACTAAATCTCCGGATTGGAAGGACAGATCCCGATGATGTGAGTCGTACCTCTCTTTCTGTTTGTTTTTTACCTCTTCCATTCTAGTTTTCACTATTTCTTTAGCTGTCGATAATTCGATCAATAGGCGATCTGCGTAATCTCTTGTGGCGCCATCTTCTGTCAACAATGGATTCGGATCCGCACCCAGCTCCATGTCGATTGGTAATTTTGGCTCGCGTCCGTAGAGGAGAAAGAATGGAGAGTATCCTGTGGATTCTTGCCTGGCTGTGTTGTACGCAAAGCACACATACTGTAGGGTCTCATCCCAATCCCGCTGGTCAGTACTAACATACATGTAAAGCATTGCTGCTAACGTATGATTCATTCTTTCCACAGCCCCGTTTGCTTGAGGATGATAACTGGGTGTTGTTTTGTGGTTGGTGTGTAACTTTTTGACCACTGCTTGAGTTAACTCAGCAACGAAGCATTTTCCTCGGTCAGTGATGATTTGTTCTGGAGCTCCATGGCGAAGAAAAATTTGGTTGACGAAGAACTCAGCGACATCTTCTGCTTTGCCGGTTGGCATAGCTTTCAGCTCAACCCATTTAGTCAGGTAATCTACTGCAACAATTATCATTTTGTTACCCTTGTGAGATAGAGGGAATGGCCCAAGCAGATCCATACCCATTTTCTCAACAGGTCTTTCTACTTTAATGCACTGCAGGAATCCCGGAGGTTTATCTGGAACTCCTTTTCTTCCTTGACAGTTCACGCAACTCTGAACGTAGCGAGTTATGTCAAGATTCATTTTCGGCCAAAAGAATCGACTGCAAATTTTGTGGAGAGTCCGCTTGATGCCTAAATGACCGAAAACAATGTCATCGTGATAAGCTTGCAAAATTCTTTCACGACATTCCACAGGTACACATAATCTTCTGTAATTTTTTCCATCCTTAAAAGTTTCTTTGTAGAGTTTTCCGTTGCACAGAACGAAGTTTTTCACCCTTTCTTTTCCGTCCTCGAGCTTCGAGATTTTTTCGCTTCAATCACGGCGAGCTCTTTGTTTGCGGATAAATGAGCCGTTTTCTTCGGGAGAAAGGATATCCACTGCGTTTGGTCCAATGGCCGCAACGATGAAACATCGATCATCTTCCATTTCTTCGATCTGCTGAAGTGGGTTTCGTGAGAGGCAGTCGGCGTTGTCGTGTGTTTTCCCACTATGATATACGATAGATATATCGTACTCCTGAAGCGAGAGACTCCAACGCGCTAAACGTCCAGCGAGGTCCCGCTTGCTCATTAACCAATACAACGGTTGATGATCGGTGATCACTTTCATTTGACAACCCCACACAAAACATCGAAACTTGGTAAGGCACCATACTAATGCAAGACATTCTTTCTCCGTGATAGAATAATTTGTTTCTGATTTCGATAGTAAGCGGCTTGCGTAAGCTACTGATCTTTCAACTCCATCGATGCGCTGTGCTAGTACACCTCCTATGCCGAAACCACAGGCGTCCGGTAGAATTTCCATCGGTAACTCGTAGTTTGGATGAGCTAGCACTGGAGCTGATGTAAGTGCTGCTTTTAGAGCGTTGAAGCTACTAACTTGATCCGTTCCCCAAATGAATGGAATGTCTTTCTTTGTTAGCGATGTGAGCGGACGTGCGATGGATGCGAAATTCTGGATGTGACGCCGGTAATAGGAGCACAATCCCAGGAAGCTTTGTACTCGTTTGACTTTATTTGCTGTTGAATGGCCTACTGCTGGAGATGGAAAATTTTCCACCACCTCTAGTTTTTCAGGATCCGGACCAACACCTTCCTTGGTAACGACGTGACCTAATACTTTTAATATGTTCTTAGCAAATGAGCACTTTGACCATTTTAGTTTCAGGTTGGCTTTTCCAAGGCAATCCAGCACTGATTGGAGTCGTTCCAAATGTTGTTCGAACGTTGCCGAGTAGACGATGACGTCATCTAGGTACACCAGGCACGTTGTCCATCGAAGTCCGGCTAAAATAATATCCATTGCCCGCTGAAATGTGCCCGGGGCATTAGTTAATCCAAATGGAAGAGCACGGAACTGATATAATCCATCCGCAGTTACGAAAGCTGTTTTCGGTCTATCCTTGCTGGCAACTGGCACCTGGTTATAACCGGATTGGAGATCCATGCTGGAGAAGATTGTAGCCCCCTACAGGCGGCTCAATGTATCGGCCACACGAGGCAGCGGGTAGGAATCTTTTACGGTCACTGCATTAAGTTTGCGATAATCAACACAAAAACGCCAAGTTCCATCTTTCTTCTTTACTAGGACCACAGGCGAAGACCAAGGACTGTCCGAGTGTTCAATTATTCCCTGGCGTAACATTCCTTCCACCTGTTCCTGGATCACAGCTCGTTCCTTCCAGGCACTCTTATAAGGAAGCTGGTGAATTGGAGGGTTAACTCCAGTGTTAATGTCGTGCTCCACCAACGTACAGTGCCCCAAATCATGTTCACTAAATGCGAAACAGCTGATGGAACTTTTGAGAATTTTCAATACCTCACTTTTTTTATCCTCGTGCAGGTTTTCTCCAATCCTGCTTTTCAAATTATCCAATAATTTTTTAGTTTTTTCATCCATTTCTTCAATCGTAGCATTTGTTCCTGAAACTTCACCAGATTTATCTGCTTTTTCCACTTCTTGGATTTCTTCTAAAGTCCCCAATGTTACATCTTTCTCCAGCCACACTGATTTGGGAGACAGATTTGCTACAGGAATGTTTTCCAGGTCCTTCTGCACAAGGGCGTGACCCGTAGACAGACTTGTCGTGGCCATCAGTGAAACTGGTGGTTTCAGGACACAAGCGCCTTTCAGTTTACTAGAAACTTTCGTTGGAACGGGTTTAATTGAATACGCTGGAATTTCCTGACACTCGTTGGATACTAACACAGTATCTTCTGTTTCTTCCTTCGCAGGGAGGGAGATTACTGCAAGCGGTAAATCACCCATAGTGAGAAGAGGTTTCTCCGCCTGGTAATTAATCCGTATACATCCAAATTGTTTGAGAAAATCATTTCCCATCAAAAGTTCAATTCCTGACATTGCCATAACGATTTCTTTTCCTTTCACAGATCTGTTTTTGTGCGTCACCAGGATTTCGGCTGCTCCTTCGGGCATCACTCGTGATCCGTTCGCGAGAATAATTCCGGAACCACTCCATGGCTGCTGAACGAATTGTGTTTTCTTCAATAATTCAGGAGAGATAACTGTCACTGCTGCACCAGTGTCAATCACTGCTGTTGCATTCACCTCACCACAAAACACAGGTACTTTAATCAAGTTGGTTCCATCGAAGTTCAACAGGTGTTTTTCTTCCTGTACGTTAGGAGCTTGGGTCGCCAGATTTACTGCTGTATTCGCCGTTGACGGCGTAGCTGGCGCTGTATCCCGTGTCGGAGCTTTATAATTTGGAGATTCTGGATTTTTGAAACATTGCCGAGCGACGTGCCCGGGTTTCTTGCAATGGAAACAAAATGGTCTCCCGTCAGTAGAACGTCCTTTTGGCTTGTAGGGCCCTTTTGCCTTCTCTTGCTCCTTTGCCATTAATTTCTCACACGTGTCTTGGATTAACTCACGCATTGACTTCATAAATTCTGCTTGCTGGTCTGGATAGACGACGGAAAGGTTTGGTGCCTGCTCAAGAGGTTTCTGTGGTTCCATTGCCGCATCCTTCCATCCTCTTGCTTCTGACATGAGCGACGCTTCCGTATAAGCTTTTGCCAGTGTTAAAAACTCTTCACATGTTTTAGGTTTCAACGGGTAAATTTTTCTAAGAAGAGCTGGTCGAAGGCCTCGAAAAAGGTGCTCCAATCGGTGTGCTTCCGACATATTCGAGTCGACCAGTCTGCAAAGGTTGAGGATTTCATAATAGTACCTAACAGTTGGCTCATCCATTCCTTGTGTTCTGCTTCTTAGTCTTGTTTCTTGGAAAAGGCCATAGTTGTCCGGTTGAAACTCTTTTAAAAACATCGAACGAAGGCCGGTAACTGCAGGTGTGGCAGGGTTCCCTCCTGCAGCAGGTTGTGCTGTCGTGTCTTCCCAGCCGTTCGGGATTCTTGCACACAGGAACCAGTTTCTTGCAGTATCGCCCAAGTACATATTGAAGTTATTACGTTTTTCGGCGTCACCCTATCCATTATGGGAGGAAATTGTCTCGTAGCGCTCCATCCATTGGCGCTCATCTTCATCCGGACTACCTCGAAAGATAGGCGGGCTAATAAATTTTCTGACAGCTGCCATAGCTTGTCTTTGTGGCTGCACAATAGGCCCTGATGGCACTATAAATTGTTGTCCACTGACTGGAACAACTGGACTTGCAGTTCTCAAAACGACCTCGGTTTCTGAATCCGAGTCTGAATCTCTTCCAGTCTCGACTGATTCACCCTGACTGTCAGCTTCTTTGGTCAAATGGTCCTTTGGAATAGGACCTTCAAAATTTAGGGCTTAACCAACAAAGGAAGTTCCACTCTCCAACGATGAGGCTGGGGTAGGTGAAGTTTCTACCGGTACGCTTGACAGTTCTCGAAGCGGATGTAATCGTCGGCTGGGGTCTCTTGGGCAACTAGGTAGCCGTGGGTTTGTCCTCTTCGGCATCGGCTAACAATGACTGCAGCACGACTTCGTTTACTCTCAGGCAACGAGCTGCGTCTTCAATAATTGCCACACCGCAGCAAAAAATTCGTTACTTACTGGTAACGAGCTGCGTCTCAAAAATTAAAACTCTGCAGCACTAATTCGTCACTTACGGGTAACGAGCTGCGTCTCCACCAATTGTCACACGAGTTGTATTAGAACAAGAACAAACGAATACAACAAGTGATGACTTAAATTCTAAACAATGGTTTAACTCAAACAAAAGGGATAACCATTACCAAAAGTTGGAGAAGCGTCTGAAGAACTCTAGGGAGACCAGGGAACTTGTCTTTTACCGAATTTCACACTTGCATTTATACTGCTATGCTAATTACGCCCCTTCCGGAGCGCATGTTTCCGTATCTACTTCTAGCACTGATTATCTGCAATGATTCATTCCCACGGTCGCAGCGTAGTTCAATGAGCGGGTGAATCATCTCTGTGAAGAGATAAATATTTACCCCTTTTCACCCGCGACAATATTCTTAGTAAAAGATGCTCAAATTCGCGCCAAAATTTATTTCCCTCTATCGTGTAGTTTTTTTATGTCGCGCCTCATGAAATGATCACTAGATGACGCGCTGGAACGCTCTTGAAACAGGAGACAAGACAATTTACTCTCAAGTTCAATAGAATTGGAGATTGATTGCTTTCTGAACACCTTATTCCATTTAAATAAATTCAATTTATTTCATTTGCAAAATTTAAACAGTATTTATCAATACTATTAATTGTCACTAAAACTTGCTGCTGATAATCATTTGGGTAAGTATTATGTTAGCCTACTAATTATATTTTAGATTATATTTCTCTTAAATATCTATTATACTGTGCATCAAATTTTTGGAACGCAGTCAAGTTATTTTTTTTAATCAAATATGAAAAGGGACTGTGTTTCTAATAACTATTGAGAATGTTCCTTTTCCAATAGTAAAACTATGATTATGGTAAATCCAGATTTGAATTATTGGTTGACTGCGTTCCTGAAAATAAAGAGACATTTTCCTTTTTTCTGCCCATATTCATTGATTAAATTACTAATAAGAGATGGCCTCATAAATTTAAAGAATAAAGTCCAGTTATTATTTTTAAGGAACATGCCAATATTAAAACCTTCTCTCAAATTTCTGGAACGCAGTCACCAACTATCATTTCAATAAGTAAATTAGACATTGGACTGCGTTCTTATAAATTTGAAAGACTGTTTCTTTTCAATTTGTTTAAACTTGGAAAAATTATTTATGTAGCAATTCATTAAATGGACTGCTTTTTTTGAAAGCTGGGACAATATGTTTTATATCTTTTTTTATATAAGTTTAATTTTTGGAAATGGAACGTATTCAACTTCTTTCTCTCAAATTGTTGGGAATATAATCACCCAACAGACGACGACAACCCGATCCGGCCGCCGGACGACTGAACCCCCGCGCATTTGCGCGACTATTGTCTCAGGGGCAAAAGATAGGTGGCCCCAAACCCCCATTGTTTCCCCTCCTTTAATTGTTACACCCCCACTAAGTGACTATAAATCTATCAGTGTAAAACGAATAGACGGTTGGAACAGACACAGTTCTTAGTGTCAATTTAATTACTCAACCTAAACTGTAAGTACGGTACGACACGCCGCCAAAAGTATTTACAAAGTTAACATGTTCCTTCGAAACCTAAAAGTTAATTTAAGCCAGTGAAGTACTGTGTCCTTCCCATCCATCACATTCAAAAATTGTAATTGTTAGGCTGTTTGGGGCCATTGCTAAGAAAGGCCTTTCAAACGAGGGAAGTAACAATCCTTGAAAAAAAAAAAAAAAAAATCTCTTTGAACAATCCAGTAAAGAGGGGCGGCCATTAACCACGCTAAAGTCGCGTGTAAGCCTAAGGCTTCCACTACCTCACACAGTTAATAGCCACCGTTCTTTCTCTCTTTATTTATTTTCTGGGAATGTAATCGCCTCTCACACAGCAGAAAAAAAAACAAAAAAAAAAACACAATCGTGTCTCTCTAACTTTCCCCTTCTGATTGTTGGCTATCTCGCCCTATTGTTATTTGAAATTGGTAATAACAAGCTCTATCTGTATCTCACCTGAATTATAGAGGAGTACCGTAAGGTCTCCAAACAAGAAGCAAAATAGGCAGGAAAAGTCAGAGAATCAAGAGGGCGCAGTTGCGCCGAGACGGGCTTTTGCCCGCTTGGGTGGAACCGCCCCGTCCTTCCCCGGCACGAGAGCGTATTCCGGACGAACAGTTGCCAGCAGAAGCTCACGCTCCTAGTCTACAACCATTCTTGGAAATTGCCCGTAGACTCATCACCGTCGAACAACGAGAAGCGACCCGCCCACGACACTACGGTGATATCCGCTACGCGCCTCCAGGAATCCCGGTGGGTTACCCGAAACCGCAACCCGAGCCAGTGACAGTACCTGCACCGCAACCAGTGCCAGTACCTGCAGCTGAACCCGTGCCAGCACCCGCACCGCAACCCGCACCAGCACCAGAACCGCGACCCGCACCCTAAGATCCAGCAGCTATAGCTGCTGATCCAACCAAGCCGTTAGTTTGTAGGCCAGTTGAGGAGGAAGACGAACTACAACTTTGCTGGGTAAGTTCGTGTGACTCGTCGGAAGAAGACGATACCTCCACGGAAGAGGACCAAAGCGGATACAACCGGTCAGTGGGAAGAGCAGCTTATATCAGAGCAGACCAGACAAGACAATTGCGTGGCAACTTCACCGGGTGACAGGGTCCAGGCTGGACTAGAAGAAACACCAGAGGAAGGGAACAAAGGCGATAATACCAGCATTGTATTCATTGGAGAGGGCAGCGAATGAAGACTGCTAAATACATCTGGTAAAATAAAAATTGCAAACACCGTCCATTCTTCTTTAAAAAAAAAAAAGAATTTTTTTCTAGTGTAAGGAGCCCGGGTAATCGGTGACTTCAAAAAAAAAGTCTTTTCTCTCTCTTGTTGTAGTGACCACCGCAGGTGGCGCTACTACTAGTAAAAAAAAAAGTCTTCTCTCTCTCTTGTTGTAGTGACCACCGCATGTGGCGCTACTAGTAAAAAAAAACACCACTTTCTCTCTCTTCAAACTAGTGTTACCGCAACAAGCAGTACCATCAAGCAAAAAAAAAGAAAGTTTTCTTGGTTAAAACTAAATTAAATTTTCTCCTTCTTTCTGAAAGCTCAATCTCAAAAGCTCCTTAGGAGCCACCCTCTTAGGAAAATGGCTCCGACAACAAAAGGCTCGAGAACGGCCGTTAAGGGCCACATAACAAAAACAATCAACCTAATCAATGGGTTGAAAACTGTGATGACGCAAGAAGAGCTCAGCAACCTAGAAATCTGGGAAACTAAGCTTAAAGGATGCTACGAAACCTACAAAGGGTACTCAACAGCAATCCAAGACGAACTCAATGACGCGGATGCAGACCAGGCGGAATACGACGCCGAAACTGACATCACGTACCAAACACAAGATGAGGTATTAAATGCCAACGCAGTCATCAAGTTAAAACGCCAGGAATGGCTAAAATGTTAAAGAAAAAAGAAAAAGAGGAAGAAAAAAGAAAACAAGAACAAAAAGAAGAAGAAAGAGACAAACGAATTCTAGCCCTCATCCAACAACAAGTGATGAATCAGGCAACCATAACCCGTGACATAATCACACAAGTGATTGCAGCCATACCTACGCCTCAAGCGCCAGTGGTTAACGTAACCGCAGCAGCTCCGCCACAATCGACACATTCAATGAGACTGCCACAAAGGCAAATTAAACATTTCAAAGGGGACATTTTAGAATGGACCCAATTCTGGGAATCGTTTAATGCGGCGATTCATTCCTCAACCCTTACCAACGTTCAAAAGTTTGATTATCTTAAAGAGTATTTGAAAGGCGAAGCTAACTTGATTGTTAATAATCTTGAATTAACAGATGCTAACTACCAGGTAGCCACCTACGAGTTAACAAGAAGATATGACAAAAAACAGGTTATGATCGACACTCACTTCAACAAACTGCATACCTTGCAGCCAGTGAAAGACGGAAATGATGTGCCAGCCCTTAGGAGTTTTCAGCTGAATCTTCAATCGCACATGAATGCCTTGGAGACATTAGGAGTCCCAACGACTTCTTTCGGGGGACTCCTCGGTACTCAACTAATCAAATTAATTCCTTCAAGTTTAAAGTTAGAATGGGCAAAATCAGAGTCCAACAAATCAACGGACATTGAAGGAGTAACAAAATTCATCGGCGACCAAATCGACGCAACCGAAAGATTCAACAGGATTAGAGGAGTAGAAAAGGAAAAACCATCTCCAGCTCCTAAACAACCAAAGCCTTTCAGCCCAGCTCTAGCAACAGCGTCCCAACTGGCCGTTGGCGCTAAATCAAATCCAGCTCTACAGGTCAAACCCACTTTAAAATCTAAAAGTGTTAAATTTGGCCCTAGTTGGATGGAATGTGAAAGGCCTTGTATATTTTGCGGGCAAATTCATTGGCCGACAAGATGTCCAAAAGACTTGGTGGAGAAAAAATCAATCATTAACCATTTAAAAAGATGCGTGAATTGTTTCGGAGGAAAGCACGAACTCAAGGATTGCACATCCCCCCGGAACTGCAACAAATGTGGAGGGAGACACCATTCCGCCCTCTGCGACAAAGGAGACATAAGAGTCTCCAAACCATCAAAATCGGCAAGCATCGTGGCCAGCAACTCCATCTCGGCCACTACAGCCTGCGCAAGTACTTTCGGGCAGTTAATGTTAAAAACGGCAACATTGATTGTCAATGGACCAGACGGCAGCGAAACTAGAGCAATTTTATTTGCTGACAACGGAAGTCATCGATCATGGGTGCTAAAATCGCTCTCATCGCAACTCAAATTGAAAACAGTAGCGGTAGAAAATATCAGCACGAGAGTGTTTAAAAAAAGGAAGCTAGCCAACCCGAAATGACAAAAACCGTTGAAATGCAAGTAACGGGCACCTGGAAAGGCGCCCCAAAAATTACATTAATCGCTTTAGAATCAGACCACATTGCAGATACTAGCCCTTACATAGGATCCGAATTTGCAAGAAGCCTCTGGATCCAAAACGAAAAAATGGCTGACAACAGATTTGAAATGGCATATGGGGAAGAACAGCCAATTGGGATTCTGGTTGGAATGGACCAAATGTTCCAGATCATGTCAAATGAAGCAGCAATTCAGAGTCCGTGCGGACTACGCGCATTCAAAACGAAGCTGGGAAGAATGATAGCCGGTCCCTCACAAGAAACTAATTCAGGAAATTAAGACAGGCAATCAAATAATCCAGCACCTAATTTTAACATCTAATTATCCAGTGCCGCAGATAACGTCATCGTTCGCAACAAGCAGCCGAATCGAAAGGAAAGAAAGTCCAACCCAGTCAATCAGAACTCCAACGGGAAAGGAGACTGGAAAAGCCAGTCTCCAAAATCCACAACCAGGAACATCATTTTCAGATGCACCAACCGGATCCTGCGGAGAAACAGACACTAAATGGGTTGAACACGACGAAATAACGGCTACCAATTTCGACCTCTCCCTCTTTTGGAGAATAGAAAATTTTGCGAACCTAGAAGGCGCTGAAGCAGTGGAGTCAGAGGATCGTTTCGACTCCTTCGACGAGAAAATAACAAGATGGCCAGACGGAAGATACTGTACACCAATACCTTGGTCGACAGATAAATGGAGACTCCAGAAAAACCTACCGTTGGCCACTGGAAGAGTAGAAAGCACGATAAACAGATTGAGAAAAAATCCAGGAGACTTGGTGAATTATCACCAAGAGATCCAAAAACTGATCGATAGCAAATTCGTGGAAGAAGCAAATATGGACTACGAAGAGCCCCATACTTTTTCCACATCATCCGGTCTTCAGAATCGACAAAACAACAACGAAAATAAGACCCGTTTTCGATGGAGCGGCAAAGACAAAATTTGGTCCTAGTCTAAACGACGTGCTGGAGACCGAACCGAACCTTAATCCCGATCTCCTATCGGTATTAATGCGATTTCGAAAGTATAAGATCGCCTGGATTGCGGATATTGAAAAAGCCTTTCTCAACATCGCCCTACAGCCTGAAGACGCAGAGGCAATCAGGTTTTTATGGCCCAAGGATCCAGCAGTAGCTGGATCCCCGCTCAAAGCTTATAAGTGGAAAAGGGTGCCCTTCGGCCTTAGTCCTAGCCCCTTCCTGCTACGTGTAACCATAAACAAACATCTTAAATCACTAAAATCTCGTTTTCCAGAAACAATAGAGCAGCTGGAAAAGAATCTATACGTAGACGACTACCTTGGCGGAGCGAACAACGTGACAATCGCCAAACAAAGAGTCGATGAAACTGACGAGATTTTCAGCGACGCCCAACTCAACATGAGAAGCTGGGCAACGAACAGTGACGAGCTAAGACAACACTTGAAGGAGAAAGGGCTGTCGAACCAAGTCGTCGGCCTACTCTCCCCAGCGTTGGACGGACAACAAAAGGTGCTAGGAATCCGGTGGGACACCGGATCCGACTCCTTTCAATTCGACCCAACAGCTATAATTCAAGCAGTAGAGGAAGTAGGAACCGAGATCACAAAAAGGAAAATTCTTAGCATCTCGGCAAGGATTTTCGATCCAATCGGATTTTTAGCACCTACTGTCCTTCTATTAAAAATTATTTACCAGAAACTTTGGGAAAAGGAGATAGGTTGGGACCAAACTGCTCCAGCCGAAATTCAGAAATCGTGGAAGCTGGTGATGACGAGCCTAATCGATTTCACCCAATTGAAAATTCCACGCTGGATCGGATTGTCAGAAATGATCATCTCCCATGAACTTCACAGCAGCCATCACAGCTCCAACAACCACCATCGAATGGAATTTGGACAGAATATCTACTTGGAATCGACTAGTAAGAAGAACGGCATGGATTGCACGATTCCTAAGAAGGAGTCAAGGGATGTTAAGACCCCCTGGACAAGAATTTATGGAATCAAAAAAGGTATTCGAAAAGGTGATCCAAATTAACCGACTATCTAGAGAAGAATTGGATGAAGCGGAGCTGACTATTTATCGGCAGCTCCAACGGGAGCGATACCCCAAGGCATTTGAATCTCTGCAGCAGGACAACACAATCCAACCCAAGGAGAAAATCGCATTTCTTCGCCCAATCTGGGACCAAAAAGACAGACTCATCCGTGTACAAGGAAGAGTGTCACTTGCTTTAAGGGATCGAAATATCGAACCCCCAATTCTGCTTCCTGCAAAACATTTAGTAATCTCCTTTCTAATTACAGACAAACACGAGTCTTTACTACATGCAGGAGTAAAAGGAACACTATCGGAACTAAAAGAAAAGTTCTGGATAGTGAAGGGACGGCAGCAAGTAAAAACCGCTTGGTTCGCTTGTGTTGAATGCCAAAAACTAACGTCACCACCGTTCCAAGAACTAGCAGCCCCACTTCCGTTAAATCGACTCCGCCAGGCGCAAGCATTCCATATTACAGGAGTGGATTTCACTGGACATTTGATTTACAAACCAGCCCCATCCAGAAGGAAAGCGAAAGCCCTGACATCAGTCCAGGATCCGACTTCAACAGAAGATCTAAATAAAGAGCCAGCTGAGGAGCTTCTCGCAGAAGAAGACGCTCCAAATGAAGCTCCGCTCGCAGGCGAAGAAACGCCAACAGAAGAGGATATCGAAATCCAAGATATTCCACCGACAACGACTAAAGATAAGAAGACTAATCAGCTCAAAAGTTATGCTTGTCTTTTCACATGTGCTGTCACTCGTGCTATTCATCTGGAACTGATGCCGGACATGACCGCACGCTCCTTTCTATTTGCCCTCCGCAAATTTGCGGCTAGACGAGGACCGATATAGGTACTGTACATCGGTGATGTATTCCGACAACGCATAAACTTTCCGATATGTCCACCGACATTTAAAACTATCAACTCCGATCCGACTGTCCAGGATTATCTTGTTGCCAGGAAGACTCTCTGGATATATTCCGCCAGCCTAGCCCCCTGGTGGGGCGGGTTCTGGGAACGAATGGTGAGGAGCGTCAAGGATCTGCTTCGACGTTCCAACGGTCGAGCTTGTCTGGACTACATGGAATTGGAAGCAAGCTTAATTGAGATAGAAAGGGTGATTAACGCACGCCCGCTCAGCTATATCGGAGAAGGAGCCGATGATCCGCTTCCAATCACTCCTAACCAATTCCTCAACAATCGACGTTCTACTCGCGCGGACCCGGAGCCAGCTACTAATTTAATAGCTCCTACCTCAACTAGCACCAAGTTGTTAGAAATGGATAAGCTCAGAAGAAAATACGTCGTCGATATCTGCTCCCGATTTGTTGACGACTATTTACGTCAACTGGACAACTTTCACTCCAAGGGGAAGTCCGGAAGAAAAATCCGCCAAGGAGAAATCGTCGTAATCCACGACGAAAACTCCAAACGTTTAATGTGGTCGATAGGAGTAGTTAAGGAATTAATACCTAGGCGTGACGGACTTATTCGTTCCGTGATGCTTAAAATTCCCAACGGGAACATCATTAATCGAGCAATTCAGTCCCTTCGACCCACAGAACTAAGAGAAGATCGAGATGAGGACATCGAGATTGAAAATCCGGAGCCGACCCAGGAGCCTGATGATGATCCATCTCCACTCTTCCTAACATCGGAAATTGAGCCAGCGGTCAGAAATGCGGTGCCGGCCTTCGGAGAGACGGACAACGTCGTCGGAGAAGTCGAGCCAGATGCTACGGGCTCTAGTGGGGAGTATGTTGGGAATATAATCGCCCAACAGACGACAACAACCCGATCCGGCCGCCGGACGACTGCACCCGCGCATTTGCGCGACTATTGTCTCAGGGGCAAAAGATAGGTGGCCCCAAAACCCCATTGTTTCCCCTCCTTTAATTGTTACACCCCCACTAAGTGACTATAAATCTATCAGTGTAAAACGAATAGACGGTTGGAACAGACACAGTTCTTAGTGTCAATTTAATTACTCAACCTAAACTGTAAGTACGGTACGACACGCCGCCAAAAGTATTTACAAAGTTAACACAAATTTTGGAAACGCAGTCATTACTTTTTATTTCAAGAAGAAAATTATGAATTAATCTTCATTCCAATAAATTTATCATGTTATTTTCTCAAGTTTATGGAACACAGTAACTATACTTCATCTAAAAAAAATTAAAATTGGACTGCGTTCCTATAAACTTTAGAGACCCTTCCTTTTTCATTAGCTTAGATAATAGCATCATTCATTTAGATTTAAGATTATTAATTGAACTTTATTCTTAAAAACTAAAAAATTTTTTCCTTTTGTACACTTATAAATTATACTGAAATAATTATTATAATACTATGTATAATGTGTATTATAATATATGTATGTGTATATAATGTAGTGTAATACAAAAACCAATGTGTGATCCAATGACCTATCCACTCCTATTTCCCAATGGAGATAATGGCGGGGATCAAAACATGATTCACAGTAACCCAGCTATTTCAAACCACTGCCAAACTAATGAAGACAATAGCGGAAAAGAAGACATGACTGATCGTGAAGCTCAAGTTGTAAGGGATGCTGCAGAAGATACTGGACTAGACGTTGTAGAACCGTAACTGGAACCGGAAGATTCCCTTGATATAGACCCTGATGCACCTGTACTCAGAAGAAGTAATCGTCGGTCAAGAATTACACAATGCGAGTACTATAGTAGTAGAATGTCGATTCGTGGATACTTCAATGCTGCTTTATATGGTGGTCCTCTCACACAGTTGTCTCGTACGTTAAAGTTGAAGCTTATCGAGTGAAGTATCTTCAGACTCATCAGGAAGATCTACATGTCGCACAGTACAATGGACTTATCGATTATTTGAATACTCGAGCTGAAAGTGAGAAAATGACAGTCGGAACATCGGTTATTTTACCATCATCTTTCATTGGAAGTCCAAGAGCCATGAAACAAGGGTACCAAGATGCGATGGCTATTTGCGGAAAATTTGGAAAGCCGTCTTTTTTCCTTACTTTTACATGTAACCCGAAATGGCCAGAGATCACCGACAGCATTGAAGCTTATCAAATTCCATCTAATAGGCCAGATATTGTTTCAAGAGTTTATCAATTGAAACTAAAAGAACTAATAAAGGACATTCAAGAACGTCAAATTTTTGGGATTATTGTTGCAAGGATTCATGTCATTGAATTCCAAAAGCATGGTCTTCCCCATGTCCATCTACTAATGTGGGTAGATGCCAGTGACGTTCCAATGACTGAAGACGATATAGACAAGACAATTTGTGCTGAGATTCCGGATCCAGTTAAAAGCCCAAGACTTCACAAGATTGTAATGAGCAACATGATTCACGGTCCATGCGGAAAAGACATTAATCGCAATTCTCCTTGCATGGATGGTGACATTTGCACAAAATCTTTTCCGAAACCGTTTGCGGAAGTAACGGTTATCAACGGAAATGGATATCCTACTTATCGGAGGAGAAATACCGGTTGCAGCTACTCGCTAAACAACAGCAGCAGCAGTCATCGAGTGGATAATAGCTGGGTCGTCCCTTACAACTCTTACCTTTCACTAAAGTTCAACTCACACATCAATCTTGAGTTTTGCGCGTCCATTACCAGCATTAAGTATATTTTCAAGTACATATACAAAGGACATGATTGCGCAAATATTCAGATAAGCAGAGGAGAAAATCAAGAAGGTCAACAACGCATTGTATGGGACGAAATAACTACTTTCTTAGACACGAGATATGTCAGTGCCCCTGAAGCCTCTTGGAGAATTTTCAAGTATCCACTTTCTTACCGTTCACACGCTGTTATTCGACTTGCTATCCATCTTCCTCAAGAACAATCGGGTTTTTTTCATCCAGGAATGGAAGAGCAAGCAGTAATGAATTCTGCCTCACAATTAACTACTTTAACGGCTTGGTTAAATTAAATTCCACTCATCCGCCAGCTAGGTCTTACTTTTATCGTGAGATTCCTTATCATTTTTGGTTTGACAAGACCGCCCGGAAATGGAAACCGAGAAAAAAGAGGATTAACGTCATTGGCCGCATTTATTCCGTTACCGTCAAGCAAGTCGAAAGACACAGTCTACGATTGCTTCTTATCAATGTACCTGGTGCAACCAGCTTCGAATATTTGAGGACAGTCAACGGGATCCTACATCCAGCATTCAAAGAAGCTGCCATAGCAAGAAACCTTTTGGCAGATGATAGCGTTTGGGAACGCGTGATGGCGGAAGCAATCGAATTTGAAATGCCCGTCCAATTAAGACAATTGTTTGTCAACATTTGCGTTCATTGCTCTCCAACAAACGCTCGGGTACTGTTAGACAAGAACCTTTCATATCTCATGGAAGATTATACGAGACGTGGTCATGAAGATGAAATTGCGAAAAACCTTGCGCTGAAATGTATTCAAGATATGTTGAGGCAAAGGGGTCACAATCTTGAAGAATTTCAATTGGAAGTTCCTGATTTTCAAATGATTCATCGACTGATTGAAGATGGAGAAGATGAAAGCTTGGACGAAATGCGTGCTCAAAAGAGGAGAAGAGGAGAACTAATGGTTGCTCAGCTGAACGTGGAACAGCAAGCAATCTTTGACCGTGTCATGACGTCAGTCAATGATAACGTTTGTTCTTCTACAAATCATCAGTATTTTTTGGATGGACCAGGTGGTACTGGAAAAACATTTCTCTACAATACACTCATTAATGTGCTTGAAGGACAAGGAAAATCGGTTATTGCTGTGGCTTCAACTGGAATCGCTTCAATTCTGCTGTGTAATGGGAGTACTTACCATTCTCGCTTCAAAATCTATCCTCCCATCGCGGAAACAACAACAACAAAAATAGAAGAGCACCATATTGAAGCAAACAACATAAGGAAAGTCAGTCTGATTATCATTGACGAGGTCACTATGATGACGGTACATGCACTAGACGCAATCGATAAACTTTTAAAAAAGGTTACGAAAAAGTCAGTTGCTTTCGGTGGCAAAATTCTGTTGTTGGGAGGATATGTTTGTCAGTGCCTTCCTGTCATTAAACACGGAAACAGGGTAAAAGTCGTTGAATCTACCATTAAAAGCAGCGGGACTTGGAGTGAAATTTTTAAGTTCCGTTTGACTCGGAATATGCGAACTGCGGACGATAGCCTCGAATTTGCTAACTGGCTCATTGAACTTGGAAATTCAGCTCATTCAAGAACTGCAGGTCTGGGACCAGATGCGATAGAGATACCTCAGGACTTTATTCTTAATGAACATTCAGAAGAGTCATTGGTGTATCATGTTTTTGGAAACCCCGAAAATCTACTGCATTCAGAAACAGAAGAACAAATTAGCAATCGGGCTATTTTGTGTCCTAAAAACGACGACTGCTTAAAGATCAACAATTACATCATAAGACAGATGCCAGGACACCGACGAAGGTATGCCAGCATGAACTCAATTGATTCGGAAGACCCAGAGGAAATTGCAAACTTCCCAACCGAGTTTCTTGACACCTTAAAGGTATCAGGGATACCACCGCACATTTTGGAACTAAAAGTGGGTGCCATAATCATCCTTCTTAAAAACATCGATTCGCGTCAAGGGCTGTGCAATGGAACGCGTTTGATAATCAAAAGTCTAACGGACAACCTCATTCATGCAACCATAGCAGCAGGAAAAAATAAAGGTCACAATGTCTTCATCCCCCGAATGAATATGTCCCCCAGTGACTGCGATCTTCCGTTCAAGCTCATAAGAAACCAATTCCCTGTGCTTTTAGCTTTTGCTATTACCATCAATAAGTCACAAGGAAAGACGTTCGACAAAGTTGGTATCCATCTTCCTGAACCAGTATTCAGCCACGGACAATTATATGTAGCATTTTCCCGTGCCACTTCTCGCGCAGGAGTAAAGGTCCAATGGATGGTAGGACCAAAGCAGGGGAAAATGCTAAAAGACGAAAGGGTTTTTACACAAAATATTGTGTTTAAAGAAGCTTTGTCTTAAAGTTATCATAACAACATTTTAACTTTATGACATAAACGAGGAACTAAGTTCCGCCTCAGTCTACGGACTAAAAAGGAGCACGGGCATGGCCTAGGGGGCATTTCCCGACGGCGCTCAACCGTGAATACTCTTTTTTTAAATTATAAACAAATTAAAAGATAGCAACTAAATTATTATCTATTATAAGTTTTAGGATGAACGACCTCGATAAACTGAGATCCACCTGTTACCGGATGTAACTGGCTCTAAGATCAGGAAAAATTTTTTTCGTATATCGCGCCAGTACGTTCTGTTTTACGAGTGGTACGAGAAGCAGTGGCTACGAAATACGCTAGCGCTACCTATCCCCCGGCCCTGGACGGTCCCAAAGTTACTAGTTAAATACTAATTTATACCTCAAACTCACGCTTTCTCCCGTAAATCTCACGACTTAAAACTATAATTCTTCCTACCCCTCCGTGACTCATCCTAGTGGATGGGTACCCTTAAACCTCCCGAAAATTCGACTTAAGTGAGTTAACAGAACTGTCAACTCGAGTCGGGGGTGGCTTTTGCACGGAGCCTTCTTTTCCTATTGTTTTCTTTATTCAGCTCACGGCCGCATCTTTTCCATATAAAAGGCCGTGACTTTCCTCTCATAGCTCAGTTCCGTTAGCTCTGTCTAACTCGTTAATTCCTTTAGTTCCTCTTGAGCACCTTGCAGCTCCTGCCGAGCTCTGAGACCCAGTTTAAAGTACCAGTTTAGTTCAGTTAACTTAATTCGGTGAACCAGGTATTCCCTCTCCCATCGTTCAACTGTTCCCAATTGGTATGTCACACCTCATTTAACTTATGATTGTAGACTTAGACTTAGTAACCAATACATTTGCATTGTGGATCAGCCGTCTCCTTTTTATTTTTTTAAACCACTTTTAATTTAATTATTCCGTAAAGGGAAGAATGAGTAAATCCATGATCCCTTTACATTTGTCTACGGGAGGAAAATACATATCTAATTAGAGTTAAGGCAGTCAAACTTATTCTACTTTGACTTACCCTTTTGGTATTTCTGGAATCCTCTCATTCTGGAATCTTCTCGTTCAGTTAACGATGAGGATTTCAAAGAAAAAACATCAGGCACAGATTGGAAACTATTATTTTTCATCCTTTCCAATAACTGGTTTCTGGCAACCGCTACATAACATAAAGCAAGCTCCATTTGAAATACTTATAGTTTTATGAACAATTTTCTATTACCATTTTTCTCCTTCTCTTTCGGTTTTACCATCGTCCATTTACTTAATAAAACACCGGCAATCACAATACACCAGGGAACAAAGAAAGATACTTCGCAGCAACGTGTTCCTTTAACCAAAATACTTGCCGTTCGATAAATTTTTTTAGTTCACTCAAACTCATCTTTGCGATCAATTTTTCATTTGCTTTCAAATTACGCTATCTAGCGGTCAATAAAACAAGCATTTTTAATTTTTATGCCTAATTATTAAATTGTATATTAAATATTATATTGACAAAAGATAAATGAATAAATGAAAAGTAATATAATTATTATTAAAATTTTAAAAAAGGCTGTGACAGTTTGACTATGACTACTTAACGAGTAAAATTCTTGAAACAGTGCAGTAAGAAATGTTGAGTGCAAAATTGAGTTTGATTTGATGATTTCGATCAAAATTTTTTTTGTTTGATCGAGTATTGATCGATTGATAATTTTTTGAGTTTGAGTTTGATCGCGATCAAAAATTGATTTCGATCACGGCTAGTCTGGAATTTACACTAATTTTAATAAAAACCACACCATTGCTTAGTTCAATTCTATAATCTAAAATAAAAAAAAAATTATAAATGTTAAAAACATTGTATTTGATATAGACCAAGATCGGATGCTGAGTTGCCAAGGCTGAATTCCGACCTGCGGTATTTGTCCTCTCGGGCCCTATAGGAGGGAAATGAAAAATAATATATTTAATTAAGTTGTAGTTAGTTTTATTACAAAATCTTTTGGAATCGTGTACTATACCTCTGTGCTGATATAATACAAAAAATTTTACCTCCAAAAAAGCTGTTATTTTTCCAGGAAACTTTTTGAAAGGTACTTGTTTACAATGTACCGTAGCAGACGTAAAGTGATTGACTGTGACTAGTGACTGTAGTGTCAAACTGTTTTCGTTTTTTATGTCATGAGTAGTGTAGTTTGTGATGTCGGTAATGAGTTATTTGACACAATTAGTCTTTTTAAGTTATCTGATTATGCTAAAGGACTTATTCATAAGAAAACAGAAATTTACTTAGAAAAACGTCTGCTTCTTGTTCTACAGTTGTAATACGGGGAGGGGGGGGGGGTGTTGTGGAAAGGTAAACAAGTACCTTTCAAAAAGTTTCCTGGAAAAATAACAGCTTTTTTGGAGATAAAATTTTTTGTATTATATCAGCACAGAGGTATAGTACACGATTCCAAAAGATTTTGTAATAAAACTAACTACAACTTAATTAAATATATTATTTTCCATTTCCCGCCTATAGGGCCCGAGAGGACAAATACCGCAGGTCGGAATTCAGCCTTGGCAACTCAGCATCCGATCTTGGTCTATAACTGAAAAATAAAAAATAAACATTAAAGATTAACGATAAAAATTATCACAAGATCATGGAATGGAAGTTCATGGATGGAGTTTGTGTTGAGTAGAAAGGTGGTACATGCAGTTTGACTCACATCAGTTAATGGGAACAGGTCCGTTGATAACAACTCAAAGTATCCGTTTTGAGCGACTAACGTAAACGGATCTGTATCCAATGACGGGTGAAAACTGTGTTCTTCTTCTTCTTTGTATATTTTGGTGCCTCCCGTGTGGCGTTGTCAGTCCGGGAGCGGGTCGTCCTGAGTGAAAACTGTGTTTGCCATGTTCAATAACTGTCAACTTGGTCTCCGCGAGACGGTCTCGAAGGGTCGAGACCGTCACCCGTACATCCCAGTGGGACTATCCCGGCCCTCTGATTGGCTCTCTTCATCCTTACATCCTTCTATGTCTTTCTGCTTTCCGCTCCCACATTTTCCTGATGTACACAGTGTGGTTTTCCGTGGGGCTGCCGCTTTGATTTGTTTGTTTCTTTCGTGTATTTTTATTATTTACATTTATTGTTTGTTCTTTATTAAGTTTTACAAATACAATATTTTTACTTACATTAATTGTTTTTTTTTTTCATTTTATATAATAGATTGAATTAATTACCGGTGTGTTTTCTTAAATTAGTGTAAATTGTCATCCCATGGGCCTTGGGTTGGCGGTTCCAAAACCCGATCTTGTAATGATCGGGGAAACTATAAGTCCAAAACTTAAAAAACTTATAGGAATGGATATATCTGGATAAGATCTGTCCATTTCTGCAAAAATATTGCTTAAAAACTACTTATTGGAAGAGTAACTCGATTTGCAATTTTTCCGGTAGGTCGGTGCATTTAGCGGGTATCTTGTAATCCCCACCCCCGAATAATACTTAATATTTAAATAATTTTTTGCGGGAAAACTATAAGACCAAAATTAATAAATTTTACAGAAATGGATAGCTCTTGTAAGAGCTATCCATTTCTGTCAAATAGTTAAGACAATTTTCACAAACAAAAAAATTTTGGGCAAGAACTTTTTTGTAGTTTTTGCGCTCTAGAGATATACTCGATCCTATAGACTTAAGTAATAATTTTCATTGTTTTTGAAACTTTTTAGTGTATGAATATTTTTTCATAAATTATAGAGAAATAGATAGCCCTTATCAAGAGCTATCCATTTATATAAAAAAAATTAATTTTGGTTCTATAGTTTCCCCGAAAAAAATTATTTAAATTTCCCGTATTACTGGGAGATGAGGGTTAACTTAGAACCGCTAAACTGCACCGACCTACCTGAAAAATGCCCAAGCGGTTTACTTCTCCAATAAGGAAATTTTGAGCAATATTTTTACAGAAATGGATAGATCTTATCAAGATATATCCTTCCTATAATTGTTAAAACTTTTGGACTTATAGTTTTCCCGATTGTCCCAAAATCGGGTGTTGAAACCGTATTTCTCCAGCCCGCACCAACCCAGTTGCCCATGAGAGTTCATTCACAATAATTCTGATGGAACACACCGATGTTTAATTCATTCCTGTTTTATAAATTGAAAAGCGATTTAATAAAGGTATAAGTAGTGTAATAGTATAAATTAATAAATTAAAAATAAAAAACGAACAATAACGAAAAAATATTCAGACACAAAAAAGTAAAAAAAATTAATATTGTTACTTAAGTCTATTGGATCTAGTATATATATCTAGAGCGCAAAAACTACAAACAACGTCTTGTCCAAAATTTGTTTGTTTATGAAAATTATGTTAATTATTTTACAGAAATGGATAGCGCTTACTAAGAGCTATCCATTTCTGCAAAATTTATTAATTTTTTCCTTATAGTTTTCCCACAATAAATTATTGAAATATGACGTATTTTTATGAGGGGGGTTCCTTTGACCCGCTAAACCGCACCGACCTACCCGTAAAATGGCGAAGCGGTTTACTTTCCTAATTAGTACACCCTAAGCAAAATTTTTGCAGAATTGGATAGACCTTATCAAGATTTATCCATTCCTATAAGTATTAAAACTTTTTGACATATAGTTTTCCCGATTCTCCCAAAATCGGGTTTTGAACCTTTTTTCTCCGACCGCACCAACCCAATTGCCCGTGGATGACAATTCACAATAGTTATAATGAAAACACACCAATATTTAATTTATTCCTGTGCTATAAAATTTAAAACGATATAATGAAGATACAAATAGTTTATTAACAAAATAGTAAGTTAGAAACAATAAATATAAACATAAATAATCATAAATAAATAAACATGAAAAACAAACAAATGAAGGCGGTAGCCCGACTACTCCACACACGCCACAGCCCCACAGGCCACACACCACAAGCAGAAGGGGTGGAGGGGCTATAGGGTGAGGAGAGGGAGAGAGCCAATCAGAGGGCCGGGATAGTCCCACTGGGATGTACGGGTGACGGTCTCGACCCTTCGAGACCGTCTCGCGGAGACCAAGTTGATAACTGTGGCCAAAAAGAATCTGCGACATCTAGCGTCGCGAAGGCAGACGATGAATCAAAACGAACGATTTTACCAAATCCAGTCATATGACAGGAAGTCACGAGATTGTACGCTAGCCATCAAAGATTCGTGTCAGCCAAAGGAAGCAAGTTCATACTTTCCGTTCTTCTAAAATTTTCTACATTTACCTAGCTTCATTCTAGCATCAAAATGGCTAGTCAAACCCAAGGTATCCAACAACTATTAGCAGCCGAAAAGAAGGCTGCAGATAAAGTTGCCGAAGCCAGGAAAAGTAAGTACATTTACGAGCCGTCATTTTTCGTAATTCCAAAAAAATAAAAAACGGAAGAAAGAAAAATGTTGATGGTTTCTATTTAATAGTAACCATGAAGTTGTTGCTGTGTTTATTTTCCAATGTTTGCTAATGAGAACTTTTCTTGCCTTCCGTCATGAGTTCATTTTAAAGAATTTATTTTAAATGATTACAAACAATTGAAATCAATTGTCTAATTACATTATTGAATGGTCAATAAATAGGTTTTTGTTCCATGTGTATTTCACACAAAGTAAATCAGCACTGGTGGATTTTCTACAAAACACTCCCACCATAGCTTAATTTCTTGGTATTTTTCAATTTGATATTAGGGAAAGCACGCAGACTCAAACAAGCCAAAGAAGAAGCTCAATCAGAAATTGAAGCCTATCGCCTAGAAAGAGAAAAGCAGTTCAAGGACTTTGAATCAAAGGTACATGGAATATAATATTATGTATAGAAATTTGCCAACCGTCAAAGTTTTGTAATACAGCATTTGGGATCTCGTGATGATGTGGCAGCCAAGATTGACAAAGATATGAAAATGAAGCTGGACATTATCAATCGATGCATGGCATCCAACAAAGAACTTGTAATTCAGCAGATTATGAGTTATGTGTATGAGATTAAGCCAGCTATCCACAAGAACATCCGTGTAGATTAAATGTGCATTCCAAATGGGCAGAAGGGGAACTATCATAGTTAGCTCTGCAGACTTGCAGAACACGTTTAGCATGTTTGTTTGGTAAATGTTATGATTACTTTAAAAAGAAATTTGTTTACTTGTATGTTCAGTCTTCAAATATTGATAAAATAAACATAGTAATCATAAGAATGAAAAAATCTATAGAAACAGTTACCTGACGTTGACAGAAGTAGATAGCGAGGAGACCCAAAAAGCCAAAAAATCATCTTGAAGCTCCACAGAAATGGAGGAGGCCTTCATCCCCAGAGCCAAAGCATTAGCATACTGAATTCACCAATTTGGTAGTTACTGGATATGAAAACTTCTAGACTATTTTATACCTCATGATTCACATTTTAAGGCGTTAGCAGGGAAAAAAGGACGCTCAATTTTTTTGTATTGCCTTGCTTGGTTATTATATGGACTTTTTGAGAAAAACAGCATCATAGATCGTTATGTAGATATTAAGCAAGAAAATACGAAACACTTACAGTATATAATAATCATCAACTGAGAAAATCCAATTTATCTGGCCTAGGATGGTAATTCCTACATGCAGCAGAGCAATGAAATTCTAAACTGAAATTCAAATGGTTGCTATCATGAAAATTGGTTGAGGTAGGCCCACCATTTGTTCAGGGTGATTGAACAATGGTGTTAAGAAAACTGCTTTTTCTGACTAGCATGACGGGTTTAACAAACTAATGAGCATTTGTTGATTTTATGGTGGAGAAAGTTCAAAAAGAAGAAATTGTGATTTAGTAATGCTTTCAAAAATCTAATTCTTCTTACTTGCTGCTATGAATATGAAAGAGTGCATACGAGATTACGAGTTCATCATTAAGCCGTAGTGTGCATAGCGTGTGGCATATCACATATTTTTTTGCGCAAAAACATTGCTTTCTTAGCAAGTGTTAAGTAAGCTGAAAATAAGTCATTACCTGTGCGCTCCGGCCTCCGGGTCAGCATTCCTGTGTATTTTCCTACTAACGGTTATAAATCGTTTCGAGAAATCAGTTTCCGGTCTCAACCTGCATTTCACGCAACTAGGATTTTTAGTAATACTTACTTTTACTTTATAGTCGACTAAGTGAGAGCGTCACTATTTGCCACGAAATCATCAGAATGTGAACGCGCTGTAGGTCAATAGGTCACATCTACGTGAATGTTTAAACATACGCTTCCCGAAAAACGCCGACACCCACAGAGTATACCGCTTCAAACATCCGCTTTGAATTACCAAAATAAATAACGTTCGGTCCGGAACCGCTTTCTCGACAAAGGTTAAACGCAGATTATTATGCCTGTGCGACTCAGTGGTGTCTAACTAAGTCGAAGAAACTGCTGCTTTGCGAAGGAATAACAGCTCGTTCCGGTTTCTTTCATATACGATCTGTTCTCTGAAAGATTTCACAGTCTTGACCCAACAGTGACACAACTATGCAAGCAATGTTTTTGTACTCTCAACAGCAGTTATGTTTTTGGATTTTCTTCGTACTACCACATAGTCTCACAGGGTTCCAACCTGTTAAAGGTAAAAATTTTAAACACGCAATCGTTTTTATCTCTTCAGTTCTAAAATGTATAGTGCTAGCATTCGTTCGAAAATTCATTTGCCATGTTTTCGAATAATATGACCGCGTTTTGGAATCGTCTGGTAATTGTTAATTCACGTGACAATTAGGAAAGATTTTAAGCATTCGTGTCAACTACTCGTGAAAATCGTGAAAATATTGGAATTTCAGGGGCCCTTGCATGATAATGCTAAGTCAAGTTTGGGGCGAAAAGGAATATTCTCGATATTTGTTCCGTCATTTTCTGTAATATAGGACAAGAATCGGAACCACAAAAAAACAATTTACAGACAAACTATACGGTATTTTTTTTAACCCATCAGTTGGTCACCCTATCCTCGAAGTAAAATGGAGCTACGACAAAAATAACACGGTGGAACATGTTGGAGTAGGTCAGACGTTCATCCCGCTTACGTCAGAGCTGCACATGGAATGGGATCACTCCTTCCACAATGACCCCCTAAGACCTAATCAACGTAAAACTTATCCTTCAAAAAATATGAAAAAAATCGATTTTAATCTGCCTAAATCCAACGAGCCAACAAACCAAAATTTCCTGCATCCCCGTCTATCGAACTTCAACGTGCGGCCACAAGTTTCGTGTAACGTGGTCATCCAAAACCTGTTGTTTTACTTGCACAGCCCATTGTATCCACAGCATTACCCTGAAAATATCCACTGCTTGTATGTCTTCAAGAAGGCATTCAATGTTTGCTCATTAGAATTTGAAATTCGTGATTTTTACTTGGAGCCAACGGTGGATTGCTCCAAGGATTGGCTTCGTATCGGTGATCGAAGATATTGCGGTTTTCACCGTCCTCGCAAATGTAAGATAAGTAGAGTTAAGTTAAGTAGCATTATATTTTGCTTTTGAATTACCAGAATAATCGACAGTGCAAACCATCGTACAAAGAATTAAAATTGAACAGTAATTTATGCACACAAATTTCCAGTGTTCGTCGCCGCAAACAAGCTCCAGGGCCAAGATGTTACAATCGAGTTTCGCTCAGACTCCGTTTATCAATTTCGTGGATTTTACATTATTGGACGACAAATTCCTTGTCAACTGAACTCATTCTATAATCCTAGTTTCTTGAAAACGTCTGAGCAGCGCCCATTTCGACCTCACGTATCCTTCACGGTGCCTTTTCCGGTTTCTTACCCTGCGCGGCCAACTACCACCGCTTCATCTTTAGTTTTTAAACATCCTGGAGTCAACTCCGCTCCTTCTTTAATATCACCACAACATAAAATTCCTCCAAAGTACCCTACACCCAGGCCTTATCCTCCATATTTCCCACCAACTTATACATCTGAATCACCTATAACCCACCCGACACCAACGCAAACATTTCCTCCATTGACCACACCTTCTTTCACGTATTGCGACGTGAGATTCAACACCCCTGAAGGCGAGTTTCAATCGATGAACTACCCACAAAACTATGGACCTAACCTTTCTTGTGAGATCAGGTATTCTGGAATTGTATCGCAAATAAACAGGATTAAACATGAAATTCTAAAAACTGATCCTTTGCAATAACTAAACGACGCGACAAAGATTCTTCCCCGCGAACGAAAGCTTCTGCGTACTTGAATTATATTTTCAGGATTTCCTGTTAGAGCAGAGCAAAGGATGTTGGAAAGACGCTCTAATCATTGGTGGCAACCGATACTGTAGTTCTTCTTTGATCGATCAAAGACGTGAGTTTTTTTGTTTTTTTGTCTTTGCTTCTTCCATTATTATTTTATTATTTTTGCTAAGAGTGACACGATGCTTTCAAACGTTTTAATGCAACGTATTTTCCCATTATAGTAAGGATTTCTTTTGTTTCGCGATCGTCCATCAGTCTGCAGTTTGTTACCGATGCGACGGGAACTAACAGGGGTTTTAAATTCCGTTTTCGAATGCTACCCTGCGAAGGTTTTTCGACCACTCTGTCACCGAACACAACACCACCCGGGGTCACTTGTGATCGTGTGTTCAGCGATCGAGAGAACACCATCACAAGCGTCAACTATCCGTTGCCTTACTTGAAGAATCTCGATTGCATCTACACGATTGAAAAATGGTCACCGGTAAGCACTGCTTTACAACATCCTCTTTTGAAAGTATAGGTTACCGCCTATTAAAATATTACCTTTAGCATCACCATGCGGTGCACTTGTTGATCTCTCTTGCAAGCACTGAGTTTAATTCGGTTTAATTAGTTCAGCCGGTCATCGTTTTCGTAGGGGCGACAGTTTAGGCCACTACCTTACATGGGAAAGAGTCGTCCTATAGGAGTAAGGACTTTAGTCCTAACACGATAAGAAAAATGAACAAAAAAAAAAAACGGCTGTTCTCACGGTAGTAGCTGAAGCGAGCGTGGTGACATGTGACATCAGTAAGATAGTACCGCTACGGCAAGATTTTTTCTGTTTTAAGGTATTGGGTATTAACGGAAAATGGGTAATTCATTGCACATAATTGTCTTACGTAATTAACGGACGGCTCCTTATTGCCAGTTTGTCTGACTTTCACAACGGTATTCTTGACTACTTCACTGCCTCCTGTTATTATTCATGAATTTTTAGTTTCAAATATTATAAAGCATTATAATGTACGTATAACCGTAATTTTTACTTGAACTATAACAAATTTCATTTCAAATCAAAGTTTCGTTTACTTCATTTCATTTGATTTGATTTAATTTAATTTGATTTGTGTACAGATTGTTGATGAATTGGAAATTGATTTCGCGGCCTTTGATTTGCAAAACGGGACAAACTGCATCTACGATTATCTGGAAATCGAAGGAAGAAGATACTGTGGTGTTCAGACAGGTTTACGATTTCGAGTGCCATTTTCAAATGATAACCCATTTGAGATTCTCTTCCATTCTGATGGAGCCGTTCAACAGACAGGCTTTAACATAAGCATAATACAACTGGATCGACAGGCGACTTCTGCACGTAAGCTGAATTTCTTTATAATCTGTGCTACAGTCATCCAATAAATTGACGAGCTGTTCGAAGCATTTCATTTCTATATAACGTCAAATTTACAAAAAAATGAAACATCGGTAATTTTGGTTTGTACGAGATTTTTAAAATGCTAATTTACTGAATTGAAGAAAAGCAGTATGATTAATGGCTAACATTTTACAAACGCCACGTGTATTTTTCGAATGTTCGAGAGTACGTGATGATATTTGAAAATCGCTTACCGGATAAATATGTCTATTTTCACATGAAATTTGGGTGTTCAGCTCTTCCCACTACACCCCCACCAGTTTCTTTCTGCCGTACTGAAACGTTTAGTGAATCCAGCTTCCTCATAATTTCTCCGCAATTCCCTCGGCGTTATGACCCTGGCCAGGACTGCAGTTACAGTATCATCCGAAGATCAAAGGTGTACACAAAAAAAAAGTTATTCCGTAAAGCTAGAACAGTGATTAACTTTCGTGATGGTATTACGGGCTTCCGGCTATTAGTGGCATTACTAGTACCTAGTTTTGACAAATACGAATCAGTGCGGCTGATATCTTTCATTTAACTATTTCCATTACAGCCGCTTTTGTTACGGCTGACTAAAATGGGCCATACTTTTAAAATAAAAGTGGCAATAACTGGGAGATTACACGAAGGGAAACACCGCGGTAATTTCTCTTTGTCAAAACTAGGTAGTAAAACCATAACTAGACTGCCACCAATAGTTCCGTCCACTTAAAAATTCCCCAAAAAATTCATTTTATTAGATAGATAAATTTAATAACGGGTAATTAAAATAAGTATATTTTCAGGACGTCTGTGAATTGCAGCTGAAGTTCGTTTTCTTCGACTTACCTGAAACTGTTTATACCGATTGTCGAGGGGACTATTTGGAAATAAACAACATTCGGTACTGTGGAGTTCTATCTGGCCAAACGAGTATATACTACCTTTTGAACAAGGCGGGTGTTCATCTATTGCAATTAATTAACTATTCTAAATAGGAAATGTTCCTTTCGATAGCTTTCATGTTGACATCCGATTTCATTCCGATTTGATCGACAACGATGCTGAAGGGTTTTCAATTCACGTTGTACAGCTTACTGACTGCACTGTGACTTCGCTGGAAACAACTCCGCTTCCGTCCAGAATTGAAGAATCGCGTTGTGAAATATCATTCTTACCTGACCAAGGGAGCAATTCAACTGATGTGCAAGCAAGAAATAATTCTGGATGCACTTACACGTCATAAATGAGAAACGAGGCAAGAATTCCACAAATTTATAGTTTTTCCGACATCCAAATATACCGAAAAATTTATTTGCCAATCAGCAGTAGCTGGTTATTGTCAAACGGACTGTAGTATATTCGTATCATATTTCCTTACCCTTACTTCCCGAAGTTTAAAAAAATTACACAAGAAAGTAGCTAAAAATGTTAAAAGGGATGTAGACATTGACAAAATAAATTACAACAAATTATTTTTTACGAAGTGAATGTGTGAAGTGTGAAACGGAAAACATAATAAAATTTCAGTGTTTACAACCAAATATTATTTCAGTTGTTAACACAAAAATATAGGAGAAACAGTTCGACCTATATTAGGTGTTGATTTTGTTGCACTCAACTCTTTTTGGAAGTGGAAAATTAAACGGAAAAAGGAATGGCACCATGGCAAAGTCCATTCGGCCAACTGATAGAATTTTCCGTTTTTCAATGTGTGAACATGATGGATCTAGCTCTTTAGGCCCATTTTTGCGCAAAAAATTCAGCTAAAGTGAATTTTAGTATTTAAAAAAAGTCCATTTTTGCGTGAATCTGGAAGACCAAAACGTTTGACTTGGTCCCATTTGCATTGTTTGAAATGCAGTACGGTATATGTATTTTTTAATGTTTTATTTGTTCCATAAACTCTGATTTATGTTCCATCACATAGATAATGTTCAGCCAAAATCAGGAGTGCATTAAATGGTGAATTTGTAGGGGAGTTACCCAGATTGAATCGGGACAATCAGTTGATTTGTCTTTGGAAAGCGACCACAGCTTTCTTGGGATATCAAGAAATCTATTCGGACATGGTTATCATGCAAGATCAACTACGTGTTGTTCGTCAAGAACATGATGAGTATTTGAACAACAGAGAAACAATCTTATAGATCAGAAAAATCAATCAATGCAGGATTGTGTCATGGAAAAAGAGCGGAAAGTTGCTAAACCTGCAAAGTCTGCTGAAACTGTACAACAATTAAGGCCATCAAACAGTAGTTTCAAGAGAAATGATGTTGACGTGCCCACCAGCAGGGATGAAAGTGATACAGAAGAACTACTACCAAAAAAAAAACAAAAATGAATCTGCCTTTGAAATTTGTGCCTTCAAAATATTCTACGCCTTTCCATTCTCCAAAGGCAGAACTACAATTCCCAGATAACACAGTGCCGTCCAGAGACGTCCCAAACACGTCATTTTGAGACGTCTGAGATGTACTTGGAACATACCAGATTTCCAAGTTTACATTCCTTTGACGTCTTTTACGTGTGGGTAATGTCCGCTTTGCCGAGATCCCATATACTCGTACCTATCTCGTCCCATTAGATAGACCTTGGACGTCATTCGGACGGAATTGGGATGTCAATGGAACAAGTGAGATGCGTAATAAACGTCTTGGGATCGTTGCAGAGTGACGTATTCTCACTAGTAACAACGCTCATAAGTAAAAATAAAATTTCGTCTGTTCACAAGTAAATGTTTTCAGAAATACAATGTTCCATAAATAAAAATTTCCATTGATAAAAATATGTATAAGTAAAGCTATATTATTTTTACAAGTAAAAATGTCCATTGGTAATTAATGCCATAAATAACAAAATAAAAATTTTCTCATTAGTAACATGATTCACAGATAAATATATCCACTAGAACTTTTTCCCATTGCAACTATGTTTCAGATGTAATTTGTTTTACAAGTAACACGAAATAACATCATTTATACTTAACATTTTCATAGGTAACATTATTTACAAATAAATATATCCACTAGAACTTTTGCCCATTGCAACTATTATTCAGAAGTAATTTGCTTTAGAAGTAATTTGTTTTACTAGTAAATGAAAATTAATTATTTTTTACATATATTCATAAGTAACATATTATCACAAGTAAGTTGTTCAGTAATAATAATTTTCATGAATAACATTATTCACAAATAACTTTATCCACTAGAACACTTGCCCATTGCAACTATTATTCAGACGTAATTTGCTTTAGAAGTAATTTGTTGCAGTAGTAACTCAAAATAAGGGCTGTTCGACATCTTTTTTAAGATTTGTTGAAATCGTGAAACGCAGCAACTCATGTATTTTTTCGTCTGCTACGAGTGACTTGTGTAGTTCTGCGAAATATTAATTTAGAAAAAAACAGTGATAGAAAAGGGGGTTGTTTTGAATTTCTGATGTGTTTTCTTTATTTATTAGTTCGTTATAGTGTTAGTGTTTAACTATGTCACTGTCTAATTATGCCAGTGGACTTAGTATTGAGGCCAAAACACGTTATTTGGAAAAGTTACAAATGTTTAACAGTGATTGTCCATATAGTATTCCTAATTCTCTGTGGAAACACGGTTTAGACTGTTGTCCAATTGTTCCAAAAATTGCTCCCTCAGATATCTTCATATATCTTGTTGAAACAAAAAGCTATAAAAATCATATTCCATCTATGATGTAATTCTTATTTCTTTCGCAGGTTCTCAGTGACTACGACTTGAGTGTCCTTCGTGTCTGTTACCCTCAGATTCTGCCTCCTGAAATTTACAACATTTTATGGGATAAAATTCTTTGTGCCTGTTACCATACACTACTTGACGGGTATTCGGCCTTATTTTACGCACCTTTATGTAAGACCGTATCCGATTTGAAATTCTTTAGATTTTCCGCTGTAAGGAAATGCACGAACGAAGGTCGTGCACTAATGCAGTTAGACTTCAGGCATTTTCAAGTCAAAGTGGAAAGCTTGACACGTCTAAGACCTCTTCCTGACCCACATATTGTCGAAACATACATAAAGGCATATTATTTACCTGAAAATTCTTTGGAAAAATGGATTCAAGAACAAACGGTAACTCAATCAAATTTAGCATTAATACCGTTGTCTTTAATTTAAGAAATTCGCGTCGTCAGCAGCTAATAATTTTGTTTATGCCTTTGTTGAAGGAATATACTCACTAGGCAGATGATGAATCTTCTTCAATGCGTAAGTCAAGGCAGTAAAAAGATTCGGCTGAACTTAACTTCCTTCATGGAAGATTTAGATTTGAATCGTCGATAAAGCTCTTTGTTATGATTCAAGTGATGAAATTTTTGTAAATTGAGAAATATACATGACATTCCATTACTTGTTGTCTGGCTTTCAATTTTGAGTTTAGATAAATATTTACAAAATATTACTCGAGATCTAGAAAATTAGCTTAGTTTCACTTAATTATATTTTACTTGCCTCAATTTGATAACAGTTGTATTGAAGGTCGATTGCTTTACGCAGAATGCATTTACTTCACTTTCACTGTCTTCCCAGCCTTCATGTCTGATACGAGTTATTGGTCAAATCGAAACATGCAACCACATGAATGGATCCGACATCTTACTAGCAAATGTTTAGACCAAGTTCCTTCATAACCTGGAATCTTCTTAATGCAAAATTATAATTCCCTTCGTACACAGCCTACTAAAGTTCCATACGAATAATCTTAATACTGACAATTTTTTTATGTAAAAATAACCCTGAAAGTATGCGTCAAGGAATGGTGTCAAGTTTAATGCAGTAACAATTGTACAAATATAATGGTCATCGTTAATTACTTTACAGAAAAAACGAAACAACGGGGAGACGAACTTATTCCTTGTCATCATCATCATCCTCTTCCTCATTGTTGATCTAATAAGGTTCATAATTAGTAATGAAGCCGACATTAAAAACAGTAATGTTACTTACATTGAAGTATCTGAGTTCATAAGAGGTCTTAACCCCCTTTTCTATCACTGTTTTTTTTTTAAATTAATATTTCGCAGAACTACACAAGTCACTCGTAGCAGACGAAAAAATACATGAGTTGCTGCGTTTCACGATTTCAACAAATCTTAAAAAAGATGTCGAACAGCCCTTACACTTATCACAAGTAACCGGTTCAATAAAAACGCCACTGGGTGTCGGCCTTCGAGATTTATGTGGGGCTGCGTTGGCCGAAGCATCCAGTGCTTCCACCAACTCCATCTCGTTCAAGGGCCTGAACGCTGTCAGGCAAAACATGACGACAACTCCTGTTAGGGTTCAGGTCCCTGGCCTCAATTTACAGCAAGAGATAGGCAGCTCAATTCACTACACTAGCGCAACTTGCCAAACGAATTCAGTTGCAACTCCATCTCGTTCAGGGACCTGAACCCTGTCAGGCAAAAACGTAAAACCCCGAGCCGTTATTTTTTTGTTTTGTGTTTGTTATTATTTATGTTTATTGTTTATTTTTCTTTCTGTTTCCTTTCCGTAATACAATACCTTTTAACTTTATAATTTTTTTTCATTTATTAGAATATTACTTAATTAAGCAACGGTATAATTTCATTAAAATTACTGTAATAATTGTGAATTTCCACTCATGGGCATTCGGGTAGTGGAACGGGTTCCAAAACCCGATATCATTACTGTGTACACTATTTGACTTGTTTTTTGCAATACATCATAGTTTTATTTATTTTCCTTCACTTGCACACCCATTTTAAGTTAAGGCTGGGCCATATCTTTTAAAGTGGGTATTTTAAACGAAAGAAAACCGCTTGATAAGCACCTACCCGAGTAATGACCCATCAGCTATTTTTCAGGTAGGTAGGTCGGTGCGGTTTAACGTGTCTCGGGTAATCCCTCTATCCCAGTACACAAAATTAAAATAGCTTTATAGGTAACCATATTAGGTCTAAATAAACAAATTTTACAGAAATGGATAGCCAATGATGGGGGCTATCCACTTCCGTCAAATTTTTACTTAAAAAATACGTAACCGAGTAGTTTTCCGATTGGATATTTTTGTCGGTGTGGTTTGACGGATCGTGAACTAAATGAATTATAATCGGTAAACCATAAGCTCTATATTTGAAAAAAAATTACAGGAATGGATAGCTCTTGATTAGATCTATCCACTTGTGCAAAACTATCGCATTAAAAAATTCTAATAAGGGTAGTAAACCGATTTACAATTTTTTGTTAAGGTCGGTGCGGTTTCACAGGTATCGGGTCCAAATAAGTCCAAATTAAATAAATTTTACAGATATCGATAGCCCTCATCAAAAGCTACCCACTTCTGTAAAAATTATGAAAAATTATTCATAAACAAAAAACTTGAGACAAGACGTTTTTTTATAGTTTTTACGCTCTGTGGATATACTCAACCATATTGACAAAAGTAAAAAATATAATCCTTTTTAAATTTTTTTTTCTATGAATACTTGTTCAAATTTTTTTATAGAAATAGATAGATCTTGATGAGGGTTATTGATATCTGTAAATATTATTTAATTTGGACTTATAGTTTTTCCGCAAAAAATTATTGAAGTTTTACATAGGAAAAATAACAGCTTTTTTGGAGATAAAATATTTTGTATTATATCAGAACAGAGGTAAAGTACACGATTCCAAAAAATTTTGTAACGAAACTAACTAAAACTTAATTAAATATATTATTTTTCATTTCCCTCCTATAAGGCCCGAGAGGAGAAATACCGCAGGTCAGAATGCAGACTTGGCACTTCAGCATCCGATCTTGGTGTCTAGTACTAAATATTAATCATTTAAATTTATGTTCATAAGTAACATATAACACATGTAACTCGTTTCTTTAGTAACAGTGTAACCCTCTACGTATTAGATCGATACTATATTTTCCCTCGTGGCGGCTTAAAGCGGACATAAGATATTTGTGGTATATTCATGATAATCTTCAATCGGTGTTAATTGTTAAATAACAAGGAAAATTTTTATTAGTTTTAATGATCTAATTGATCTCATAAAAACAAACAAAAATTTTCTTTGTTCCCTACGAAGGCAGATTATTACGAATTTGCCCTAAATTTTGCAATTCCGCATCGGGATTCAAACCCCAGTCTCCGGCGCCGTAATAGGAACCTCTACACATATGCCAGCGACATCTATATAAACCTGCACAAGCTGCTAGCTAAATTTTTTGAATAAGGGATGTTTCAAAGCCCTCGCTCAATATTTCTGAACTGTCGGTTAAAACTTAAAAAACACACTGCCTGAGGGTTTCAAAAATGATAAGTTAAAAAATAATAAGTTAAAAGGTTCTTCCTCTGGTGTGTTAATCTTCCACCGTATCAGATATGTTATCTCTGTTTTAGAATTCTGTACATAGCTGATGAGACTTACTTTTGTGAATCCAAGAGATAATCGGACGAGAGGGTGTGAGAGCAACTTGCAATTTAATCTTTGCCATGGTTCTTCATTGATATGTACTTTTTTTTCTAAACATACGTGGTAGTGCATGTTGAATGAATAAGAATAAATGAAGTCGAACAATGTCACAATTCTTGATTCTCAAATGTATTGCTCTCTTGATTAAACGCATGTTTTCCTAATTGGACAATTATTGGACAAAGATTGCCTATAATAAACATTAGTGTTGGTTACCAAATTCCAACAAAATATTGGCAACATCTACTACATCATTTGGGAGAAGAGGTCGGTGAGTGTCGAATGCTGAGCGGCACACTGGACAAGTTCTAATCCTCGACGCTTCAATGACTTCAATGCACTCCAAACAAAAAATATGGCCACAGTTTAATACGGTGTTTGGCATCCTTAACCAACACACGGGGCAATTACCATCATGGTTAACTTCTGGGAATTGTGGAAGGATATTTCCCTGATGTTGCCGAACATCCGCTACGGGCAACTCTTCGTTAATATCTTCTATTTGTTGAGCAGCCCCTATTTCCCTTTCCTGTCGCAGTTGAACTAATCTTGCCATTACATTTGCTCTTCTTTGCAAGAAATTCGCGTCTTGAGCTTCGAAAAATCTTTCCATCCTCACGGCGTTGTCTTCGTCCCCCGAGTCTTCTGATTCCAAATTTTGATCAGCTGGTTCAACCCGACGTATGTATCGACGCCCTCTTCCGGCACCGCCTCTTTGATTCAACAGAGCAGCAGGATTACCGATTGGGCCTCCTTCAACTGCTGCACGTTGACGTGGCGCGGGTGCTCTACCTTGATGTCCACGGGGTCGCCCTCTTCTTCCACGTCCATTTTCAGCCGGAGGATCGACAATGGCCATTTCCTCATTCGCCTCCCGTCTTGGTGCTCCCCGAACTTGCGGTCGCCCTCTTCCACGAGGTCGTCCTCTTCCACGAACCCTTTGAACTGGGGCCACAGGATCTTCGACTGCAGCAATTTCCAGACGATTTTCCGCAGCAAGAACTACTTCAATTTCCACCATTTCATCTTCTTGAACGGCGACATTCGGGGCATCAATGACGGCAGGTGGAACATGAAGCAAAGCCTCGAATGCCGCACGTACTTCGTCCAAGGGGCGGTTAAGTTCTTCAACGTTTTGCTCTCGAAATTCTATTTCGACGGGCTCGAAGCGGAACGCTGCTGCCATTAAGAACTCCCGGATGGTTATCCGTCCATTCTGTAGATCAATCTGCAGAGCCCTGATCTCCCTGTCTCGCGTAACGTATTGTTGACGTCTTCTATCCCTAACAGGGGTGCCATCCCGTAGGGCTAGGTACTTGTACTCCGCCTCCTGACCAAATTCTTGAAGGCGATCTAAAAGACAGAAACGTTACTTCTTTTTGAATCATGGAGATTGAGAAAGTTAATTGAAATTTACCTAAAAAATACCACGGGTTGGGGTGTGGATTCCCTATAAGATCATTGAATGATCGGTGGTTTGCTTCCATCTGGTTATTTGTTCTATTGTTGTCCATGTTGACGCAGAATCTCTCTGGTCCAATGCGCTCCATCCAAAACGATCGTATGTACTGGACAAATTGGTTGACGCGTACTCTGGATTCTGCGTCAATAGCGCCACCGATTTCGTTAGCGTACATCCGTAGTTCCTATATAACATAAAATTATTAATCGTTTAGTTTGAAATTGAAGGAATATTAGCTACTACCTCGTAGCCGTTCCAAGCATCATTAGGGGGGAGAAGAGCAAGCGCAATCGCGAGTTTCACTAGGCGTTTTATCTGGTCGTTCGTCCTATATGCTTGTCCTAACCCCAGATAGCAGGCATACCTATATTTGGACTTGAAAGAAATGTGGAAGCGCTTTTAAAACTAGCAGCAAGCGGGACTTCGAACTCTTAACTTTAAAATAGTGAATTTCATTACATCTTTTTTTTTTACTCAAATTCAGGTAAATGCCCATAATTTAGTGATCTTTGCATCGTGATGAAGCAATAACATATAACTATATAACATGACGACTTGACATAATCGACGACCAGTTTATAATATTAAGAGGCGGCGAATAAAATAAAGGAATAAAAAAATGTTATTTTACAAGATTTTTTGACATGGTTACTTCATTTGGAATTCTTTTATCTTGGTTACCAAAAATAAATTTAACTTTAGGACTTACCATCCCAGAATGGAAGTAGCAGCCACGAGCCCTACCAGTAAGAAATACGGCCGACATGGATTGTAGTATTGCCAGCTCATAATCACTGATGAGAAGGGTAGGTTCCGGAACTCTTCCGGTGTTCTGCTGGCAAATCTCCAACAACCGACGGAGGCAGCATTCGTACAGTGCTTGGGTCTTGTTCGTCATAAGAAACGATGCCACTGAAATTGTCTTTTAAAAAATGCAAAATAACTACTCGTGAATCACATGTCATGTATAAATAAACTGTAATAAGCTTAGGTCCATCCAGTGTCCGAAGGAAGGTGGCATTACAGTATTTTTTTCGTGCTGAACTAATAGGTTTGTGCCCGTGTTAAATCGGGGGGGAGGGGATGATGAAATCAACATTACTTTAGCCCATTTCCTACATTCAACCGCTAGGGCACGGAAGAGGAACTAAAAATCCACGATCTCTTCAGATCCGAAAACGGGGAGTAGCCAAAAAATAACTCGCGGAGGTGCGGCGGATTATTTCTTTGGAACTTTACCTGCCCGTCGCAGCTAACACTATCTCTGCCCGTCACTCCCACAGTGACTCTTTGAAATTGCCCACCATCTCCACCCGTTAACCACCCTTTTTGTTTTTGTCCGGCGACTCAACTTGCCCGCCAAAATCCAAGCTGTTTCTGGCCGTCTAACCCCAACACTGTACTTTTCCGTGGATATCTAAGCTTTTTTTGCCTCCCTCAAGATATCTCTACCGGTTAGTCCGTCAGCTCATCGCCTAACTTTCTACCTCTGTCCGACACCCCACTGCCAGTGTATGCCTGTTGATACAGCTAAAATTCCAGCCCATCGGTTGCCATCCACCCATACATTGATAAGCCCTTCAGTAGCCCCATCATATAGTTTTATCCATTGGAAGTGCGTGGGTAAGCTTAGCCGAGAGGGTTTGAACCCTGTTTTACGTACTGCGCCCCAGCCAATTCCACCATTCGCTCAGTCGCTCACAATTGCAATCCACAACAAAATCAGTCGTTTGGATTTTTCTATTTGCTCATATTAGGGTGGAATGTTTAAAAACTTACCATGCCGTATGATACAGCGTGTAAAGATGCTAACTGGTAGAAGCCTCTAGGTGTTGCATGAAAGGTTCCGTCCATATGCATTTCGTGGGAATCAATGAAAGCGGGGAGAGTTCCGACGTTAACAAACACTAATGCTTCTCCATCCCCCGCCACCACGCGTCCGAAGAAAAATTGGTTGACAGCATTCAAATCCATTCTGAAAAAGTAACCAGATTGTTAAATATAATCAAAATTTATTAGAGTACTTTAATTTACCTATATCTTTGATTGGCGTTGATGAGGTCAGCAAAATGTTGTGCATTTCTTGGATTAACAGGTACATTTTGTTGACGCGCGCGATATAGGGTAGACCGGATACCGACAAATTGGACAGGTGGACGGCCCGGAAATCTTATTAATATATAAAAAAACATAAAAAAGAATGAACAAGATGCCTTTATAGGTTAAGAATACAAAATGAAAATGAGATATCTACGAATAAGAATTACAAACGTAAAGCCACAAATTAACAAACAATACAGAGTAACATATAACAACATTCTACTTGAATGCGATAGAAAGAAAAATAGCAGCTTACCTTCTTAAAGCTGACATGTAAATGGTGTGCAGTGGGACATTAGTGTTGGCAGCTTGTTGACGACACCAATCCATGAACTCAAATTTTATAATTTCAAGTTGGTCGTCCTCGTGATTATGAAAACCATTTGTAGAAAAAACACCTTGCTCATTGCATGTTAAGCTAGCCGTACATCTTCTAGTCAAGTAACGACTACAGCGGTATCTTTTTAAAATATAATTGTTTTATGCATGGCAGAAGATTGTATGTAATGAAGAAACTTACCTGGTAATTCCGCGGACAACTCCATTTCGATGAAAAATATATTTATCCAACGAGTCGATGCAAACATGGCTGTCGCTACGAGCTCCAGAAACTATGCGAAACCGTTCCATTGTAACAACACTTCCAAAACACGAAAAATCTATTATTATTTGCACAATTTAGATTAAAACAAAAGTTGGTTGCGGTTCGACCACTACTGTGTACTGACTGCTAGCCAAGCTTAGAATATCTACAAAAATTTGAAATTCCAACCGCCAATCCCATCCCAATCCCAGAAACACAGCAACAGGGGTTATTTTACAAAGGACCAATGGGGTTGCTTAAACAACTGGATTGGATAGTCACAAACAGAAGTCAGTGAAGATTGTCCCACAACACCCAGGGGAGACAATAATTTAAAATTAGCCAATCGCATCCCAATCCCAGAAACATAGCAACATGGATGATTTTACAAAGGACCAAAGGGGTTGTTTAAACAACTGGGTTGGATAGTCACAAACAGAAGTCAGCGAAGACTGTCCCACAACACCAAGGGCAGACAAAAATTTCAATTTGTTTGATTTTTGGAGGACTTTTTATTTGCTTTTTTATTTCAGTACTAATAACAAACAATAGTACACAATCAATCGGCCACTACATTTGTCTCCTCAGGCTATCATTTTCAAGCCATCAGGTACTGATTTAGATTTTTTACGCAAACGTAGACAGAACGTATGACATCATTTTACGTTTTGAACAGGTTGATATGGAATTCTACCAACAATTTTTTCAATTTGAGCTAATGCAGATTTGTCTACCCTCGGTCGGGAAGAAACTCCACTAACAGGACCTTACAGAATAATGGAAGATGCTAAGTACAACATTTTTAAACAACATCTCTTTGTCTTCTTACCATAAGGGCCAGATCCGGGTCCAAGGGAATGTCCCAACCGTGCATAAGGTTGATAATTTGGTCTAGACTGTGCATTTTAAGCATTAAACGGAAAATGCTTCTACGTAAGTATTTTTAATGCAATTTTTTTTTGTTTACAGCTATATTAATTCTTTATTTTTTTTAGTGTTTACAGAAAGGCCACATAGCGAAGCAGTGCCCCAATAAAAAGAAAAAAAATTAAATTCTATTCCAAGAACAACAAGGTATTGACGTTTTTTTTTATTTGTTTGTTTGTTTTTTGCCGGGGTTGAAATGTCCCCTGTTTTGTACGACATGTCGCCCAATGAATACATAACATTGAACTCCTTTTGTCATTTCATCGCATATTTATTAGATCTAATCACAATGATTCATCATGAAAATTAGAATTTTTAAACAAGAACGCCCATCAAAGTCGTGGATTAGAAAATGCTTACCTGAATCGCGTTTCAACTTGGCCAGTGAATTTGAACGAACAAATCCAACGAGGCAGACCAAGGCAGTAGCCTATCAATGAAAATATAAAACAAAATGATATCAAATTCAAACATATATTAATGAAATGAAGCAGAAAAAGTGATGGACTCAAATACAATTACAGAATGGCCGGCTCGTTGGGTTCGGTTCTCAGCGTCATCTCCTCGCCGTTGACACCGGGAGCGATGAGGTAGACGTGCGAGATTTTGAATCCTGATTTCCATGGCTAACGTTGATAAAGTACAGCATCATGGTGGATTGTTTCAGGCCGAAACGGAAACAATTGTCGGCGTGAAAAGGCACCAAATTCGACATCCAGATAGCGCCTCTTTCCGGTCGTTCGTTGATTGTCCATTCTCATCGAATGACACCTTCCTCTTACATTATAGACATTGCTCTAGCACCTTGGATGAAGACTACCGTAGCTTCTGTGAATGAAGGAGCAACCCCACTGCAACGAAGTAACCCTCGGCCGTTCCGCATTAGTGTGGACCCAATTAAGACATCGGATATTGAAATCATAGATGACGGTAATGATGATAGCAAAAATGTTGGGTTCAACATAACTCTAAATTTACGTATTACCCAGTAAAAGTTACTTGGGTAATGGTTATCAAATTTACTTTATTCATTTCCTAACGAGGGTTCTTTATTTTCATATTGAACAGTACTCAGAATATTCATTATAATACCTTTGCAATAATTAATTTTGCATCTTAATTCTTGTTTGCCCAATTGCATGTTCCCCGTCATTTGAAAACATTTAAACAAGAAAAATTTCAGATTCCCTTTAAAACGTTCATTCGTGTTGCTTTGTGATTTTTCTGTGTTCGCCACAATGCGTATCCTATCTGTCGGTTATGAAAATTTCAATCACACTATTAATGGCACAAAAACAAACAAAGTAATTTACCTGATGTAAATTAGTGAACTTTTCAATGTAATCCCAGTTCTTGGTGCAATGGCCAATAAAATCACTCAAATAGGAATATAAGATATTACATAAGAAATTATAATATTATAGGATTTCAACGTTGCCAAGGTCGGCCGGAACTTGCGTGAAATTGGCGACGATGACAGCCACCAGGTAAGTGGACAAGGAAACCGAAGGGGCGAAATGGTCCCAGTAAAATCGTAATTCAAGGCCGCTTTAGCGGTCTACATTTGTTTTACCTTTACAGGGAAGTTGATGATATTGTAAAACTACTGACAGAACTTCGTCTATGGCAGGAAGTAGAAATGCAAGGCGGACTGAAGGGATGGTTACTAAATCCTCCTTTGGAAGATATTTGAAAGGAGCATTGTTGATCGGGTGAGTAAAAAAATAAATTTGTAATCAAAGCAGAATACTTTTTTTGTGTATAACTATAGTGGAAATGAGTGGAGTATGAAACCCCCTACAGATGGAGATCCAAAAGCAAGAGGCATTGCTATTTTGGATGAATATGCAATGGGTAGATGGGAGTGTGTTTTGCACTTTATGGTTGGTTCCCATCAGCATGACGTCATATCTTCCAATGCACTTCAATTATTACAACATGCCGGTCTTTTCAAAAAGTATACAGAATTTTCAGGATGCTGAACTTAGATCATCAATAAAAATCATCATTATAAAAAAAAATGAATATAATAAAAAATGAAGATGTGATGTATTAAAAAAAAGAATAAAAAATACAAAAAAACTAATTTGTTTTTTTAATCTTTCCTGGCCGATATCTTTGGTTAGGGCAAGTATTTTTCATATGGCCCCTCTGTAAACACTAAAAAAAAAAAAATTTTTTAAGAAAAAAAAATAAATTTTTTAAGAAAAAAATTAAAAAAAAACCTTTACTTACGTTGTGGCAAATTCTATGTTTGGCAACTTTGTCCACATGCCTCACTCTTTTCTTTTTGATTTCATTTTTTTCTTTTTCGGTATTCCCTCTGGAATAAGAATTTCTGATGGTGGAGCTGGATCTGGAGCTTGACCTAGAGCTGGTGAAGATGGAGCTGCTGGACCTGGTGAAGTTGGGGACGACAAAGCTTGGGACGGAGCAGTTGGGGACGGAAAAGCTAGGGACGGAGAAGTTGGGGACGGAGTAGTAGGTGACGGAGAAATAAGTGGTGGTAGGGAAGATGAAGAAAAAGAAGAAGGAGAGGAAGAAACTGGACGAGGAAAAGGAGAAAATTCTGGAGAAGGAGTTGATGGAGTCGGAGAAGGTGTACTGGGAATGGGTGAAGAAGGATGGGGGCAGAAGGCGAAATTGGGGCCACAGCATTTTCAGTAGCTCTACTTAAAAAAAAATATATATATTAATTTTTTAATCTAAATATTATTAATTCTCTATCATAACTTACCCTAATTCACGCTCTTTTTTCTTCTTATAATATTTCTTCACGAGGGCATGGCAATTGCAATACGAAGCTGGCAGCCATTGATTGTCCGAGTCTGGACAATTTTGAAATTTAACAAAATACCAGACTCGGAACTTGCCATCTTCACACACAAATTTCCTTTTTGAAAAACAGTAAGTACATTTCAAAAAAATAAAAATAAAAACAAACTTACTTGGAATCTAAAATTTCCTCCACTTCGTATTCAGGGTCGCTATTTGCCGCCATTTCACCGTCAATGTGTGAGCTAGACTAATGAAAACAAGATTCAAAAAACCAACAGCGCCCTGGTGGTGACGGTTAGAATCTGTCTGCAACCGGCGGCCATGTTGCATTTAGTCATCAACAGTAGGTCAGAGTGGAAGGTTTTGAAGTTATCTTGGCGTGGCAACTAGCCATGGCCAGTGGCACCTACACGTATAAAAAAAAAAAAAAAGTTATCTTGGCAACAAAATAGAAGGTTTGTTAAAAAGGTAGTTAAATAGGTAGTTATTATTTATATATATATTGTTATATTTTTTATTATATATAGTTAGTTTTTTCAGGTGGGACGACATAACAAATTTACTAAACCAAAAGAGAATGTTTGGCATCCAGTGCCAACGGAGCGAAGAAAATTTAAATTTTTATTTCGACGATCCTGAAGCAGCACGTTACGTTTTGAAATTGGCGGTTTTACAGATACTTGAAATACTTGCTGTTTTAATGAGAAGTGCCACACTGATTGTTCCGTAACTTTGCAACAAACCCCTTCTCTCAACACCAAATCGGTCAACACGTTGAGAAGCCATGTCAGCCATAGTAGTATGAATGGCTACAGTGGATTTACGTATTGGCCACAACAAGATGCTGCTACCTTAGAATTTGGTAAAGTATTGTTTACAAAAATCATCAAATGGCTTAAATTTTTAAGTAACTTTTCCTATATTTATTTTTAAGTATAAAATAACGCGACAAGTTAGCAAACTCTCTGCCGGACGTCAATCTATCAAAAAATTGGATGTAATTCACTTGCCCACGTCTCAGCAGCGTAGCATTTGGCATCTTCAGTATTCTGACTGGGCTGATCATGGATGCCCAAGAGACGTGACCTCTTTTTGGTTTGTTGAAAGTCCTATTATTTGAACTATCCTATTTTCTTATTGTCTTTGGTATTGTTTTGTTTTTTATCATTGTATAGTGTATGTGTATGTTAAAAGTTAACCCGTTGGCTGCCACCCATTTTGCTCCCCCTTTTTTTTAGTTATTGTTGCTTTGTTTTCTTTTAGGATGTCACCAATACCAAGGTAACAAGTTATGAGGACTTCTGTCTGAAGCGTGAACTGTTGATGGCTATTTTTGAGAAGGGATGGGAGACTCCATCACCCATTCAAGAAGTTGGAATTCCTATGGCTCTGACTGGTCGTAATATTCAGGCTCGTGCTAAAAATGGAACTGGAAAGACAGGTGCTTATTGTATACAAGTGTTGGAACAAGTTGTTCCATCTGAGCAGCCTATTCAAGGTAATTTCATTTCAAACTTAAGCTCTCCTGTAATTTTAATGGCAGTTATTTTTCAGCATTGATTGTTGTGACAACACGTGAATTGGCTTTACAAACAAGTCAAATATGCATTGAACTGGTGAAACATTTGGATATTCGCATCATGGTGACTACTGGTGGTATCGACTTGAAAGATGACATTATGAGAATTTTTGGAAAAGGTACTCATTACTTTAAATTAGAAATAACTTTTGATAACACCATTTGGTTTTACAGTTAATGTTGTGATTGCTACTCCTGGTCGTGTATTGGATCTGATGTAAAAGAAGATAGCTGTTATGGACCATTGCAAGGTCATTGTACTGGATGAGGTATGTAGTCTGTGTAGGTTATTTGTTGCATACATTATATGTTGTTGTGAGCATTTAGGCCGATAAATTGCTTTCGCAAGACTTCATGGATATGTTGGATCGCATAATTTCGTTCCTACCAAGCAAGCGCCAAATGTTGTTGTATTCGGCAACGTTTCCTGTAACTGTAGAGGAGTTTATGGTAATGAGAACGTGAATTCTTGTACTATAAGAATATATACATAAATATATTCACACTATACATGCACAAATTGATAACATTTTAATTGGCAGAGGAAACATATTGATAATCCTTACGAGATCAATGTAATGGAAGAACTCACGCTGAAGGGTGTGAGACATTATTACGCGTTCGTCAAAGAACGACAGAAAGTTCACTGCCTCAATACGCTCTTTTCCAAAGTAAGTTCTTATTCCCTTATTTTATTTGTTTTTGATATGAGTTTTTGTTGGATTCCCCTTCTCTCGTCTGAGTGAACATCAACATCTGAATTGCTTTTATTCGTTTTCTCGTTCGTGTCTCATTTTTTCTTAAATGAGACCGTAGTAAATGGCATAGGATTAAACAGCTCATTTTTTTTTCACAATTAAAGTTGTTTAATCAGTCGTCGTTGTTGCAAACAATGGCATAGGATTAAACAGCTAATTTTTTTTTCAAAACTAAAGTTGTTAAATCAGTCGTCGTTGTTGCAAACAATGGCATAGGATTAAACAGCTAATTTTTTTTTCAAAACTAAATTTGTTAAATCAGTCGTCGTTGTTGCAAACAATGGCATAGGATTAAACAGCAAATTTTTTTTTCAAAACTAAAGTTGTTAAATCAGTCGTCGTTGTTCCAAACAATGGCATAGGATTAAACAGCTAATTTTTTTTTCAAAACTAAAGTTGTTAAATCAGTCGTCGTTGTTGCAAACAATGGCATAGGATTAAACAGCTAATTTTTTTTTCAAAACTAAAGTTGTTAAATCAGTCGTCGTTGTTGCAAACAATGGCATAGGATTAAACAGCTAATTTTTTTTTCAAAACTAAAGTTGTTAAATCAGTCGTCGTTGTTGCAAACAATGGCATAGGATTAAACAGCTAATTTTTTTTTCAAAACTAAAGTTGTTAAATCAGTCGTCGTTGTTGCAAACAATGGCATAGGATTAAACAGCAAATTTTTTTTTTTCAAAACTAAAGTTGTTAAATCAGTCGTCGTTGTTGCAAACAATGGCATAGGATTAAACAGCTAATTTTTTTTTTCAAAACTAAAGTTGTTAAATCAGTCGTCGTTGTTGCAAACAATGGCATAGGATTAAACAGCTAATTTTTTTTTTTCAAAACTAAAGTTGTTAAATCAGTCGTCGTTGTTGCAAACAATGGCATAGGATTAAACAGCTAGCTGAAGCAAAGAGCTCATCGGCTGAAAGTGAATATGTAACTGCAAGGGATGATGAGTTAGAACATAATGCTGATGATGAGGCTGCTGTTTTTGATGAAACTAGGAATGAATTAGATGATTGACGTACATCATTTTAAAATTTACTGAAAGTATGTAAGTAATCCTGTCATAACATAAAGCTTGCTGGGATTTCAAGCAAAGAAAAGGTAAAGAAAAGAAATTAGAAAAAATTACGTGGTTTCTACCAATGGCATAAAATTGTAAAACAAGTAATATCAGCCGAATTCTCTCCCGCTACGAAAAGGAAGTAGGCGTCGATATCGAAGCTATGGAAAATGGCACAGAGCATTCGCCAGGACACGTGACCATGTTGACATAGATAACAGAAGGCGTGTCAAGCCGGACAGCTAGAGACATCGGAAATAGACTCCGGACATCGATCCTTACGAACTATTAGAACCTGTCTAATTTTATCTCAATTACCGAAAGATTTTTACGTCAATTGTGAAGCAAAAAAAATGGCAAGAGCGAAAAGGATGCGTTAGATCAATTAGTTGTTAATCCCAAACTTCAAACTGGAGATTACGGGAAGTGAGAACGCTGAAAAAGGTAAATTTATTCAAAAACCAAGGTACTAGCAAATAATTTATTCTACATTGTTTGTTTTAGATCATTGCTAAAGATTCCAAAGTGATGGTTATTGCTGTTGCTGGCAAATGCTTATGTGGTCTGGCTAATGGACTGTAAAATAAGTTCTCTGCTTATGCGTTAGCAAACAACTCTTGGTCAAGTGTTCCTACCAGTAAGAAAACCCAGTATTCTCTTTAGGTCTGATGATTTTTCACTAAGGTCTGATGATTTGTATTGGCAATTATAACGATAACTTTTGTTTTCTTTTATCATCAACAGCGCCTTTAATACTAATTTTTTAAAGTTTGGCATTTTACGTTAGGAGGCAGAATAAGTGTGGAGTTAACTTAGCCTTTTCTTTTCTCTAGTTAGGGACTTCCTGGTGTTGCCGGAACTTCTGGCAATCCCGGAAAAGATGGTGAACCTGTGATGGTGTTTTTGGCTTACCGGGTGTCAGCGGTCTTCGCGGTGAGCGTTGATTCCCTGGCGAACGTGGACCTGTTGGTCCTCCTGGAGGTCCTGGTGAGCGCAGTCCTGTCGGTATGATGGGAGCTGACGGTCCTTCGGTAAACTATCATGATTTCAATCCGCCAAGATTCTCATGGATTGAAACAAATCATTTTCTTTCTCATTGAATAGAGTCAATCTGGTCCTAAAGGTGACAAGGGTCATGCTGGGCCTTCAGGTCTAGTGGTACGACATTTTTACTTTCTTTAATTCTTTCGTGTTGCGGGACTAAAACATAATTATTTATAATACGTCCAAAATTTCAGGGTTTGCCCGGTCAACGAGGCAAACCTGGTCTGTCTAGCGAGAAAGGTGAACGTGGAACTCAGGGCCCGATTGGTCCCAAAGTTCCTGCTAGTAAACAAGGTGAACGTGGTCTGCAAGGTATCATGAATCCTCCCGAAACTCCTGGAGAGCTGGCGGAACGCGATGACACTGGGCCACTGGTCAAACACGTCCACGAAACACTCTGCTTATTTGAAACGCAGCCGCGCGCGGAATTTGTTTTCCATTCAAATTACAAACTTGTAAGAATCGGTCGGAAATGTCCCTGTCTCTACACAAGACAACACACATAACAAAGGTGTAAAAAAAAATCTGCTGCGTTTGTTTGGTCGGTGACCGTGTCGATGTATCACCTGTGTGAATACATCATTTTAATTGGCATATAGGATTGAGGAAGAAGCTTTGCTTACGAGGGCATATAAGAAAGAAAAAAGGATTCAAAAACATCTCCTGCAGCGAGGCGGGTTTTCCTTCTTGTGGCTGGACAAATCGACTGGGATATATTTCACAATAAATAACTGAAAAGGGGACATTATATTAGGAAGGACTATTCCGCTTGTTGAATAGCTCTCCCATTATGTCTCGTGTTGTGTATATATACGAAGGGGAAATGAAAAGATGACTGATGTTTGCTGACATTTCCCATGCAGAAAAGAAGGAACTCGGGCCCACGTCTTTTGTTAGACCAGAGAAAAGCAGCCCAACAACAGCTCTTTAGAAGAAAATAATAAAGAACGAAGAAGAGAGAATGAGTAAGTGGTGAGTGTATGGTGAAGAAATTACGTGAGCTGTGCTAATCCCAACTTTTCTCAGGGACGACAAATTGCTCCCGTCCAATTCAATTACCAGATAGCAAATTTTGTAAATGAGTTCCTTAATATGGTGGCTCTTCCCCAAAATCCCGATGAATAGATCCATCATTTAGTCACTCTCTATAACTGTAAAGCTATTTTAATGTGATGTTGATTTACAATCTTATTTAAACCAACGACTAGCGCAATACAAATATTACGTTTACGTTCCGTGCGTTTTTGGCTTAATGACATTGCTCCTAGCATTATTAGGTTTCCAAAAGATAATGAAGAAAAGACAGTGATAGCACATCATTTTGAACAAGTAATTTATTGTTGTTTCCCTGTCTTTTTGTAAACATGTAACCTATAACATTATTCCTCTGTACAGATATCCGGTTTTCCTGGAGTATTGGGTTGCATCGGAAGCACCTACATTCCTATTCGAGCACCAGCGAATAAAAATAAATCTAGCTATGTTAATCACCAGCAACAAATTTCTATAACGTTACAAGGCATCTGCGATGCAAATGGAGTATTTTTGGATGTTTTCACTGGCCCACCAAGCAGAATTCATGATGCCAGTGTCTACAGGCTTTCTTTTGTCTACCAAAGACTGCCTGAACTTTGTTCGGGTGATGTTCACCTGATTGGCGATGAAACCTACCCGTTATTTGATCACATGCTGGTACCTTACCGGGAGCCAAACGATCAAACAAGCATAAACTATAACAGCGCTTTGCAACTATCTCGACAACCAGTAGAAAAATCTTTCCTCTTGGGATGGGACTGCCATCTAGGATCTAGCAATAAATGAATTTTTTGCGTGGAGGAAAACCACACACCCGCAAGAGGCGCTCCCACAGGGTGGAAAATCACTCTTTCGCCCCGATCCACAACCCGGGTTTTTTTATGGTAAAAACCCGCAAGAGGGTATCCCTTTTCCGAGAGGAAATTTACCCATAGTGGATCAACCATATATGACCATGCAAAAACTTACTTATGAAACTTGTTATCAATGGTTCATTTTATTTGTAGCATAGATTACATGTGAAACATTTTACTTGTAATACTTTTTAAAAATGCACAATTTTATCTATGTCATGTATTACAATTACAACATTTTACTTATGAATTATTTCTAAATTTGTTTCTAAAAATGTATTTTACTTGTGCAAAAATTTAATTTTGAATTATTACTTATGAAACTTGTTATCTACGGTTCATTTTATTTGTAATATTAATTACTTGTGAAACATTTTACTTTAGATACTTTTTACAAATGCACCGTTTTATCTATGACATTTATTACAAATGAACAACATTTTACTTGTAGTACAATTTAAATACGCACCATTTTATCAGTGATATTTATTACAATTGAAACATTTTAATTATGAACTATTTATAAATTTCTTTCAAATAGTTAATTTTACTTGTGGTGATATTTACTAATGCAACATTGCATTTGTGAAAATGATTTTATTCATAAAGGTTCTAATGAACATTTTTACTTGTAAAACATTGTGCTTCTGCAACAATTTATTAAGGAGGATAAGTGTCAATGATCAATTTTATTAGTGGAATTTTACTTGTGAACATTTTTATCTGTGAGAATACGTTCTTACGCTACGCAGCCAAACGTCTTGTATACGAATAGTATCCTCATACGTTCTCAATTTTTCCGCTGCATATATTGATGAATTTGCGGCAATATCGCTATTTTCCATAAAGTAAAGAGACTCAGTAATCTATCTAAAAAAATTCAAATTTATTTTATTTCCTCAGGACGAACATCGCATGGAAATGGTCAATACTATATATATTTTACATAGTATTCTATTACTCTAGTATATGTATATATAGTATTCTATTATATATATAGTATTCTTTTACTCTGGTAAAACTGTAGCAAAAAAAACAAAGGGTTTCTAAGAATTTGGCAACTCTGGTTGATGCCGCAAAAAAGGAATTTCCATAATTTCGTTTTTTAACCTACTCTAAAATCGTTGAATAAAAAGAAAAAATTCTGAAAATTAGGTTGCAGGTAGAACTAACGTAGCTCTTTTTTTTAAGCCCTTTTGCGTTTTCGTAGCCCTAGTTGTTTGTTTAAAAAAAAGCCAAAGTGACCTCATTTGCATAAGGTCCTCTCGGCTTTCTAAAGACTTTTTCATCGAATTTTCACCCACCCTTCCCATTAAAATAAAATTCTGGAAAAAATTAGGGACGTTCTCACTATTTATGAGAACGTACACAAAAAAAATTGTACCATTTGGGTGAAAATTGTGGCACTGAGAGAATCGCAAAAACGGCGATTTTGCATAAGGTTCTCTCAGGCTTCCAAAGACTTCTGGTAGGTAGTGTATGTCTAAAATTTCGACGGTTTTGGGGCGGGGCACAGTGGTGGAAACTAGAATCAGAGTCATCTATAGAGAGAAACTGAGTTGTTCAACGGCCATTGTCAGTGTTTCTTTTCGAGCTTAAATTTTTCTGGTGTCGTCTGCTTCATTCGTTTCCTTTATCATGTTGTGATCGGCTGTTGAAGTTTTCAAACACGTTTCCTGATTGGTGCATTTATCACACACCCGCTAGAGGCTCTGCCTGCTATTTCCGAAATTAGACACAACACAGACGGTTTTCCACATGTCGTGAACCATCCAGGTTTCCATGACTCTGGTACTGGCTGTAGCGCTCGGTCCCGCTCCAATCAGGGAGCTTTTTAGTCGATCTGGTTCAGGGATTATCTTAATCGGGGAAGTGATTTCGGTGATCGGTGTTGTGATATCGGTGATCGGTGCCTTCCCCGATTATCAATGAATAGTGATCTAAATTGGCAGTTGCCCTGCGGCCAACAAAAACAAAATGTGACCCTAGTCACGTAATTGTCGTTGGTCTATCAGAACGCCCCGCGCCCATCGGGGAACTTTTTAGTCGATTCGGTGCGGTGATTTCGGTGATCGGCCTTCCCCGATTATCAATGAATAGTGATCTAAATTGGCAGTTTCCCTGCGGCCAACAAGAATTAAATGTGACCCTAGTCACGTGATTCTCGTTGGCCTATCAGAACGCAAGGTCACTGGTAAGACTAACCCCTATGGATGAAGCGGTGCTATCGGTGCAGCACCGATTATAGCACCGTTCCGCACCGAAAAAAGAAATCCCCGCACCGAACTGCCCTGATTAATTTAAATTTTGGAAGCTTAGTGGTGTCCCCGATTAGAATTTGATTGGGGCCGAGCCCTAACTGGCTGACACCGTTAGGGCTCGGCCCCGGTTCTCGAAAACCCGAGCCGCGGATCGTCGCCAAAAATAGTCACCCATGGGAGATCCGGGTAGCCTATTTGCCAAAATGGGTAGGCTGGGTGGATTTGATGGGCAAACCCACATATGGTATACCCACACATGGTATACCCACCGCCATCTTGGAAAATGGTGGCTTGCTAAGCGCCAAGTTAAATTAAAAGGGAGATTAGCAAGAAAAAAGTTTTTGTGGTGGAAATTCAAAGTGCGTGACTTGATTTCAGGGAAATACCCGGGTAATCGGGTAGGAAATCGGGGCAAACTGGGTAATGGAAATCGGGTTTTCGAAATTGTGTTACCCACAAGAAAACCGGGTAGGTAGTGGGCACAAAGTCTCAAGAACCCACCGAATCCAATTTTTTTGCCGAGAAGACCCATTCGCCCAAATACCTACCTATTGGACACGGGGCCGAGCCCTATCTATGACTGAAATAACTTGGAAAATTGACTATTGAAAATATGGCAACGCCACCTTAACGTTGTGTCGTCTTGAGCCTAAAAATTATGACAGTTCTATAACAGGGAGTTTTCGTAGTCGTGATCGCGTTACAGTTTAGCCCAACTTTTGTTTGCTTACGCCCAGTTTCCCTTCGGTAATAACGGAACAAAAAATAGAACGGAATAATTCTATTTTGTTCCAATAACTCTCCTGGTACAGTACAGTTACTTAGAAACTACTTTGTCCTACATTTTAACTTGTGTTGGGCAATGTAACCTAATACATCTAATTTGATTATACAGCACAGTACTATAAAAGGAGGCCAGAAAATCAACAAAAAATGTCCGCAGGACCGTATAATTATTCCTACATCTTCAAATACATTATTATTGGTGACATGGGAGTAGGAAAATCCTGTTTACTTCACCAATTCACTGAGAAGAAATGTACAAAAAACTTTATTTTTGCTGTTTTCGTATTTATCAATTTAATTGTTTTTTTTCTGTTGGTAAATATTCTTTTCTTTTGACAGTTATGGCTGATTGTCCTCATACAATAGGTGTTGAATTTGGTACACGAATAATTGAAGTGGCAGGCCAAAAAATCAAACTTCAAATTTGGTAATGTAACAATCCTTTAATTACAAAGTTTGAGGATATTGACTATTGTTTTATTTTATAGGGATACAGCTGGACAAGAGCGTTTTCGCGCTGTTACTCGGTCATATTATAGAGGAGCAGCTGGTAATCTCAACCTTAGAAGTTTTATGTAAATGAGCTCCTAGTCTCACATTTTATAACTTTAGGTGCTTTATTGGTCTATGATATAACGCGACGGTCTACATACAACCATCTAAGCAGTTGGCTATCGGACGCCAGAAACTTGACGAATCCCAATACTGTTAGCACACAATTTTACTTCAGCCATAGCCTATATTTGCTTTAATCATTTGATAATACTCTTTTAAAACCAATTGTCTAAAAGAAGTTTCATTAAAAAAACTCTTGAAATTATATTTTATTATGCTTTTGTATACTTGCGATTTCTAGGTAATTTTTTTGATTGGAAACAAGTCTGACCTAGAAGCCCAACGAGATGTAACGTACGAAGAGGCGAAACAATTTGCTGATGAAAACGAGCTACTTTTCATTGAAGCTAGCGCAAAAACAGGTGATAATGTCGAGGACGCCTTTCTTGAGACCGCAAAAAAGATTTACCAAAATATTCAGGATGGCAGGTAAGATTTTGTCATTTAAAAACGTATTTAGGTAATACGTGTATCTAATGTTTTAAATCCACAACCAAAAAGTCTGGACTTGAACGCAGCCGAGTCGGGTGTCCAGCACAAACCGCTTCAACCTGGGAGAAACCAACCTCAAAATCAACCAAATCCAACTAAAGAAGGCTGTGCGTGCTAATTCAACCAGTGGATTATAATTTAGCTTGTTGTCCAACCAAGTGAAGAACTATGTCCTATGTATTACAAATCTTTCAGACGTTGGGAGACAAATGGATGAGAAATATGCTTGGTTCAAGGAAAAGTGTTAGTGTATCAAATTTGATGCATATTAAACTTTAATGTTTTTTGGGATTACGAGAAGAGAAATAAAAATTTGAATCGTTCTTTACATTCCTTTGGGTATTTAAATTGTCATCAGCTGACCATATGCCTTTTTTTTTTCTTAACTTTTAGCTATTGCCATGGATCATTTGAGTAACACCGGGCGAGTATCTTTGTACGTTATGTAACATTTTGTCAAACGAATACACAAGCAATGTCTCCATAGTTAGCAATGTTAAAACCGCAAGCTATTTCAATCAAGGATCGCAAAAATGATTGTCCTTTTCGGTTTTCCTATCGTTGTTCGCAATTTACAGAAAAGGTCGATCATTGAACATTTCAATTTAGTGTCTCATCCTAAACCTAACATAGTTTCATTTCTGCGATTTTACGCCTTACAACGACCAGCTCTCTTACATCAACGCGCGGGAATCTAAGTAAAATGTCACATTGCTATTCAAAAGATATTAATCTTGAGGACAAATGGAATATTTGAATTCGGCTGAAACATCATGCGTTTCCCTCTGTGTTTTTTTTTTCTCACTTCAAATTTCTTTTTGATACTTAAGTGTACACAAAACTTTTCTGGCTGAATGTCACAAAATTATGTTTTCGACATACTAGAACTCCACTAGCAATAAATCGCGTATAAGAAAATACAATTAAATTTTACGAAAAGAAATCAGAAAAGTAAAAAGGAAAAAAAATTAAATGAGTTCTTGATTGATAGCAAACAAAAACAACAACCACCTGCCCTTTTAAATAACACTTTTGAAAAAAATATGGGAAAACACAAAATAAAAAAAAATACAGGTATATATACCTAGACCATGTATACGAAAGAAAAAAAAGAAACAAAGAAAAAGAAAACACATACAAGAAAAAAGACGTCGTACATTCGTAGATTAGCAATGCTGTATGCTACGTTGTGTTTTAACGGAAGGACAGGATTCAATAACGCTTATTAAACTCCTTCCATCCAGAGAGGCAGAGAGACGACAAAGCCGTTCCACGAGGTTTTCCACGATATACTAGAAAAACGGTAAAACGCACACGATTAAATGGCGCCCCGATTCCCCTTTTTGGCAAACCAAAACTCGGAAAAAAACAAATATTTTAGCAGTTGAGACAACGAGACGTATCCTGAGCACCGCTTGTCCGAGCTAGACATGCCACCTCTTCCCTCTGCCATCCATTTTGTCTTTCACTGTCGTAATTTCAATCCATCTAAAAGCGAATGTGTTTTCTTTTTTTTCACGGGAATGACTGTATCATTCATGAAACCCGGTGTACACATGAAAAATAGGAAGACATTGGTGTGGAAGATTCTAGTAGGCGAAACCTAGTGACTGGAAACGGCACGTTTAATGTTGTGGGTACAACACCTATTACAAATATAGGAACCTAAATCCAAATTCTTGGCCTTCTGTGCACATTCTTCCGCATTGTCTAGCAGTAAATGCAAGATCATAAAACCCTAAGCTTTCGCATAATGACATAACACAACGACACGGAAAATCTTGGCCTAACGAGTAACTCCGACGAGTATTAATTCATTCGGATATTTTAGTCAAAGCGCCTGGAAGTTGGAATGCAATTAAACCATTAAATAACAAAAGAAAGTTATGAATTTTAATTGACCCTTTACAATATTCTTTCGTATTAATTCACGAGAAAGGAGGACGCAATAAAGCATAAATTCAAAGACATCCAAGGAAAACTGAACATTTGAATTCAAATCAAAATGCTCGAAACCTCTGCACTTGCACTTGGTAAATCTGCAAAAACCAAACAACTCCAGAATAAGAACTCCAAAGCCATACTTGAAAAATAACAGAATTACAGAAAGACTGGGGGAAAGGTAAAAGTATGGAAACAAATTGTAACTGCTTCACCGACATGGTGTATGACTGAAGGGATAGTTCTGGAATATAAGAGATGTTACTTCTTCGCACAACGTGACATCTGACGCTAATTCATAAATGAATTGAAAACGTTCAAAGCTAATTAGGTATATTATATGCGTCCAGATGATGTGTCCATAGGCGAAGATGTTCCAGAGCTACTACGAGGATGAGAAGCAGAAGTAGCTGGCGATGCAGGAATATGTGAAGGTACGGCTTGTGGTGGGACGGCTGGTTTCACAAATCTCTCTTGCGATATCCGTATAAGAGAACGCGGAATACCAGTAGACAAACCCTATTACAACAAAATTGTTACAATTAAAATTATTGTTGGCCAAAAAAAAAACATGGCAAATATGAGATGCAGACATAATCTCGACAAACCGCATGAGGAGGGGATGACGAGGGTGCGCTAATTGCATGTGAACACGTTGGACATCGACCCATTGGACTTGGCGGACTAAAAGGGTCTCTCCCAGTGCTGATTGAGGATGGTGCCGTGGGCACACCCACCAAACCTTCTCTGCTGAACGTCAGCAAACCTGCACGATCATAACATTTCGGATATCACACGATTAAAGATACCGACGATTAAACAATTGAACTTATAACAGTTAACCAATAATTACTGGGGCTAAGGGGTCGATTTGATGGAACTGGGCTTGAAGTGGTTCGGGAACGATTGACAGGTGTGACCGTAACTCCCAACGATCCCACATGGCCGTATCCAGTTAATTCGTTATAATGACGTTCCTCTTCCATTTCCAAGCTATGAACAGAATAAGAAAAAGTGGTATGACTGAACAAGAGGTTAAAAAACTAAAAGTAATTATTGTTAACAGAATTTCTATATTCACCTCGACTCCGATTCTGACAAATGTCGACAGAGAGCTTCACGTCGCTCCATTTCCATTTGAAGTCGACGCTGAAGACGAAGATTTTCGTCCCGTATATGTTTCTCTTCTTGAGCATAGTGTGCCATTTTTTCCTCTTCTAAAAAGCAAAAGGTTTTCTTTTCAGATAACAGTTTAAGAAAAAATTCTGTGAAGTGGGCAGACACTAACATAAACACAAATAACTAGCGCAACCACGCTAGGTATTTGGTAATGTCCAATAAAAACGAGCATCACAACGTGACATACACTGTAATTATGATAATCATTTAATATATGCTTACGTTCTTGCAATGAAAGTGTGAGCTGATGTTTCAAACGAGAAACTTCATTACGCAACCACTGTATGTGGGAAGTTAGCTGCTCTGGAGTAGAATTTGTTGGAGCACTATCCCCATTGTTTGTGTCCCGGGGAGAAGGAGGAGCTGATACTGGTTGGTCAAGCTTAATTTGCAGGTTTCTATTTAACACAAACTGAAGTGAACCCTTTGGAAAAAAAAAAGGACATCCTACATCTACACTACCTTTTTTCAGTCTCCAGTTTATCCATTCGTTTCCACAATTTATTCACTAGTGCTTCTTGTTCCTGTTCCAGGGTGTTTTCTAGTTCAACTTTTTCTCGCCGCAACTGTTCCAAATTATTTTGTTTGACATGAGTTTCTGCTTCTAGCTTTTCAATTTTCCTCATCAATTTGTTCACTAAACATTCTTGTTCTTGTTCTAATGTTTGTTCAAGCTGAACTTTTTCTTGCCTCAGCTAATACAAAAAAAAATTAAAAAAATTAATAAACACCTTAATACACAGCTTATTTCATCCACATAAAGCAAAAAAAAAAACCTGGTTCAGTTTTCGCGATAAATCATTTGTAAGGCACTCTTCTTCTTGTTCATAATTCAATGCCAAAGTTTCTTTTTCTTTTTTGAGTGCTTGGATTTTCTTCAACAAGGTGTTGCTAATAAATTCTTCTTCTTGTTCTGCTCTGGCTTGCTAAAGAGAAATGAAATAAACAACCAGTGAATGAAGTTAACAAGAATGAAGAACAATGTTTCATACAATATTAACTGACGCTTGTCTCAGTGCCCGATTCTCCTCTTGTAATTGTTTAACTCTTAATTTGTAAGTGTCCAACTCGACTTTAAGAACTTTATTCTGTTGCTGTAAACTTTCAATACGCTTGTGGAGCTGTTCCCGAGAAACAGGAGACGGTGGCATCATAATAGGTCCACCGTCCACGCTGCAATCACTTTCACTTGCACTATCAGCCATATTAACGCTGTTCCTACCACTCTCCATTTTATTTTGAATAAGAAAAGCTTAGCAATAACCAAATTTTATTCTAGCTAATGGCTTAACTAGGTAAGTTTATCTAGAAAATATGAAAAGAACTTAGCAACTTCTCCAAAACTCTAGACTTTTACAATCAAACATCGAACGTTTGACTTATACAGTTTCCTTCACAGTCGGACCAGTCAGACTAAGCCCTCAAAAGACAGCACAGAAATAGTATCGCACGTAGACGTAGTGCAAGCAAAAAGGAAATTTCTTTTCTTTAACAGAGTTGCCAAATATTGCCAAATACCAGAGGCTATGATACCGCATCCGCGTTCCGCAGTTTCGCACCATGGGCTTGGGCGCATGGTGGATGGTGCCAGTGCTCCATGAGTAGCGCTCGGCCCCGCGCCAATCGGGGAACTTTTCAGTCGATTCGGTGCGGTGATTTCGGTGATCGGCCTTCCCCGATTATCAATGAATAGTGCTCTAAATTGGCAGTTTCCCTGCGGCCAACAAGAATTAAATGTGACCCTATTCACGTGATTCTCGTTGGCCTATCAGAACGCAAGGTCACTGGTAAGACTAACCCCCTATGGCTGAAGCGGTGCTCTCGATGCAGCACTGATTATAGCACCGTTCCGCACCGAACGTCCCCGATTCATATTTATCGGTAAAGGTTAGAGGTGTCCCTGATTAGAATGTGATCGGGGCCGAGCCCTACTGGTGAGGTTGCCGTGTTGATCGGGTGGATGTTTTGCCAATAAAGCGGCTCATTTTGTTTTTGGCCGGGTCGATAGTGTTGCAGTTTGTCCGCCACTTGCCCCATCAGGTTTTGAGCGGGTTGTAAAAATTTGCATAACCAGTTACTAGCAATCAGTTGTTTATAAAAGGATTATAAATCTACGGACCGATTATTGCTGAAATATGCGATAAGCTAAACATAAGTCAGGGAGGAAAATTAACATACTGAAAAGGTTCGTCCCCGCGTCAATCGGGTAGCTTTTGAGCCGATCGGCTAGGTCATTTGTAGTTTTAGCGCGATTCTTTCGGATTTCTGGGATCCTCTTTTCGTGCCCATGGGCATTTGCGTCGGCTTTCGCGAGTGCTTTAAGTGGAAAATCAAACGAATCCTGATATTCCATAAGGCCCTGTACAAAGTGCAGTACAAGCTGATTACGACCAGGAGGCTGCTGATATAAGATATTGAAACAATTGGGGTTGAGTTTATTTTTTAGGGTTTGGATTTTATTTAAATTTGTCACCAACACACTATAAAGTACAGTATTCTGCACAAAAATTTGAACGCCGATAAAAATTTTTAAAGCCACCTATTGGCGGGGCAACGGGTTTTTTGTTTGTTTTTCTTTAAGAGGGGGGGGGGTAGACGGGGTGATGGACACGTCATAGCAGGGTTGAGTAAGTCTAGACATTAAAACAAAATGCCTTAAGTTATTTATTATTTGGTAAGGCCAAGTAACAGGTCGGGACATTTTTGCAACCCCCAGGGTGGCGTGTTTTTTAAAACGACAGTTGGAAATTTAGGGCATTGGCTTGGTAATGTTGCTTACCGAAACAATTTAGCTTATGTTCCAGCTGCCTGTAAATGTTTACGTCATAGTCAATGGCGTAGGTGTAGCCTTTCTGAATGTGATGCTGGATATCAGATCCCAGATGAGGTAATGATTTATTGTGGTTACCTTACGAGAAGTTCTCGTTCATATATAAAACCAATTTCATCGAGCAATATGTGCTTTTTTTGTTTATTAAATAATATAAAAAAATATAATTCCCTTCGTTCTAAAGGAAATAATATTGTCACACGGATTGTATTTAAACGAGCATAGATGAATACAACAGGTGATGACTTAAATCTAAACAATGGTTTTACTAAAACAAAAAGGGGATAACCGTTACGTAAAGTTGGAGAACTGTCTGAAGACCTCTAGGGAAACTAGGGAACTCCTCTAACGGAGCCCAGCTCCGGGAGCTCACCCGATGGAGACTCATCTAACACAGATTCGGGGCAGCGTTTTATACCGTCGCGCGAATTACCTCCCTTCCGGACTGCGTGTCTGCGTATCTTTCTAAGAACGGACTTCTCCCGATAATTTCTTCACCACGATCGCAGCGTTGTCTAAGGAGTGGATGACTCATCTCTGCGAAGAGATAACCAATCACCCTTTTCACCCGCGACAGATCCCCCTTCTTCAAGACAGGCGACACGACTGTACTAATCTTTGCGATCCACGAAGGTTGATGAGACTTTTAAAAAAAATCAGCTTGCGTCCTCTTGGCAAATAAGGAACTTTTACTCGGTCGTTTTTATTCCTTCCGGTTGCGCTTGTTCAATTGTTTCTTCTATTTCCCGGATAGTCTTAACGATTTTTCTTTCTAAAAAAACCACCTGCCTTCGGCCACGGAAGAGGCACTGCAATCGCATTTCTTCCGGCAGTCTGGGATTTATCATCCTCTCGTTCGGGAACCTTGCACAATTTAACCAGCTCTTGGCGGCATCATCAAAATAATTTTCAAAATAATTTCTTTTTCCAATATCACCCCATCTGTTGTGGGTGATCTTCAAAGTGCTCCATCCATTGGTGTGCATCTTCTTCCGAACTTTTCCGGTGGATTGGTGAGCTAATAAATTTTCTGACAGCTTCTATAGCTTGTCTTTGCGGCTGCTCAATATGCCTTGATGGCACTACAAATTGTTGTCCACCGACCAAAACAACTGGACTCACCGCTCTCAAATTGACCTCGGTTTCTGGATCCGAGTCTAAGCCCCTTGCAGTCTCGACTGATTCACCCTGACTGTCAGCTTCTTTGATCAAATGTTCCTTTGAAATAGGACCTTCAAAATTTATTATTGAAATTCACAATTTTTTGAAATTTGCGCCTTTCGCAACATTGCCTATTTCATTATATTAAACACGTTTGTCTTCTCTCTAGTGCAGAATTCATTATAAATAGAATTCGTCAATATTTATTAAATATATCCATTTTTAACAAAGGTGTAAAAGTTGCTGCACTAGAGAGAAGACAAACGTGTTTAATATAATGAAATAGGCAATGTTGCGAAAGGCGCAAATTTCAAAAAATTGTGAATTTCAATCACAAATTTAACATATAAATAATTGCCTAATCTAGATGAATTAGGTATTTAAGGATAGGGAATTAAATTAAGCTTAAATGAAATCAATTTCTGGACACATTGATTGGTAATTTTACAGATAACGAACGAAAAACACCAGTTTTTACTATACCCCCGAGAGGCGAGGGGCCTCCTATACTAGCGAACCTGGCGGGGAATCTTGGGACCCTTTACTGAACTCTCGTCGTTTCTTCCAAGCGACTGGGATAGCGCGAGAGTGTACCTTTCCTATTATATCGTGGCTTGATGATGATGCTTGAGATTGTCTCGATGTTGATTTTGATCGGTAATGGGGAACTGGAACACAAACAGAAGGAGCGTTGTGCATCACAGACTCATCTTCATTGTCATTAAAATTCTGTCCTTGAGCCTCGTTCATATTCGTCTCCATTGACGACTCTTCTTCTTCGTTTTCTTCATCGTCTTCATCACTTTCTGGATGATAAAACAGATTTACATATAAAATACTCGAACACAAACTACAGGCTGGTGATCAATCTTATTTCAATAACTTACCATCACCTGATGAATCGACGGCAAATATATCCTTTTGGGAAGATCCTTCGTCCAGAATGGATATGGTTTTTTCTGGATATACAAGCCTTTTCTTGGCCACAGGTCCTTTTTGGTTAAATGTAGAATGTTGTTCAGCTTTCCTTTTCAAGGCCTCCTCTTCAGATTTCTTCTTAGCCTCGGCATCAGCTCTCTTCTTGGCCTCTTCTTCAGATTTCCTTTTAGCTTTGTCTTCTAAAGCTTTTTTCTTAGCATCCTCTTCTGATTTCTTCTTATTTTCTTCTTCATATGCTACATTCTGAGCATTGTTATCAGATGTGTTCTTAGCAAGATCTTCATTTGAGTTGTGCTGATCAACAACTCCAAGCGTTGAAGCATTAGGTTGCTTTTCAGAGATTCTCGCTTTAAGGTCTTCCATTTCTTTTCTCCCACTGGGTCTACCTACATGATAAAACAAAGTATTACAAAATTTACATATTTTACTTTTTGGCCTTAATAAAAAAAACATACCTGAGTAACCAAGAACTGTAGCCACATAAGTTTTCTTCGAGGTTGTGAGCTCATCAGTGGAAGTTTCAATTCTACGAATCAATTAAATTAGTTAAAGCGAGTAAAATTTTTTAATTAATACAAACAATTTGTACCTAATTTTGACCTCAATCTTGTCATTCTGAAGTGAGTCAATTTCTTCCAGCAACTCAAGATTGTCAGCTGGAAGTTTTAGAGATTTTATAACTCCACCTGTCCCGATAACCAATCTCCCAGTTTGCTTCAGCTTGAACAGCATAGTAATGCTGCTTTTGTACGAATTACGTGTAGATGACATTTTTACACATCTAAGCCTTAAAATAATAAAAGGAGCCACATTTAAACATGAATGATGAAATATTTATGCGTCACATGTGCTGAACTGTTTCACCACAGCAATGACAGCATACCCAAAGAAAACTACGAACCAATAACATACGAGAACCAAACCTAGGCAGTTGATGAAAACGAAATATAATTAATAACGACAAAAAACTGCACATGTGATAATGTAAACTGGTACTTGATGCTGTTGGGGGTTTTGAACGCGTTTTCGAACTGCTTGAGCTAGCTATCGTGTGTAAGGCTTTCCTGTGTGTGTACGCACTTGTTCCCCCCAAAATGTGAGGCAACTGGCCGGGCCGGATCACTAAATCCCTAAACACACTAAAGAATCAAAGTCTTAATTATTCTTTAATCATTTCTCATTTCAATATTTTAATACAAGAATCTGACATCATGGTACCTTTATGATCACCAAAGTGCTGGCTTATTGTTTAGACTTTTGTTTTCTTTGTTCTCTTTCAGTCACTAGAGACAATTTTTCAGTCAGTTTAGACAAAATTGAGAAAGGAGTTTCATGATTTTGTGTGAACATTACTAGGTTTCAAATGGAAGATTACAATAAAGATAGTGGGAAAGGTGATCCAAAAAGAAGGAAACTTACTGGAAGCTCAAGGTGGACACTGAGCTCCATATCACGTCAGATAGCAGAACGCCAGGCCAATGATGACGTAGACGACATGCTCCTGCAGCAAAACACACCAAATTCCAGCGGCGGCTATCCTCATGAAGAAGAAAGCCAAGTTTTGAATTCCGTAACTTCTGTTTCTGAAAATAACGATTTTGCATCGATGAATAATTTTGAAAAGGGTAACATATTACCTAACCATGTAGATTAATTTTTTGATTAAGCGCGATTTGACACAGTGAATTTCATATTATATAGCTTTCAATGAGGCATATGAAGCAACTGAATATCATACTAATACCGTATTGATTGATCAAAATCAGTGCATGGAATCGTCGGTTATCGACGATGACTATCCGGAAGAAATGGTTTCGGATCCGGAAGGTGTCGACGAATGCTCATAGGGACATCCCACGCCAAAAAAACCAATCGATGGCGCGTCAAAATTTAGATTTTGATAAAAATTGGAGTGTGTATTGGAAAATACACCAACAATTTATTGTCAAATTTTTAAATTTTTCATTTAATTAGTTTAAGAGTTATTACGATGTGAAAATCGCATTTTTTCATTTTGCCGTGAAGGCAGGAAAAACTTTTATTTTTCTTTTCTCTTATTCTTGCCTCTATTTTTCACTCGATTGCGATTTGAAAAATTTCAATCGATTCCTTATTACTTTCTTTATATAGTTCATAAATTAATTTTCTTTTTAATAAAAAATTAAATGTAAAGTTAAAAGAATAAAAAAAAATTCTGCCAACTTCAAAATTCTGTATCACAGAATGCTTGTCGATTGCGAAACTTTAATTTTTACTAAATGAAAGAAGAACTATCATTTATTATTATATAAAAAAACCACGTGACCTTTTTTCTTTATAGTTGATAATTAATTCAATCTATAAAGGGCTCCTTTTGCATTTCAAGACGTTTTTTTAGCCCTGAGCATTCTCCCCCCATGAACGTCGGCCGTTTTGGGAGGGGAGCGATTCCCCACTTCATATCGGAAAAACGGAGAAAAGTTCGTTTTTACGATATGAAGGGGGGAAAACGGAAAAAAGGTCGTTTTTACGATATGAAGTTTCAGAAAATTTTGCTACAGAGATGAAAGAGATGATGCGTGCCATCACGGCACGGCCGCGCGCGCGTCGTCGCCCCACTATCAGCGCTCTTCATCGTGAATTGTTATATATATATATAAAGAAGCCCGCGCATGTATGAGACGATCACGACGAATAATGCACGCCTTTTTTAAAATTATTAATAGCTATGACGGGTGGTCTAGCAAGTAACATGCATTCCAACTAATTAGCAGAAAACAATCATTTATTACTCTAACTAGTAACATATGGGGGATAGCTAACATAAAACTTCCAAGTAGAATGCTAATTAGTAACCTATGGGAGATTACTAGCTAAAATCTATCAACAAAATTACCGGGTCTAGACAGCCTGTAGCTAGCTAGTTACAGACATGTTACTAGCCTGAACCACCAAGCATGTATGAAACTTACTAGAATCATAGAAACAAACAGCTAGCCATCCACTAGCATGTTAAAGGCAAGCACGTCAACTAATATGATCCTTCTTCCTACTGCTAACATTTTTCTAAGGGTAGCAGTAAATTTTTCCTCTTCTGCATCGGCTAACAATGACTGCAGCACGACTTCGTTTACTCATAGACAACGAGCTGCATCTTCAATAATTTTCTCACTGCAGCACAAATTCGTTACTTGTGGGTAACGAGCTGCGTCTAAAAAATTAAAACTCTGCAGCACTAATTCGTCACTTACGGGTAACGAGTTGCGTCTCCACCAATTGTCACACGGGTTGTATTTAAACGAGCTCAGATGAATACAACAAGTGAATAAGAACTTTATTCATATATAGACACATGCAAAGCATAAGGAACATTTTATAATACATGAACTACATTTACCCGTGTGTATGGCTTCCATATCAACAAATTTGCTCTTGACTTTCATATCATCAGACTGAATCCAGTAATTGATCTGGTCTCGAGGCTTGAAATCTCTATAAACTCACGAGATTCTTGGTTATTCTGGATTGTTTCGTTTCGTTAACTGAATTTTTTAATACAATAAATCAATCGAGATCCTATGCAGGAATAAGCCGAAAGCTGATTCTCTGTCGACATATGTCCATTGAAATCTTTTCTCAGTCGCTGTCTTCCTCCTCACCAACAGGTGACGCTTGCGAAGATAATACCTTGGCTCCTTTCAGTTTTTCTGGAGCCCGTAAAAAACGTTTTTTTTGTTTCTTTTTCCCAACTGAGAATCATTTGCGTCTGGTAGGGTCTTACGCACACCCTCTGAAACAATAAGATTGTTTAGATATTAACAATCTTAAACAAAAAATACTCGTCGACTTACCTTGAACAGCAGTAACAATTTTAAAACCTGCAATTTTATGTTTCTTCACATACCCTTTTATTCTTATACACCAATTGCAAGCAGATCGACACTCCTTCGTTGTTATTCGATCCCACGCCCTAGATACCGTTTCGGCAACAGTATCGCCCCCACATCTCTTTACTAGAAGAACCTTAGAATTCAAATGCATAAAATACTTGATGGTTTTAGGAATAATAAAAACTTGGAGTTTACCACAGCATCAAACGTCTTGAGTTCCGACAATAACTTTTTCTCAAATGCTTGAAATTCAGTAACGCATTTAAGTAGAAGTCCATCAAAATTATCTCTTTCAATTTAAGGAGTAATTTTTCGATAAATTTTTTCTTCGGGATCTCTGATCCGCAAATCAATCTTTCTTGACATTTCTAGTACTTGCTGAAGAGCCTTCATGACCATCAAATGCTCACGGGATGGCCCATTACTTATGTTGATACTTGCTTTCTGAAATAATAAACAAATTTTAAAAGAAAGTTATTTGTTGTTCCAATTCACGTATTTTAATACAGTACCCACGCCAGGTATTGGATCACCTCGGTCCAAAAATGCCGTCGGGTAACTTGGTTGTAACTTGGGTCCCTTTCTCGCCCCTCAACCTCTCCCATACCTGACGGCAAAGCCGCGGGTAGGGACAACGAATGCAGCACATGTCGGGGGTGATCAAATATTTCAAAATGATCATTTTTCCCATATAACAACTATACTTTTTATAAATTAAAAATCAGAAAGATAAAGAATAGTCCTTTATCTTTCTGATATAAAAAAATTAACCTCGTACGAGCAATTTTAGCATTAAAAAAAAATTCACGCGCGAGACACCATGAGGCCTATCTCGCGCGGGTTAAAACGCCTTATTTGGACCGAGGTGATCCAATACCTGGCGTGGGTACTGTATATACCTTCGTATTCATCAAATTCATGAAGCCATCATTAGATTCATTCACTGAAGACTGAACTTACACCAATTGAGAAGAGGTCCGTTACATCGCCATCTAGTCAACAATTTGGGTTGATTGACATGATAGATAGTAATGAATGATTCTGCAACAACTTTTGAACTTACCCATAGCATCGAATGGACTGAATAGTGATGTGGCGTCGACAAAACCTGCCTTATCTTGAGATTTGTTGTTTTCAAGTTTCTGTGGACTCCAACTGATGTACTGCTGTGCCGGATGAGCGGCGTCACTTGTCTTTCGGTGCTCCGACTCCCAGTTGAGATTGCCAGCAAGTCATGGCTTTCTAAGTTCTAAGACCAACTTGGGCTTGCCAGCAAGTCTTGGCTTTCTAAGTTTTGAAACCCACTTGGTCTTAACAGCAAGTCTTGGCTTGCTTGAACTGGGCTTACTGGCAATTGAATTTCCAAGCATGCGTAAGTCCTACAAAACATGTCAGGTGATGGTTCTTCTATTTTGCTTCAATGTTTGAAAAAAACGAATAAATTACTACAGACAAATTTCACAACAAACAACAAAGGAAACATTATATAGCTGATGCTGTTGAAGTTGAAGCGGGCAAGAAGTGGTTTGGTACTGATGATAATTTGTCAACCAGCATGGTGGCAGCACGTCATGGACCTTCATCGTCTGATTAAGACGGTCTCTTATCCTTTGAACTCTTATTCTTTTGACTCTTATTCTTTGGACTTTTATCCTGATCATGTTGAGGACTATATGGCCCAGTTGGCTTCTTCGTTCTTTCTCCTTTACCACCTTCTTTCACTGTTCGTGTATCTAAATCTGAATTCTTTGTAGCTCGGTCTAAGTTTTACCTCGCTAATTTGTAAGATTCTGAAAGAGTAAAATGGACAAGTTAGACTCACATAATTACAAAAATGGAATTTCAGAACACCAAACGGGAATCGCATCTCTGCAAAATATTTATCCCAGTGAGGTCCACCCTTTGGTTCGGCTCTACGAGTGCATCTTAAAAAATAATTGTCTGTAGGCCAATAACAACATAAAGCCATCATAACTCCATCGACTCCACGAGTAGGATCCTGAACTTGAATTTCATAAATCCAATTTGACGGAACCACACAAGTTTCTAAGCCTCAGGAGCGTATATAATCAATTATCCAAAATAGCCCATCCTACATTAAAAAATTTTAGAACCAAAAAATTCACAGTGGAAAACAGTACATTGCAGAATGTTACTACTATAGAGTACCCGCAAAAAGTGTTTGAACACGGGCTTGTTTTGGACTTTTTTACATGGGGTCTTATGGCAGCGGGTACCTAGCGGGGACCGGGAAATAGGGCAACAAAAAATATCAGAAAAGCAATAAAATTTTACAGTTTTGCTAACAAAAACAATGAGCTATAGGGTAAAAATTTTTTAAATTTATTATCAATAGGATTTGCTGATCAGCATGCAGGTCAACAAATAACCGAACACTAACCTTAGCTTCTATAGTGTCTTATGGCACCATGCCCTTTTTATAGATATTTATTTCGTATGTAAGGAATCAATATGGTACATAATACAATTATTCCGTTACATAAAAACTCTTTCAAACATAGGCTATGTTAATGAGTATAGTGTAATGTTAGTATTTAATTAAGGGAATTTTTTTTTAACAGCGAGGGTCATACTTTTTTCCCCGAAAAAACTAGTTTAATTTCTTGCCACTAGGGGCACTGGTTTTACAAAGGAAAAGGTTTTCACCTTATTACCATTTTTTTCAAAAAGGAAAACGAATCCAGAAACAGCCTAATGTTTTTTCAAGATTAGAGATCCAACACATCTTACATTGATAGCCAAATGAAATCCCGTGTGAATATCCTTAGAATATCCGACGGTGCTTTTTAGGGCGGTCAAAACCACTAAAAACTACATCTGTCAAACATCCCAATCGAAGGTCGGGCTGTCCGGCGGATATCCCTAAGATGTACTCAACATCCGACCTCGACATCTATCGCACATCCGACGGACTGTCTTGTGTTATATATGCTTGCCTATTTACTTGTGGTGTGACTCGGGCCGTCCATTTGGAGTTAACGAAAACTAGTATGTCCGTGCGTGATTTCCTCCTAGTATTTAGAAGATTCTCAGTTAGAAGGGGTAGCGTGTCTTATTGAGGAATAGCATAATGTACTGGGTTGCTAAACCCTAGTTGCTGTTTAGCACCCTCCTTCTTTCTGTATCGCTCCGCCATTCTGTCTCGCTACTTACTTGCCTATTGCACTCTCTCAACAGCAGAGTCTGTGACTCCACTGGATTAAACTCTGTGTTAATTCTCTTATATATTTCGTGTCTCATCATTACTCAGAATTTTCCCCATTCATGTAACTGTCTCATGATTCATGTTCAGTGTGATGAATACAGAGAGATAGAAGTCAGTCTGTCGTGTACATTTCTAACAGGTTATGGGCCCAGGCACGTGTTCTCTATACTGATGCAACATAGATCTGTGTCGCAGACTAGACATAAAACACATTGACAAATTTGATGGCACTAACTACCAACAATGGAAGCACGGTCTCCTTATGGAGTTGTAATTGGTTGAGCTCCTAGATATTGTTGAGGTATTTGATATTTAAATTCTTGGTATTATACCAAATGCTGGTTACGCCAACATGTGACCAATGTTTATAATGTTTTCCTTCTTACACCCAGGGTTACGAACAGTGCCCTGATGAGATATTTGCAGATGATGCAAATTTTGAAGACGAAAATAATTATCCTATACCTACAAACATTGGCGCTCTAAAGGAGTGGAGAAAGAAAGACTGCATTGCAAGGACATTTCTAACATGTCTGTCATGTACTCGGACAATGCCCAGACATTCAGGTGCATCTCCAACCATCTGCAGGTCTTAAGATTCGATCCAGCCATCCACGACCTTCTGGCAATGCGAAAAACCGAGTGGATATTTTCCGCCAGACTATCCCCATGGCGGGGAGGGTTTTGGGAACGCATGGTGCGGACGATGAAGGATTTACTCTGGCTACTGCGGCGATCCAATGGTCACGCATGCTTGGAATATGACGAACAAGAAGTCAGTTTTATTGAGACCGAGAGTGTGGTGAATACTAGGCCACTCACCTACGTGGCTGAAGGGAGCGATGGTCCGTTCCCCATCACCCCAAATCAGTTTCTAAATAATTGACGTTTGAATCGAACTCTGCCAGAACCAGCAGTAAACCTCATGGCCCCCGATGCAACAAACGCACGCCTATTGGAAATGGATCGGCAACGCCGGAAATATGTCAGCGACATCTGCGAGTGCTTCGTGATGGATTACCTACTCCAAATCGACAAGTTCCACTGCAAAGGAAGACCCGGCCACAAGATCCGGGTAGGAGAAGTTGTCGTCATTGATGACGACAACACCAGACGCCTCATGTGGACGGTAGAAGTGGTAAAGGAATTGATCACTATCAGAGACGGGTTAATCCGTTCAGTGATGGTCAACACGCCGAAGGGGAACCTAATCAACCGCGCCATCTAGTCGCTACATCCCCTAGAGCCACGTGAAGACCAACCGGAAGACGTCGAGTTTCCGCTTACGCTGGAGTTGGAGTCGAAGAAAGAAAAGGTACCTCAATCCGTGTCTGACGCGGATCTGGTCGAACAGGACGAGCCGTGGAGCACGGGCTCTGGTGGGGAGTATGTTGGGAATACAACGCATTCCCAACAGCAGACGACCCGGACTGGGCACCGGACACGCCCACCACAACGTTTTTTGTTGTATGATTTGGTCGGCCCTCGGTAGGGGGCCACCATCTTAAGATTGCATTATGTGTAAGCCCCACCCTCGGCCTATCGGCGTTACTATGTACAGGGCAAGGGGCATTCAGTAACAAAATACACCCCGCACAGCTCACACATTTAACCAGTTCTCCCATGTTTCATCATCTTACATCTTTAATTTCATCTCTAATAGGGTAAAGTCAGCACACGGGCTGGAGGGTGGATTGATAGCTTGATACGATGGGTGAGTTGTCGGCCAGATAGATAGATGTTGATTTATTAAGAACAACGAAGTGAGTAATTCGACGGCAAACTATCGGATGACGTCCAAATGCAATTGAGGTATAGAAGGTCAAATATAGCGAGCGCATCGTGGGCAGAAAAGAATTCGATTTTACGGATAACTGTTAACTGATGGGCTACCCCCATCAAATGTTTAATTGTGTAAGCAGATAGAATGGACTATGGGAGGCTATTCATTAAGTTTTATGGAAACATAAAACAGGCGGCTACAGTAGGGAGATCAATGCAAAGTAAAGCGTTTAAGCAAAGTCAATTTCTTTGTTTATTACTAAATCAAATGCAAATTCTAGAAAGGAAATACATCTTATATAGCGGCATTGGAACCCCAGGCAACCACAAAACAACGCGTAAAAATTCCTTAGCCTTATTCTTCGGCCTTGGACGGCCCCAAAAATACTGGTCTATGCTGTATAAAGTACAAAAATGTGTCTGTACGATTCATGTTCTTGCAACTAGCTCCACCGTTTTTTTATTGCGCAATAATTTGGGTCGCCTGGGACATTGATTTGGCTGCTCCTCCCTTTCGGGGGGATTGGTAAAACAGTACGACAATTCAGATGTTTGGCTCCTCCCTCTTTGCTCTTACGCTCTGGCGGTGAAGTGGAGAAACTTGCTGCAATAATTTTTTTTATTAATGAATTCGGTTTTTATTCATAGGGAATGCACATCACACATTTCCGAAATTTGGAATAAAAAATATATTGTCGTAAATGTTGTTACCAGATGGCCCTCATCGTGCACGCCAGGAAGGCAAGAAAAGAGGGAGATAGAAGCAGAACCGTGTGAAGGATCGCGCGGGTCGGTTGTTCTTTTCAGTTTTCACGCCAGTTATTTCCCCTGTGTAAGTGAATTCATCCGGAAATACAATAAATGTGAGATCTCGTGCAGGTTTTTTCTTGTAGGGAGATTCGGGTTTTCACAACATTTGAGGGCTCGACCGGGATATTCGGTCTTAGAAAAGTCGGGAAACTGACTACCAGCCAACAAAGGACCGAGGGAGAGCGGTCGCTATTTTGTGTCAGGACAGAGACGGAGACAAACTTGTCAGGTCAACAATATTTGAGTGTGTGTTTATCACACGATTTGAATCAAACTGCCGAGAAAGGTGGAACAGCAAGATTAGCAAAGCTATTCATGCGGCGATACATAAAGAACGTCACAAAATACGGAGAAAAATACGACTGGAGTTAGCCGAATAAAACAAACAAGTAGAAGATAAAACGTCGATAGAAAACAAATCAAACGCCTTACCCACAGTTCAAAGTACCGAAGAACCGTTATTAGGTCTTGAAGGCGAGTTTGTGTTACAGCTCAAAATAGAACCTGCCGACAAAGTTTGTTAAATTCCACAAATCATGTTCACCATTCCATCGTTTCGGTCCAAAGCTTAGGCTGGTCGGGTCGTTGCATGGAGGGGTGATCTCGTGCGTGAATGGGCTCACAGTGTCGGTGTGGCGTAGGATCGTGCGTTAAGTGTAGGTGCGTAAAGGAGGGAAAACTGTGCAACGACCGGTGTTCGTGTTCTCACGACCGCTGCGTTAATTGGCATGAAGAAGAGTTTTCAGACGTGTCTGAGTACATTAGTGAAATTTGGTTATACCACCAGCAACAAAACATCATGGATCCATTACTAGCAGCTGCTTTGACGGGGATAGCCAATGCTCAATTGGGGTTGCAACAGGCCTTGGTTGGACTTGGAGCGGGCAAGCAAATCAACCCGCTCCCGTGGTTGCTACTTTCGATCCCAACGTCGGAAGGGCGGCATTAGGAAGAGATTTCTTCTTTGATGGGGCGACAGAAGAAAAATTCTTTGAGTGGCAGGCGGCAGTGCAACGCGTTAGCGTTACCGAAGGATGGAACCCAGAACAAACGAGACAGGTAGCACTAAGGAATCTAAGAGGAGATGCTGCATCGTGGCATGATCAAGTAGGAGTGAATATCCCCGATTTTGATGACTGGATGAATTCACTGAAGAGAACCTTTGTACGGGCACTAATTGAAAGCTCTTGGTAAGCTCTAGTCGCTGGCAGATTCCAAAGACCGGATGAGCCAGGAACACAATACGCATTGGCAAAATCAGCTCTCTGTCGACGCAGACCAACGCCAATCACTGAGGCAGAAATCGTAACTTACCTTATTCGAGAACTTCATCGTCAAGAACACATCGCAGTGATGTATGCTCAACCACCTGCAAATCTCACAGATTTTATTGTCAAGATCCAACGATTAGAACAGATTATTGGCGTAAAAAAACAAAGTAAGTTGGATTGTCGGGGTGTTTTAAATGTGGTTTCTTCAGGAAAAGTTTCATCGGCGGAGACAGCAGGTAAATTGACTTTGGATGTACTTATGGCAAAGTTAAATACTATTGTCGCGGGTGAAAAAGGGGAAATGTTTATCTCTTCACAGAGATGATTCACCCGCTCATTGATCTACGCTGCGACCGTGGGAATGAATCATTGCAGATAATCAGCGCTAGAAGTAGATACGGAGACATGCGCTCTGGAAGGGGCGTAATTAGCATAGCAGTATAAATGCAAGTGTGAAATTCGGTAAGAGACAAGTTCCCTGGTTTCCCTAGAGGTCTTCAGACGCTTCTCCAACTTTTGGTAATGGTTATCCCTTTTTGTTCAAATTAAACCATTGTTTAGAATTTAAGTCATCACTTGTTGTATTCGTTTGTGCTTGTTTAAATGCAACCAGTGTGACAATTGGTGGAGACGCAGCTCGTTACCCGTAAGTGACGAATTAGTGCTGCAGAGTTTTAATTTTTTGAGACGCAGCTCGTTACCAGTTAGTAACGAATTTGTGCTGCGGTTTGGCAATTGTTGAAGACGCAGCTCGTTGCCTTAGAGTAAACGAAGTCGTGCTGCAGTCATAGTTAGCCGATGCCGAAGAGGACAAACCCACGGCTACCTAGTTGCCCAAGAGACCTCAGCCGACGATTACATCCGCTTCGAGAACTGTCAAGCGTTCCGGTAGAAACTTCACCTACCCCAGCCTCATCGTTGAAGAGTGGAACTTCCTTTGTTGGTGAAGCCCTAAATTTTGATGGTCCTATTCCAAAGGACCATTTGACCGAAGAAGATGACAGTCAGGGTGAATCAGTCGAGACTGCAAGAGATTCAGACTCGGATTCAGAAACCGATGTCGTTTTGAGAGCTGCAAGTCCAGTTGTTCCAGTCAGTGAACAACAATTTATAGTGCCATTAGGGCATATTGTGCAGCCACAAAGACAAGCTATGGCAGCTGTCAGAAAATTTATTAGCCCGCCTATCTTTCGAGGTAGTCCGGATGAAGATGCGCGCCAATGGATGGAGCGTTATGAGACAATTTCCTCCCATGATGGATGGGGTGACGCCGAAAAACGTAATAATTTCAATATGTACTTGGACGATACTGCAAGAAACTGGTTCCTGTGTGCAAGAAACCCGAAGGACTGGGAAGATACGACGGCACAACCTGCTGCAGGAGGAAACCCTGCCACGCCTGCATTTACCGGTCTTCGTTCGATGTTTATAAAAGAGTTTCAACCGGACAACTATGGTCTTTTCCAAGAGACAAGACTAAGAAGCAGAATACAAGGAATGGATGAGCCAACTGTTAGGTACTATTCGATTAGATCGACTTCGATTAGATTTTCATAGAAAAATTTACCCGTTGAAACCTAAAACATGTGAAGAATTTTTAACACTGGCAAAAGCTTATATGGAAGCATCACTCATGTCAGAAGCAAAAGGATGGAAGGATGCGGCAATGGAACCACAGAAACCTCTTGAGCAGACACCTAACCTTTCCGTCGTCTATCTAGACCAGCAAGCAGAATTTATGAATCAATGCGTGGGTTAATCCAAGACACCTGTGAGAAATTAATGGCGAAGGAAAAGAACGAGCAAGAGAAAGCAAAAGGGCCCTACAAGCCAAAAGGACGTTCTACTGAAGGGAAACCATTTTGTTTCCATTGGAAGAGACCCGGACACATCACTCGGTACTGTTTCAAAAATCCGGAATCTCCAAATTATAAAGCTTCGATACGGGATACAGCGCCAGCTACGACGTCAATGGCGAATGTAGTAGTAAATCTGGTGACCCAAGCTCCTAACGTACAGGAAGAAAAACACCTGTTAAACTTCGATGGAACCAACTTTATTAAAGAACCTGTGTTTTGCGGTGAGGTGAATGCAACGGCAGTGATTGATACCGGTGCAGCAGTGACAGTGACCTCTCCTGAATTATTGAAGAAAACACAATTCGTTCAGCAGCCATGGAATGGTTCCGGAATTATTCTCGCAAACGGTTCACGAGCGATGCCCGAAGGAGCAGCCGAAATCCTGGTGACGCTCAAAAACAGATCTGTGAAAGAAAAAGCAATCATAATGGCAATGTCAGGAATTGAACTTTTGATGGGAAATGATTTTCTCAAACAATTTGGATCTATACGGATTAATTACCAGGCGGAGAAACCTCTTCTCACTATGGGTGATTTATCGCTTGCGGTAATCTCCCTCCCTGCGAAGGAAGAAACAGAAGATACCATTTTAGTATCTAACGAGCGTCAGGAAATTCCAGCGTATTCAATTTAACCGGTTCCAGCGAAAGTTTCTAGTAAACTGGAAGGCGCTTGTGTCCTGAAACCATCAACACTGATTGCCACAACCAGTCTGTCTACGGGTCACGCCCTCGTGCAGAAGGACCTGGAAAACATTCTTGTGGCAAATCTGTCTCCCAAATCAGTACGGCTGGAGAAAGGTGTAACATTGGGGACTTTAGAAGACTTTAAAGAAGTGGAAAACACAAAAGAATCTGGTGAAGCTCAAGGAACAAATGCTGCGATTGAGGAAATGGATCAAAAAATTAAAAAATTATTGGATAATTTGAAAAGCAGAATTGGAGAAAACCTGCACGAAGATAAAAAAAAGTGAGGTATTGAAAATTCTCAAAAAATCCATCAGCTGTTTCGCATTTAGTGAAGATGATTTGGGGCACTGTACGTTGGTGGAGCACGACATTAACACTGGAGTTAACCCTCCAATTCACCAGCTTCCTTGTAAGAGTGTCTGGAAGGAACGAGCTGTAATCCAAGAACAGGTGAAAGGAATGTTACGCCAGGGAATAATTGAACACTCAGACAGCCCTTGGTCTTCGCCTGTGGTCCTAGTAAAGAAGAAAGATGGAACGTTGCGTTTTTGTGTTGATTATCGCAAACTTAATGCAGTGACCGTGAAAGATTCCTACCCGCTACCTCAAGTGGCCGATACATTGAGCCACCTGGAGGGGGCTACAATCTTCTCCAGCATGGATCTCCAATCCAGATATCACCAGGTGCTAGTCGTCAGCAAGGATAAACCGAAAACAGCTTTCGTAACTGCGGATGGATTATATCAGTTCCATGCTCTTCCATTTGGATTAACTAATGCCCCGGGCACATTTCAGCGGGCAATGGATATTATTTTAGCCGGACTTCGATGGACAACGTGCCTGGTGTACAGTATCCTCAAAAAAAATCCGAATGCGATTTTTTTGGGGGAAACCATCTAGCGGCTGGTGAAATAAGTAAACGTCGAAAAAACTGGATAAGTTACGAATTATGCGGAATTCCTTTGAAAATGGAATGACGAATGGCGTCTGCTCCTGTTATTCAGTAATAAATTGTTGGTCTCATCTGAAATGTGAAAAAAGTTGTGACGTGTTAATTTATCATTTCCAGATTGGTGCACTCTGAAGTGTTGCAGGAACTTGCAAGCTTTAGTCACAGAGGAACCAACTCGCTTCTGATGTTGTCCGTTTCAAGTCTCATATAAACATAGCTGCTGATTTACTGTCTTGTGAGATTTCTGTCAGAAATGGTGCTACTGTGACCGACAAGGCTCTTTTGACATGAGAGTTGTGCCAATTCATCTATAATGAACCTCCACTTGGATCCTTGGAATCGTAAGTAATACTACATAATGGGATGTTCAACCCGCTCAGTTCATTTTATTTGTCGTTACAGAAAAGCCATTGTGGAACTTCTCCTCGACAGTATGTTGGGTAGTGAACTCTGTGAAAGTTCTTTTGTGCATGGCATCACGGTTTTGTTGACACTACTACAGGTTCACAGGGATCCGTAAGTCTCAATTTACTTCAGTTTTATGTGGGCCGATGCAACAATCCCTATAACAATAACTATTTTATTTTTTAGACAATTGCTGTCCAGCGAGCCAGAAGTATTGATTTCTAGCTGATGCTGTCGTTTCACCTTGTTTTCGAAACACTGTGGAGGACATCATTCCACGTTTAAAAGACTTTCATCAAATTCTGTCTCAACTTCCTAATGTAATAATGATTTTAGAAGTCGTTGAATATTTAATTAATGTATTTTTACGCCGACTCTATGCAACTCAGACCTGGCCCTGCAACATTCAGCCCCAGTGCTAAACCACTTAGCCCCGGCTCCAAGTTACTGTGCCCTGGCCTACACTTCCATTCCGTGGCTCTTCGCTGCTCTACTCTCGCTCAGTGCTACACCACTCGGCCCCGGCTCAAAGTTACTATGCCCCGGCCTACACTTCCCCTCCGTGGCTCTACGCTGCTCTACTCTGCCCCAGTGCTACACCACTTGACCCCGGCTCTACACAAGACGGCTCTACAACAGTGCCACAGCCCTACGTCATTCTGCCCAAGCCCTACACCAGTCTCCCTAGTGTCAGATTTGCAATATAATATCATATTTGTATATATTGTTTGTTGTACTGTGTGTTTCTGAAATAAAAAGATATTTAAAACAATATTTTCGTTTAATGAGTTTGTGTATTTCAATACTTTGTCCAATGCCCTTCATTTTCAACAATAAGACGAAGACGGTTGATCATGGTAAGGGCAAGTTTTCGCCAATAGTTTGCATTGTTGCTGTACCCCTCCCAAATAGAATTTGCCCTCTCAAAAACTTCGTCGGCAGTACGAGGTCGAAAAAACTCACAGTCTTTAACGATGTCACCCCAAACGTTCTCGATCGGGTTGAGATCTGCCCCCTTAGCCAGCCAGGGAAGAACATCTAATTCTGGATGATCTTCAAACCAATTCTTGATGATATGGGCTCCATGAATGGGAGACCTATCGTGGACAAACAGAACGTGGATCCCTTCTGGAAATCTAAGATGAACTGAAGGAAGTAAGGTGTCTCCCAGGATTTCCAAATATTTTTCGGAGTTGAATTTTCCGTGAATGTGGACGAAATCACCGGGTCCCCTTGCGGAAAACCATGCCCATACAGGAACAGTTTTTCTTCCACTCCGGTCTTTTATCTGGACGTGGTTGTTGTCGAAACGGGTCCCATCACGCCGGTAAACAAACACTCGTCCACACTCGTCCGATCTAACATGAATTTACTATTAGATTCAGATTATCTATTAAAAAATATATTAATCTTAACATTACCCAAAGGTTTTTTCGTCAGTAAAAATTGCATTTTCCCAATACGCTTCGGTTGGGTTCATAAAGTGGAACGCAAACTCTAAGCGCAAATTGCGTGCTGTGGCGTTAAAAATAATTTACGCGCAGCACGCCTGGGATGAATATTCTTTTTTTTAAGAACACTTATGATTGTGTTTGGTGACACAGCAACATTGAAGACATCTACGACATTAAACCATGTTAATTATTTTTAATGTGATCTTGTAACATTAAACTTGCCTGCGATTTCTTGCGCTGTTGTGATAGGTTTTGCAGCAACCGCCTGAACGATATGTTCTTCATCCGCAGGTGTCAATTTTTTGGGTCTACCGGAACCCCTTTGCCTAATTATTTCACCTGTTTCGCGATAACGTGTTTGCCATAAAAATACGGTACTGCACGATATTCCCATACGCTCACTTATAAAAGAAACTGTTCTACCAAATTCGGTAAATGCAATAATACTTGCGCGTTCCTGATCGTTTAAATGTTTTCGGCCACGATCAGCACGAAACATGGTGACGAATGAAATACCTGTTAAATTCTAACTTTAGCAGATATTTTTCTAACGACTGAACGACCCCCCCCCCCCCAACTTGCTCCATTTCTATATGACCTTGATGCGAGTAATATTGGGATAGGTAAAGTCAGGTTATTTTGCGGGGTGTGGGTAAGTAAACTCTTTGCTAGCTATATGTATGACCTTATATAACATTATTTAGATTGAGTGGCCTTGACCACATCCGGTGAAAAATATACTTGGAAAGTATACCATTTCTGTCTTGTATACACATATTATTTCATTTTTCCCTTTTCAACCTCCATACCCTGGGGTGACTTGTAAAAAAAGGGTGTGAGAACACGGTAGACTGTAAAAAGGTGATACTCGTCGTGAGTCCTATCACCATTTCGCCTTTTATTCTAGAACATGACACAACAACAATTGTTCGCCGTGCAATTTTCGTCCTCATCTTTTTCTTTCTGGAAAAATTGTATTTTCGTCGATGACCATAGATTTGGGTATTTATAAATTTGATTTGTGTGATTCATTTATTTATTTGATTTTATAGTATTTTTTAAATTTCAGAAATTAATGCAGCAGGAGATTTAATCTCAATTCCAATGCGCTGTTCCCGTCAACGATCGGTGCTGGTTACCGGGTGCGTGTCATACGATTGCCCAAGAGGGATCCACCGCGTTGAAGAACCTCGCAGCATCAACCAGTATTTGGGTGTTTTGCAAAACGTTGCTGCTGTCGGGAGAACCATCGTCCATTTGAGAAGTCCCATTCGTTCATCCCCAAGAGTGAAAACATGGATTGCATCCCGGGACATGTCCAGCATATTGTGGCCAACGCAAAGTACGGACATCATGCCAATGACATCCATTTGGCGGAATTTCATCAGAGAATTCAACATGACCAGTCCGGTGATAGGTAATTTCGATGAATTGTGGGGCGAAATTCAATCGTCTTGGTTATCTTTCGTGGAAAATGAATATTTTGTATTGTCTGCCACTGTAGGATATTTATGGCTTGATTTAAGCAATATCGTGGAAGAATACAATGCCAAAAGATGAATTGAACTGTGTATTTTGGTAGAATTCAAAGATTCCATTAGGAGAGAGCAACAACTGACAAGGGCCGAATTTGATTTTAAGTCTTTTTATTTAAAAAAAAAACTGCATAAAATTGATATATTCAAAACAAAAACTGTTGTAGGAAGGGGCAGATTGTTGTAGGGATGAGGCAGAATGACGTATGCTGGGGCACTGTTGGGTAGAGCCGGGGCTAAGTGGTGTAGCACTGGGCGAGAGTAGAGCAGCGTAGAGCCACGAAGGGGAAGTATAGGCCGGGGCACAGTAACTTGGAGCCGGGGCCAAGTGGTGTAGAACTGAGCCAGAGTAGAGCAGCGAAGAGCCACGGAATGGAAGTGTAGGCCAGGGCACAGTAACTTGGAGCCGGGGCTAAGTGGTTTAGCACTGGGGCTGAATGTTGCAGGGCCAGGTCTGAGTTGCATAGAGTCGGCGTAAAAATACATTAATTAAATATTCAACGACTTCTAAAATCATTATTACATTAGGAAGTTGAGACAGAATTTGATGAAAGTCTTTTAAACGTGGAATGATGTCCTCCACAGTGTTTCGAAAACAAGGTGAAACGACAGCATCAGCTAGAAATCAATACTTCTGGCTCGCTGGACAGCAATTGTCTAAAAAATAAAATAGTTATTGTTATAGGGATTGTTGCATCGGCCCACATAAAACTGAAGTAAATTGAGACTTACGGATCCCTGTGAACCTGTAGTAGTGTCAACAAAACCGTGATGCCATGCACAAAAGAACTTTCACAGAGTTCACTACCCAACATACTGTCGAGGAGAAGTTCCACAATGGCTTTTCTGTAACGACAAATAAAATGAACTGAGTGGGTTGAACATCCCATTATGTAGTATTACTTACGATTCCAAGGATCCAAGTGGAGGTTCATTATAGATGAATTGGCACAACTCTCATGTCAAGAGAGCCTTGTCGGTCACAGTAGCACCATTTCTGACAGAAATCTCACAAGACAGTAAATCAGCAGCTATGTTTATATGAGACTTGAAACGGACAACATCAGAAGCGAGTTGGTTCCTCTGTGACTAAAGCTTGCAAGTTCCTGCAACACTTCAGAGTGCACCAATCTGGAAATGATAAATTAACACGTCACAACTTTTTTCACATTTCAGATGAGACCAACAATTTATTACTGAATAACAGGAGCAGACGCCATTCGTCATTCCATTTTCAAAGGAATTCCGCATAATTCGTAACTTATCCAGTTTTTTCGACGTTTACTTATTTCACCAGCCGCTAGATGGTTTCCCCCAAAAAAATCGCATTCGGATTTTTTTTGAGGATATTGTACCTAGATGACGTCATCGTCTACTTGGCAACGTTCGAACAACATTTGGAACGACTCCAATCAGTGCTGGATTGCCTTGCAAAAGCCAACCTGAAACTAAAATGGTCAAAGTGCTTATTTGCTAAGAATACATTTAAAGTATTAAGTCACGTCATTACCAAGGAAGGTGTTGGTCCGGATCCTGAAAAACTAGAGGCCGTGGAAAATTTTCCATCTCCAGCAGTAGGCCATTCAACAGCAAATAAAGTCAAACGAGAACAAAGCTTCCTGGGATTGTGCTCCTATTACCGGCGTCACATCCAGAATTTCGCAGCAATCGCACGTCCGCTCACATCGCTAACAAAGAAAGACATTCCATTCATTTGGGGAACGGATCAAGTTAGTAGCTTCAACGCTCTAAAAGTAGCACTTACATCAGCTCCAGTGCTAGCTCATCCAAACTACGGATTGCCGGAGAAATAGGACCCAGACAAATAGGACCCGGAGAAATAGGACCCAAAAAAAGGCCAGGGAGAAATAGAACCCGGTAAAATAGGACCCCTTTTTCTGGCTTTCTTTTTGGGGTCTTATTTCTCCGCTAGATGGCTCCTATTTCGTTTTCTTATAGGTACGGCCTATATAGTTTTCAGCTGACAGAACAGCGTTAGCGTTGATGCCACATTGAAACAACCACAACTTTTTTGTTTGAACTTCGATTTTTTTTTCTTGCATTAATGCATTGCATATAAACTGGTTTATATAGCTCATGTTATAAAAAATTTATTTATGTTCTGTAAGATTGGTAATGTTGAATACCTTTTAATTTGCTCTGGTGGTTGTTGTTCATTAGTCTTAGACATCTTCCTTATTGATATTTAAATGGAATAATACATTTAGAAATTAATTTATCATGTTGAATAGGAAGGGTTTCGTTATATAAAGGTTTCGCGGGTATTAAAGTAATTCAGTTAATTATAAGAAAAAATAAGTTTGGCAACGCTGGAGTGGAAACATAGGCAGCCATTAATGATAGGAGGGAGAAATAGGACCCATCTAGCGGAGAAATAGGACCCTAAAAAGAAAGTAAGAAAAAGGGGTCCTATTTCACCGGGTCCTATTTCTCCATGGCCTTTTTTTGGGTCCTATTTCTCCGGGTCCTATTTGTCTGGGTCCTATTTCTCCGGCTACCAAACTACGATTTACCGATGGAAATTTTACCGGACGCCTGTGGTTTCGGCATAGGAGGTGTACTAGCCCAGCGCATCGATGGAGTCGAAAGACCAGTAGCTTACGCAAGCCGCTTACTATCTAAGTCAGAAACAAATTATTCTATCACAGAGAAAGAATGTCTTGCATTAGTATGGTGCCTTACCGTTTCGATGTTTTGTGTGGGGTTGTCAAGTGAAAGTGATCACCGATCATCAAGCGTTGTGTTGGTTAATGAGCAAGCGGGACCTCGCCGGACGTTTAGCGCGTTGGAGTCTCTCGCTTCAGGAGCACGATATAACTATCGTATATCGTAGTGGGAAAACACACGACAACGCCGACTGCCTCTCACGAAACCCACTTCAGCAGATAGAAGAAATGGAAGATAATCGATATTTCATCGTTGCTGCCATTGGACCAAACGCAGTGGATATCCTTTCTCCCAAAGAAGATGGCTCATTTGTCCGTAAACAAAGAGCGCACCGTGATTGGAGCAAAAAAATCTTGAAGCTCAAGGATGGAAAAGAAAGGGTGAAAAACTTCGTTCTGTGCAACGGAAAACTCTACAAAGAAACTTTTAAGGATGGAAAAAATTACAGAAGATTATGTGTACCTGTGGAATGTCGTGAAAGAATTTTGCAAGCTTATCACGATGACATTGTTTCCGGTCATTTAGGCGTCAAGCGGACTCTCCACAAAATTTGCAGTCGATTCTTTTGGCCGAAAATGAATCTAGACATAACTCGCTACGTTCAGAGTTGCCTGAGCTGTCAAGGAAGAAAAGGAGTCCCAGATAAACCTCCGGGATTCCTGCAGTGCGTTAAAGTAGAAAGACCTTTTGAGAAAATGGGTATGGATCTGCTTGGGCCATTCCCTCTATCTCACATGGGTAACAAAATGATAATTGTTGCAGTAGATTACCTGACTAAATGGGTTCAGCTGAAAGCTATGCCAACCGGCAAAGCAGAGGATGTCGCTGAGTTCTTCGTTAACCAAATTTTTCTTTGCCATGAGGCTCCAGAACAAATCATCACTGATCGAGGAAAATGCTTCGTTGCTGAGTTAACTCAAGCAGTGGTCAAAAAAGCTACACACCAACCACAAAACGACATCCAGTTATCATCCTTGAGCAAATGGGGCTGTGGAAAGAATGAATCATACGTTAGCAGCAATGCTTTCCATGTATGTTAGTACTGACCAACGGGATTGGGATGAGACCCTACAGTATGTGTGCTTTGCGTACAACACAGCCAGGCAAGAATCCACAGGATACTCTCCATTCTTTCTCCTCTACGGACGCGAGCCAAAATTACCAATCGACCTGGAGCTGGGTGCGGATCCGAATCCATTGTTGACAGAAGATGGCGCCACAAGAGATTACGCAGATCGCCTATTGATCGAATTATCGACAGCTAAAGAAATAGGGAAAACTAGAATGGAAGAGGTGAAGAAGAGGACCTTTAAAAGTGTTAAGGAAAACCACGCGGGTGAATTATGAGGTGGCATCGGCAACCGGACGAGGGAAAACCGATATTGTGCACGTCATTCGTATGAAGCCATTCTTTGAAGCTTCAAATGAATGGCAGCTTCCACAAGAAATAGCTCCAAACCAGTTAGAAGAAACCACTGAAAAAGAACACAGGGAAGATCAAGAAATTTAATCACAAGATGTACCAGCAGTTACCAGCCCTCAAGCGGTAGCAGATGACGAGAAAACAGTTACCGAACATCCCACAGCAGATGGCGTCATGGTAGCGCCCCCCCCGCTTCAACTGAAGTAGCACCAGCCCAAAGGCCCATCCGTAACAGAAGACCACCCGCTAGGTACCTAACTTGCTTGGTACCATTCCTGATGCTCCTGTTTACAGTCTTCAATCCAGCAATGGTTACGGCACTGATCCTGAGAGAAAACACGATTTTTAAAGAACATGTAGATGTCGCTTTCAGTGAATCAGCATGGACAATCATAACTGACCTCGATTTAGGGCCGGCTGGAGCAGCAATAGCTTACTTGCAACAGAAAATTCTCCAACAGCAAGTGGCAGTGGCAGACAAGTGGAAGCAGCAAGGGTCTCGACCCCCAAAAATAGCAGCCAAAAGAATTTTCAGCAAATTACGAAGTTTCTCGAAGGAACTTGAAAGCGTGACAAAGTGAGCAATTCACGACCGTGAAAGAAGCCTTAAACACCAACCCAAGAAACCGACGTAGTCTCATCGACGAAGGTGGATCAGCTCTCAAATGGCTTTTTGGCGTTTCAACACAGCAGGACGTAGAAGAATTAAACAGTCAAGTGCAACAGGTTAAGCTGAATCAAAAGGAAATGATACACATTATGGACAAGCAAGCTACCGTTCTGAACGAATCATTGTGGGAATCCAGAGTCAACGCTCAGTTGAATAGAGAGCGATGAGGACAGTTTGCGTCCCTGCAAAGGGTGACCGCACAATTATTAGAGTGGAATACAAAGCTAGAAGAGCTTGACTTAGACCATCTCGAGTATTTCTTCCAGCTGGACGACACGTTTGAGGCGCTGAACCAAATCCTTCAATGGCTACACCAACTTGCCGATAGCCTCAACATAGGATTCAGTCTATTAGCAAACGGGCATTTAGCCCCTCAAATCGTTTCCCCAGCACGGTTTTACGCAGTGATTAAAAATGTCAACCGACAATTACCTAGAGGATGGTCAATTTCCAGCGATGAGCTTTTGGTTGCTTATCGTGAATCCACAGTCACGGTGGCAGCATTGGAACATCATTTCAGGATCTTCATTCAGGTCCCTATCTTCGATCATGCTCAACAGTATAAGCTGTTTCAGATCATCAACCTGCCGGGGGCCGCGGATAATGGAACGCATAGTGTGAGCTTTACCAACTTACCAAACTTTCTTGCAGTAGCAGCTAACCTCGAAACATTCCTGGAACTTTCCAAAGACGACGATTTTGTATTGTAAAAAGTGTTCTACTTAGCCGGGGGGTAGGGGAGTCTACCAATAATACAGTCTACACTTTTTTCCAGACATTTAATACCTAGGGCCAAAAAAAAAGTGTCTGGACTGACATTACCCAACCCCCCTGATAATGATTTTGCGCCAAGACAGCCCTAAATTCCTTAAAAAGGTAAACTATTAATATTTTCTACCCACAGATGGGTTTTTCAAAATAAATCGGTGTTCACCTTTTTGTGCAGGATACTGTACCATTGTGTCAAACTTAGCCTATAATGTCCTCTAGCGAAGAAACAAGAAAAAAAAGAGTTGTGTTAAAAAATGTCTTGAAATTTCAAAAAAAAGGAATACCGGGTTGCTATTGACAAAGGAAAAAATTATAAGGCTTCAGATTCCGGATTCTCCCCCCAGAGGTTCAAAACTTCCAGCGCGACCAGTCGGGCTGCCAGCTGAGCCTCCACCGTGGAGAACAAAACTTCTGAATGGAAGTCGGAACACCGTGGGGACGAATGATAAACATCCTCACCTAACTCAAGCCACCACAGAAGTGTAGCATAGTTGTGGGAATAAAAATCGTGATACTTCGCGAAGCCAGGATACGTACTAAAAAAAAAAAAAAAAAAGGAAACAAAACAAACAAGTTAAAATCATGAGGAAGAAATTTCCTAGAACACAAAGGAAAACATACCTGTAATAGAAGTTCAATTCCCAAACTTCCCCTGAAAACGGTGTAAAATCCAAAGAGGTACCCGTAACCTTAGAATCGTTTAGGAGTGTGGCAAACAGCCTTCAATCACTCACATTGAGACGACGGTACCGGCTCACAGGATTACGGAAGACAATCTCAGCGAAGCGCACAACGGCAACGTCAAAATACCGCCAATCGGACAATACATCGGAAAGGGTAAACATCTTGGAAGACCTGTATCACACCAAGACTGAAAATGAACTGTGCCAGCAGAAAGGCTGTGCCCGATTTTTATTCAGTTTCAATAACTTTCGCGGATCAAAATCATTGCCTATCAGTTCCATTTTTTACATTGGTGTTATAGTTAGTGTTAACAAGGGTAACCTTCATGCTTTATCGCAGGTAGATAAGTACAGTCGGGTCACCTGTCTTGAAGAAGGGGGACCTGTCGCGGGTGAAAAAGGGGAAATGTTTATCTCTTCACAGAGATGATTCACCCGCTCATTGAACTACGCTGCGACCGTGGGAATGAATCATTGCAGATAATCAGCGCTAGAAGTAGATACGGAGACATGCGCTCCAGTAGGGGCGTAATTAGCATAGTAGTATAAATGCAAGTGTAAAATTCGGTAAAAGACGAGTTCCCTGGTATCCCTAGGGGTCTTCAGACGCTTCTCCAACTTTTGGTAATGGTTATCCCTTTTTGTTCGAGTTAAACCATTGTTTAGAATTTAAGTCATCACTTGTTGTATTCGTTTGTGTTTGTTTAAATACAACCAGTGTGACCCTATGGAGGCTGTACTCAAGGACAGACCAACGGGGCCAAAAGTTCATTTTAGTGCCACATCAAGTGGGGATTTACCTCGCCCTACGCTACGCTGTTACGCTTGTAATATGGAAGGACATATGGCTAGATACTGCCCAACCGTACCGGCTCCTTATCAATGCCCAACGTCGCCGGCGGGAAACGCACAGGCTAGCCCAATGGGGCAGGGTCGGCCAAATTAGTTTTACCTCAGCCCTTCATTCAATATCTATCAGCCACACAGTCATTAAAGAATAGCAGTCCCTTTGTTGATATAGATATTTTCCGAGTTGGAAAACAGAGGGCAATGGTGGACACCGGGTCAGGTACTTGCGTGATAGATGTTAAATTACTTTCTGGTCTAACGACGTTCCGGATCGATCGACCTACCTCAATTTGGAAGCCAGTAAACGGAGAAGTACTAAGAATCGAGGGAGAAGTAGAATTAACTACCCGCTTCAAGGGGAAAGTGGTCGATGTTACAGCACTTGTGCTGTCAAGATCAGTGTGGCCCCTTATTTTAGGGACAGATTGGCTGCAAGCAGTTGGTGCGACTATTGAATACAATGCAGGTATGGCTTCAGTGAGTATAAAGGAAAAACAATCGAGTCAAGTGAAAAACCAAACAGACCGGTTGGAACATATAATGGAAATTATACCGCAGCACGACAAATGTAGCGATGCCACTACAGTAAAAACAGCAATTTAGGATAAGGATAAAAAGTTGTCCAGTGAAGAAAACCTTACGTCGGGAGGAAAAAAACCGAGTCTTTCGGTACAAAACACTGAGAATATAACGGAAGAAACTAGACCAGAATTTGGCCATATAAGTTCTTTGATGGAAGAGAATACTGACGTAGCCACCTACGTACCTGGTGGAAACAGTCGATCGATATTTGTTTCGACAACCGGAACAGCTAGTTTGGGCCTTTTACTCCTAATTGCGTCTTGGGGGTGAAAGGTGGATTAGTTAGTGTCCCCGTTTACAATCTTGGAAGAAGTTCATTGTCTTGGACTCGGTTTAGAAGACGCTGGAAAAAAGAGGAATTCGATTTTATTGAAAAGAAGAAAACGGGATCGATTGCATCTATACATCAAGACCAAGATGCAGACGAGGTTAATAAAGATTACAATTTGGAGGACCTAAAAATTACCGAAGGTCTTATGAATGTCGAATAATCAATGTTAAGGGGAGTACTGTTTTATTATCGGAGGTGCTTTTCGAAACAAACGGGAGTAACCCATTTCGCAGAATATAGAATTAAAACCGGTGATTCACAGCCAATAAGAGAAGGCCCACGGCGAGTATCCATGGTTGGAAGAAGAATCCTCCAGGAGCGAGTAGAAGAAATGAAAAATACCGGCATTATCGCAGAATCATCTTGTTCGTGGAGCTCAGCAGTCGTTCTGGTTAAAAAAAACGGTCAACTTCGTTTTTGTATTGACTACCGACGACTTAATGCGATCACAATAAAGGATCTTTACCCCCTGCCACGTTTGGACGATGTCATCGAACGTCTAGCGGGAACTGAATATTTCACTTCATTGGATCTGGCGAGCGGCTACCATCAAATACCAGTGGCATTTGAAGACAGAAAGAAAACTGCGTTTTCCACGCCGGATGGTCTCTACGAGTTCCATCGCCTGCCTGTTGGTCTCTGTGGTGCTTCACCAACTTTTCAACGGTTGATGGATCGCGTTTTGGCTAAACTGAAATGGAAAGAGTGCTTAGTTTACATGGACAATATCCTGGTGATTGGGAAATCGTTCAGTGAGCACTTAGAAAGATTAGGGCAGGTCCTAGAAGCCTTATGTGATGCACGCCTAACACTGAATGTAGAGAAATGTACATTTACTGCAAAAGAAACGACTTATCTTGGCTAAGTCGTTAACAATCAAGGGCTGAAACCCGATCCGGCCAAAGTAAATGCCGTGTCTTGCTTTCCCCGCCCAAAGAATGTGCAGCAACTCAGAAGCTTTCTGGGTTTAGCCTCAATCTATAGAAGGTGCATTAAGAACTTCGCTGCAGTAGCCCAACCATTGCATTACCTGCTGAAGAAAAATGTGCACTTCGAGACTGGGTGGAAAATAGAACAGGAATCGGCATGGGAGACACTGAAGGAATTACTTTCTACAACTCCTCTTCTTAGCCACGACGATGGAGTTTCGCAACTGGAAATATCGGTGGACGCGAGTGCATTAGAGCTGGGTGCAGTACTGTGCATTTATATCAATGACGAATGGAGGCTAGTGACTTTCATTAGCCGAAGCCTTAGCCCGGTGGGAACAGAAGTACCATTCAAATGAACTAGAGGCTGTTGGGCTAGTATGGTGTGTCAAAAAACTACGTCCCTATATCTACGGACGTCGATTTATAGTGAAAACGGACAGTAATGTGTTACGTTGGCTACATAAAAAATGTGATGTACCGGGAAAATTTGCAAGGTGGCTGATGGTACTACAAGAGTATTCATTCGACCTAAGACACATTCAAGGAAAAAAAAATTAGGTAGCGGACGCTTTATCAAGATCTCCAGAAAGCAAAGCGGAACAAACGGACCAAACAGAGCGAATTATATGCGCATTACAAAGTGATGGCTACCACTGTCATGATCTGGAGTTGTTACAACACGGTGATAATGATTTACACAAAATTATATCCCAGCTCCAAGGATTAAAAGGCGACGAAGACAGAAGAAAAGTGGAAATCATTTTTAAACTTCACAAAGGTGTATTGTACAAGAAAAATTATGGAAGCGGAAGACCTTTTCTTTTGGTAGTCCCATCATACATAAGAAGAAAGATATTGGCGGTGTGCCATGACGATCCCACAGGCTGTCATCAAGAAGTAACGCAAACTTTGGCGCGGATCAAGGAGAGGTATTTTTGGAGCGGTTTAATTAAAAGTGTAAAGGCGTTTGTTTCGTCCTTTGGATACTGTCAATTCCACAAGCCGGTCCTGGGATGGCCAGTGGGCTTTCTTTGTCCCATCCCACCACCTAAGGATATTTTTGATACTATCGGAGTCGACCACTTAGGCCCATTTCTGCGGACTACATTGGGAAACCAACACATAATCGTTGTTATCGATTATCTGTCCCGGTGGATTGAGGTGAGGGCGGTTCCGGATACAGGAAGTGAATCCGCTATTGTGTTCCTGACAGAAAGGGTCCTTTTTCATCATGGGACTCCCAGAAGGATTATTAGTGATCAGGGAACTGCATTTACGTCGTACCAGTTTGCGGAATTTATCAACAAGATAAGATCGAAACATATCTTTGCATCAGCTGAACATCCAGCTACGAATAGATTGGTTGAAAGGATGAATAGGACCCTGACTCGAACACTTTGTGCTTATATCAACGTTGAACAAAACGATTGGGATGTACACTTAGCAGCAGCAGTTTTCTGCATTAACACCGCAAAACAATCAACCACAGAAAAATCACCATTTCAACTTCTCTACTTACGTACACCTGTATTGCAACATGAACATGCATTTCCCTGGCCGCAGAAAAAACGAACAGGTGATTTTACAAAAGAAGTAGCTGAGTTGAGAAAGGTGTCCCGTTCTTAAATAAAAGTAAAGTACCGGAAAAGCAAACCACGTTACGATTCCTCACGCGGCAAACAGCCCGCTTACTCAACTGGGGATTTGGTGTTAGTTACAAGGAAAATTTGGAAGATTGGCAGAAGCGCAAAATTTATGCCGAAGTTCATCGGTCCATTTCAAATAGTTAGACAAGTGGCCGAAACTTGTTTCATGGTGAAAGATTTACCAGGCAGACGGAAAAGAAGAGTCTGGCGCAGATTTAATGCACACGTGAGTCAACTTAAAATGTTCCATCCCCGATCAGAAAACGACTGGATTCCGGAGGGGAGTGAAAATAATGAATGGATGGAAACCGAAGATGTTCAGCTAAACGAGCCGGAAACAGAAGTAAATGCTGAACTGCACAAGAATTGGAATGCGAATACGGAAGGAATAGTTAATAGAGTTGGGCGAGTCGGAGTTTCCGGCACATTTGCGAGACTTTGTTTGCGAATAATCAATTTAAGAGGGATGAAAATAAAGAAGATAACTAAGGATTCAGTTCTTTTAACGTGTTGCCGTTCAACTATTGTAGTGTTAAAGTTTCCCTTGAATGTATTTCGGTCATCTATCAAAACAAAATTGTATGTACAGTTGTGTCCACTTTCAAATCCGTGAGCGTGCAGCAACAATATCCGGGCCTTGTCCTAAAATTTCAGTGTTTCGTTCTGTTTGTTTTTCTAAGCCTTTTTTTTTCTTCCCCTCTTTTCTGTACTGAAGTTAAGTGGATTGTTGGAAATTGGTCAGGAAAGGCCGAATGTTGTAAATGTCGTTACCAGATGGCACTCACCGCGCACGCCAGGAAGGCGGGAATAGAGGGAGGAAGAAGCAGAGCCGTGTGAAGGATCGCGCGGGTCGGTTGTTCTTTTCAGTTTTCACGCCAGTTATTTCCCCTGTGTAAGTGAATTAATCCGAAAATACAATAAGTGTTAGATCTCGTGCAGGTTTTTTCTTGTAGGGAGATTCGGGTTTTCACAACAATATGACAAATCCTAATTATGCCCCGCCTCGGTTGATGAATTCGTCCCCCGCAATCATCGGTCGAATCATTGTAAATTTTGATTTGAATGAAATGTAATAAATTCAAACCATTAAAGAAGATTCAACTGAATTAAAAATAAAAAATCTGGTTCACTGTAAATTATTAAATAAAATAAATAAAAATAAATGAAATAAAAATTCAGCTTTTTGATTCAAATATCAAGAACCAAAATCAAAATCAGAACCAAAAGTTAAAATCAAAGATCAAAATCTTAATTTTGTCCCGTGTCGCCCTGGTTGACGAAGTAGTCTCCGAATGGCTTTTTTGGGGCGGGTTGGGACGGGGACCACGATTGGATCCATTCGCCAATCGGGGCCGATTCCTACTACAGAACGATTTTCGTTTTTGAAAATCTATTTTTCAGACTGATTCGAAAAAATTTTGTTCAAAAACAGAGAAATCAAAATCAAAATAATTTTAAAAGAGTCGATTCAAATAAAAATCGTTGAAAATTGATTCAAATCATGATTTAAATCAAAATTGCTTCGGTCGATCACTGTCAAAATTGATTCAAGCGTGTCACGGTCAAAACCTAACCTAAAACTATTTTTTCTTATTTTACACCGAAACCGTTCGAGCGCTAGTGGTGTGTGGTTTTGTAACGTTGCGTTGCTGACAGAGTTTCCCTTCTCCTTATCTGCAATCTTTAATGCAGCAGTGTTATGGAAGGGACAGTCAAAACCACTCAAGACTTCGAGTTAGTTCTGTGATATTGCTTCGGAGTGGAGCTAAATATGGTGTTTTTCTTTTCTACTAATTTTGGAATCCGATAGTGCAAAAATGGAACCTTTTTATACACCTGTGTGAAAACTTTCGTGACCTAATGCTGTAACTTTTCACAACTGGATAATTAAGGTAAGCAAATCGTTCACGCTAAATAAGTAGGTAAATGAGAAAAAGTGCAATGCATGTCTGCCTGAGAGTAAAAATATGGACTCCTTTTACTTGTGCTGTACGCCACAGAGTTCTTCTTATTATTTATACTGTCATTACATGTAATATTGATGTCACCTTGTGTGTGGACATCATATAACAAACTACAATGAATCTGTGTCAAATGCCTGTCTGTTGACAGCAGGACCAATAAATATCTTGCTGTGAGTTTCATTACTGAACTTGAATATTGTAATATAGTTGTGTCAGTAATATTGCTTGTTCTGTGCTAGGTTGAATTATAAGTTTCCTAACTTTTTGTGGTTGTAATATTATGACACTTTTACAGATGGAAAATGCTGATGAGTCCGGTGTTGGTGGAAATGAACTTTCATTAGGAATGAATCAAATTCTTTGTGAAAATACATCACCAATTGGCATGGGGCCTGATTATGATCTTCAGCAAAGCAATCTTGCTCTTCTTAAAGCTGAACTTAAGGTTTACATTTTATGAAGTACATTTTGAGATATAGTAATGAAGTTTTACTATTAGCAGTTAGTGACTCATGACAGAGATTTGTTAAAAAAAGAATTATCAAAGATTCAACATCATGCACCTTCACCTTCTGTTTCAGCACCATTTAACTTCTCTTCTGCTGGTAATTGTAGTAATTTTATTCATTTGATTTTACACTTATTCGAACTAACTTATAGGTACACTACCACGTTCAACCTACTCACAGCAATTGTCCTCAGTACGGGACTATGATGCCCTTCAGAGACAATGTGAGGCAGCAATGAGTGAGTTGCAGTCCTTAAAAAGACAGCATGATAGGTGTGAAAAGGCTGTCCAAGAATCTGAATATTATCGTGGACAGCATAGATCAGTCTTATCAAAACTAGATTCCACTACCCAGGAGATGCATACACTGAGGTCAAAGTATGGTGATGTTTTAACAGGGAAACAGCGTTTGGAACAAGAAGTTCATAGTTTGAGTCAAGCTAGAGAAGAAGACAGAAAAGAGATCAATGATTTGAGAAGACAGCAACAGGAAGCTGTGATAAAAGGGAATGGGACTAGTGAAACACTTAATCAACTCTATGTAAGCACGTTACGAAAATGTGAAGCAATCAAGGGTAGGTTGAAAAATATTATAATATTTTATTTTTTCTTGCAGCATGTCATTTTGTCTTATATTAGCCTAGAATATTGAAATGAGTTACACTATTGTTACATGTTACCAAAATTCGGATTTTAGCATTTGAATATTTTTAGTGTACTTATTTCTTCATTCAGAGAAGTGTCTCTAGATTTCATTTTCCCCTGTTTGTCCTTTATAGATGAGCATGACTCATTGCGCAAAAGATATGCTGATCTTGTCGCCTCTCATTCAGCTGCAGTAAGCAAGCTTGAACTTGCCCAGGAGGAGATGACGCGCTTAAAGAAACAATATGAAGAATCGATTCAGGAACGGAATGCTGCCGTACGTGAGAGGAACGTTTTGAAGTCCCAGTGCACACAGGCCATTATGCAATGGGACATTGCGATCAGGGAGAGAAATACCTATATGGATTATTTAACTAAAATCCAACTTCAGCATGAGGAAGAAATAAATAAAGGAATGGCTCTAAGAATGAAAAGCAACAAAGATTTGAAGCGGTTAACTGAAGAGCGGAATGCTGCGATGGAGGAATACTCGCTTGTCATGCGGGAGAGAGACTCTGTCCATAAAGAAATTGAGAAACTGCAAGATGATCTGCTACAGTCCAATAAAAAATTGAAAACCTTGGAAATTAAGAGCAGTGAATCCCATGATGAAAAGAAAATGTTGCTGTATGAAGTTGAGTCGTTGCGTAGAGAAATTAAATCTGCTTTGGATGATCGTGACAACGCCTTAAAGGTATTCTTTCTAAATCTGGTATTTATTCTGTTGTTTCTTTTTACTTTGTTTGTTCAGTCCACATTTTTCTTCCTTTCTTTTTTTTTTTTTTCATTTTCCGCCCTTTTTTGAGGTTTGGTTTTCGGTTTATTGACGCACAGTTTTTGTTTTAGGAACTACATCACATGCGAGAAAGATACGGTGAATATCAAGAACCTCAATGGAATGAGAATCTACGTCTGGATGACCAAGAAAGAAAAATTCGTTTTGGAATTGGAAACGGCTGCCTGGGAGGTGAACAAGTTCGCAAAGACCGTATTGAAACACCAAAAAGTGGCAGAGGTGAACTGTACCCAGTAGATGGGGGCGATCAAGAGGTTGAGCAACTTAAAAAACAGCTTGAAAAAATCCAAACAGAATATGCAGAAGCACTCCAAGAAGCTGAAGTGTCAAAACAACGCCGGGACTGGGCCTTTGGTGAACGAGATAAAATTGTCTTGGAAAGAGAGTCAATACGGACGCTGTGTGATAGATTGAGACGCGAAAGAGATAGAGCCGTCTCTGATTTGGCCGAAGCGCTTCGAGATTCTGATGATGTTAAACGTCAGAGAAATCAAACTTTTAAGGAGCTTAAAGGTATCTTGCCGCTACTTTAGCTTTTTTTTTAAAGTTAATTTAGAGTCCCCTGGTCGTCATTCTGTTCTAACGTTTCCCACAGAATTGAAAGAGAAGCTCGGAGATCTTCAGTTGGAAAAGGAAAAAGAAAAAGAAAGCCGTGCACCTCTTAATCATAGCTATGATTCTGCACTGGGAACCGACTTTTCAGATGGCGACACCGAAACCGTAGAGGTTGAACTTGATTGGTCCAGCTCTCTAATGGATTTTGGCTTTCTGTTAGCGGGTGGGAAAAATCGTCCCGTTTACAGTAATGACTACGGTCTCTACGTAGTGTCTGTAACGCGAGGAGGTCCTGCCGACAGTAAACTAAAGATCAACGATTGTCTTCTCAAAGTTGGCACACTGAGTTGCACTGCGGCAGACGCCGAATCGGTTCTGAATCTGCTGCGGTCTTCCAAAATGCCCGTTACCCTGACAGTCAAACGAAAGAGGTGCTTATATCAGGGATTGTACTCGGTCAAGTTACCTTTGGGTGGTGCCTCTCATGGACTGACATTGGAAAGTGGAATTTACATACGGTCTATTACTCCTGGAAGCATGGCCGCTCGAGAAAGCTCTCTCAAGGTTGGAGATCGCTTATGCAGTATTAATGGTAGAATTTTGGACAGCATGGCTAGTTTTGTCGAGGTATACAGTTGTTTTCCATTGTTTCTGTAGTCTAACTCATGCAGTTGTTCCATTTGTTTGAATAGGTTTGCAGAATCTTAGACGACAGTTTCGGCAAAAATGACGGGCCTGTAATAACTGTTATCCGAGGATCGTTTGCGTCTACGAATTTTCCTGTGTCACTACCCTCGCTTGGATCACCAAGCAGCAGCTCAAGTGCACATAACATAACTGAAGAAGAAAGCCACAATGATGTTCAGGAACAAGGCAAGGTCGATAGTCATTTTTCTACCGCTCGAAGACACCAAGGGAGTAAACATTCTAAAGGTTCCTCGTTGTCATCCAATGCCCCAAGTAATGTCTCTAGCGCTGGTTCCATAGCTTCCGCTGGGTTAGTTGTCTGGGACATGTTTCGTGAAACACTGGGTCGCCCAAAACGACCTAATGGTAAAGAAAAGAGTAATCATCACACGGATGACGGAAAACGGACAGTCCGCAATACTTCAAACAGTCCTATTGCAAGCGGAACTGACCGCGAGGCAGCTGCAATCGCAATTTTAGAAGACGTTATTGATCGTTACAACCCTCACACCGTTACCAACAGTGACGCTGCTTCCATTTCGGGAACTCATAAAGTAATTCCGCCCTATTTCTCGTTTGCAAAATTTGTATTTTTAAAATTAATTAATTAATATATTTCTTTATTCTTTATCAATTTTTTTTAATAGAAAAAAAATGAAATGGGTTCTGGCCTCGTTACCCTAAGTAGAAGAAAACGAATTATGGGCAGTTCGAAATCTGAGTGCAAAAGAGATGATACGAGGATGAACAGTGGCGGCACATGGCCTCGGTGTCGCGCTGGATCTCCTTTCGTTTCCGGAGAATATTTAGAAGGAGCCAATACGTTATTTCACAGTTATAAATACCCACGTGCCAGGTTACCACTTTCCGTGTTTATTGATGCCTCCAAGACTTCCAAAGATGAGGTGGCAGTTGATGACACGACCGATGATGACAAAGATTCGGGGTGAGCATTTTTTTTTTTTTTTTCTTTCTTTCTTTCTCTCTCTCTCTCTCTCTCTCTCAAGTCTATTCGTTCTCATTTTCGTTTTTTCATTGTTGCACGAATTTAAGCCATATGCAATAATATTTGTTGTTACTGCAGCCAAACAGCTCCTAGTGGTGACTACAGGACGTACGGGGACAGAACTAGCATGGAAACTGTTGATCCACCGTCTGACGGGAGCATAGACCTTTCCGTGCAATCGGGCAACTTAGGCAAAGAGGATTTAGGCAGATACTTGAAAAAAAAAGGAAACGCTGGTTGCGGAACAACGTGCAAAGCCGATGCGGACACCGAAGTTTGTCGGAATGGACAATTAGCTCCGGCTTCTGGGGCCCAGACTCTTACAACCGTTGCCAGTGGTTTGTCTGGAGGCGGACCTGTTCACGTTCACGCAGCACTGCCTTCTAGCCTTCCAACGCATCTGCGCATACAGTCTCAACTTTATCCAACAGCGCTACATTCTTCTCTGAAATATAAAGTGTCTCCTCATGTAGGGCATATGCATAGCCATCAACACAATTTGTCTCCGCCTCGTTATTCCTCGCCGACTCCACTACCTCGTCAACCAACGGAGAGCCCATACGATTTTCCATTGGGAGGACCACACAGCCTTCTTTCCAACAAATCGTACAGCCATACCCAGTCTCCATCGATTGATTCAAGTTATTCAATGACACACAAGCACAGCCATAACCATTCCTCCGTCCCTGTACCTTTTGGATACGAGTCGAACCGAGGGAGCCATACAGAATATGTACAGCTTCCCTATTCTGATGGCATTGGAACAGTTAAAAAAGAACCAGCAAGGATACGAATTCCCTCAAACCCAAGCGTAACCAGCAGAAACAGCATTGGAAGAATATCGACCAGCAGTGTTGAACGCCTATCCGAACAGGGAAGCCCGATGCCTAATTTTCATGTTGAAATTCTCAGTCCAGGTCGACCAGGCACTGGCGTCGGTAGTCGATCGTCAATCGAAGAATATTCTTGGACTACCGGTACTAGTTCCAAGTTTAAGCCGGCACCGGATGAGCTACGCAGGTACTTATAAACTTTTTCTCTTATACTCAAGTCATTGTCCTCTAATTCCATGTTTTTTACGTTAAATTTCATAGGGTGTATATAGAAAAATCTTCAGAACCATTGGGTATTCAAATATTTTGTCGCAATTCGGGTGGGGTGTTCGTTTCTTCGGTGCACCAATCTAGTTTGGCCGCACAAGTTGGACTGCAGGTTGGCGATCAACTCTTAGAAGTTTGTGGCATAAATATGCGTAGTGCCACGTACCAGCTTGCCGCATGTGTCCTTCACCAATGTGGGGATTCCATAACGATGTTAGTTCAGTACAATCCAACAAAGTATCAAGAATTACAGGAAATGAACGGAATGAGTTTAATGGGGCCGCCTTCAGTGACGAGCTCGAGCAGCGAGTGCGACGGCAATGGTGGAGGGTCGCACCAGCGATCCAAATCGCGTTCAGGCTCACCTACACCCTGCAATTCCCCCCGGCATTCGCGAGATCACAGCAACAATAGTGGTAATGGAAGCAGTTCAAAAGCTGACGTTATCGATCCAGTTTCAGCGTCGTTAAGGAACACATTACAGTTTGATCGGTATGTTTTTGTTTGTTTTACTATCTTTTGGGTCTTCAAAAGACAGCCTTGGCTGAAGTGTTTGAATGTTTGTGTCCACATTTATTCATCCATTTACTGTGTGGACGGATATGCCTATCTTTCAAAGTGGGAAAAGATAACTTATTTTGTAGTGTTCCAAAGCATAACGTATCCTATTCCACCTCATTTCTTTGAATATCCCGTACTGTTGAATATCTGGTAAAATATCGCGCAATCTAAAAGTTGCAGCCAAATTAATTTTTGCGTTTCTTAGTTTTTTCTCCTGATAAATTTTGTTGGATTTTGATTTTTTCAAAGGTTGATAGATCGTGGAAGTGAATCTCGTTCTTCAATTGTTCGGCCTCCTTCGATTCACGGGACTCTTACACGTCACCATGCTCTAGCCACTTTAAAAAGGCCAACCTCAGTAATCATTCCGGCTACTGTAGTTGACGAAAATGGCGGTAACTGTCGGGATCGTGACAGGGAGCCGCGTCTTGTTCATCTTGAGATGAAGAAAGCGCACAGCCTTGGGATCAGCTTGGTTGGTGGAAACGCTGTGGGAATTTTCATTCACGCCGTTCAAAATGAGTCGCCAGCTTTTAAGGTATGCTTCGTTTGGCACATGCATTCCATAGAGATTTTCCCTTGGATAGACCAAGTTTTATATAAACCTTTACTGTCGTGGATTGCAAAAGCTTGAAAGTGGTGATTTCATCGACTACCTTTTTCTTAGGCTGGTTTGCGTTGTGGCGACCGAATTCTTGAGTTCAACAGTGTTAACCTACGAGATTCTACGGCCGAACAAGCGGCCTACGAACTAGCGAAACCCACCGAAAAGGTGACGCTGATTGTCCAACATGACATGGAGCGCTATAGGGAAATTGCTGAACAACCAGGTGATAGTTTCTACGTTCGAGCTCAGTTTGATAAAATGGCATTCGACAGCCACGAACAAATGGAACTCGGCTTCCGTCGCGATGATATTCTTCATATCGATAACACCATGTTTAATGGTGTTCCAGGTAATGGTTGCTCTTTGTCTGCATAATTGGAAACATTTTCTCTTTGTTAATGACTAGAAAAATATGCGTTTTACATCTTATTCCCGTAGGATTATGGAGAGCGTGGCTTGTTGATAACGAAGGTCGTAAAGTCCGTTGCGGTGTCATACCTTCCAAGTATAAAATTGAAGAAGAACTTCTTCAACGCTCCAGTTTGGCTGACTTAGATCACGAATCACGACGTTCTTCAACATCAGCACGACGCAGTTTCTTCAGGAGGAGGAAGCATACGCGTAGTTCATCAAGAGATTCAAAGGAGATTGCCAGTTTTTCCGATGCAAGTTTACAGTTAGGATCTTCAGAGGGTTTAGGCCTCTCTTCTATCTACGTTCAGGTAGAAAGTAGTATTGCCATTTCTGCTATACATGTGAGTTGATTGCAATTATTTGAACAAATAGGAAACTGTTCCTCCGCGTCCTGTTTCATATGCTCAAGTTGAACGATATGATTGCAAAGAAATTCGCCCCGTTATAATAGTAGGGCCGCTCTCGGACTACGTGGTTGACAAACTTGTCCAAGAATTTCCACGAAAATTCGTTCGCGTGATGCCAGAGTTAATGCCTTACCCTGAATCATACATGGAGAAAAACCTTGATGAAAATAACTTCATTGAATATCGACGAAAAGGAACACACTATGAATGCATTACCGTATCTGCAGTTCAAAGTGTTGGCGAAAAGAACTTACATGGCGTTTTAGACGTTTCGTTGAATGCCGTCTCGCGATTGCATAACCGTCATTGTTTCCCGATTATTATTCTTTTGAAGTTCAAGTCGGTTAAACATGTTCGTGAGGTCAAAGACACTCGCGTACCCTCCGATAAAACGGCAGCTAAAGCAGCAAAAGAAATGTATGAGCATGTCATCAAAGTGGAAGCTGAGCATCGTCATCTGATATCGGGTAATTCGCTGTTTCTTTATTGCCAATTGACTTCCAAGTTGCCATGGACACGTTTTGTGTTTTATTTATGCTTCGATTAACCCATTTGTTTCTGTACTTTGTTCTACAGCCGTAATACCAGCAGGTGGCAATTTGGCATGTTTGTGTACGCAAGTATCTGCAGTAGTCGAACAGGTTTGTATTCGTCCCAATTAGCATTTTATTGTCTGTCGAATTTGCATTAAATGCGCTTCTTTTAACATTGTTTTAGGAGCAAACAAAAATTCTGTGGGTGCCTCGTGGTTCAATCTGGTGAATTACTGTACAGCATTTCAATTTGTGATGGGCAGCCTTCTCGGTTACTTACCGATTTTTAACGTTGTTATGACTCTTGCGGGGTGACCTTTCTTTGTACTTTTATAGCTATTTTTATTGTGTGAATTATTTACCGACTTTTTCGCATTCGAGCTTGTTTCATCAAGCGTGTGTACATTGTATCGATTATATATTGGACAATACATTCAAGCAATACTGTACTGCATTCATCAATCTAGTACAAAAAACTCGCTAAAATTTAGTACCGGAACGAATTTATTTTCGCCAAGTCTAGACAATTAATCTAAATCGATGCGAGATAACGTCAATGTCCCACAATGTAATTTTGACTCGCGCAATTTCGCATGCGCCTGCAAGAAGTTTCCCATAGTGATACATTCTTCTACGTAGGTGTCGTTGGTTGTACTTTTCAAACTGTCACGCATTCCATAAACAGCCGCAGTTCGACAAAGTTCCCTGATGTCCGAGCCCGAAAAGCCTTCAGTTAACCTTGCCAGTTGTTCCAGATCGACATCTAAAAGCAGAATTAATTGAATTCTCATAAAAAACGGCTATCTTTTTTGTACCTGTAGATAAGCGTTCATTTTTCAAGATTGTTTGCGCAATCTGCCGGCGCTGTTCTGTACCCTACACAGTTGAGATCCAAATAAATTTACACTTAAATTCCAAAACAAATATTTTCTACAGATCCTGTGTCATGATATACCGGAAGTCCTATATAGAAAGATGCAGGCATTCGACGTAAGATAGCTTTATCGACGTCCTGAGGTCGGTTGGTTGCGCCTAAAACAACTTTCGTGAGAACAACAAAAAAACAATTATTCTATTATTTATCAGTTTATTGAAAAACTAGATTGTTCTACTGACCGACGCTATTTTTTGCATTGTCTGTTGTTAGACCATCCTGCGTACCAACACGAAAGCAATATTAATAAATAAATTCTCTATCGGGGCATATACAATCGGTATTTCATCCATTACAATTGACCAGAAGCGCCTTATCTGGGATGTACAGTACCCTGAAAGTCGCTCTTTCTTAATTATCGTAAAGGATGTGTCAACTTTCTTCCCTACCACACGATTATGACACATACTTTGCGATAGCCAATCAAAAATCATGTTTTGGTCGTTGCCCATTGCATACCCAGACCAGCGGCTGCGAGCCAATCATAGAAAGTTAGGAGAATGCCTATAGCAACTACTATACCCAGTGCGACATGAAAAGGGCCTTCACCATGGCGGTCGCTTCATGGTCGTTTGAATCTCTTAAACAAAGAAAAAAGCTCATGACCATTTTCAGAACAAAAACTTGATTCAATTACCTGGAACGAAGAAGAGAGTCAATTTCGTCGATAAATATAATGCAAGGCTGAATTTTCACTGCTAAGGAAAAAACCGCCGTTGCTAGTTTCTGGCTCTCACCATACCACTTGCAATTGAAATATTTTAGTGATTTTATTATTTTTTTTCCAAGTGGTATTCTTTTGTTATACTTAACTTTTAAGCTGTTTATTACTGCACTATTTTTTTACCTTGTCAGTTAGTGTTGAAGCATCCAAGTTTATGAATCTCATTCCAGCTTCTTTTGCAGTGGCTTTGGCCACCTAGAATAGAGGACAAAATATTAAGAGGAACTACATCTCATTATATTAGAAAAAGCATACCATAGTTTTTCCACACCCTGGAGGTCCATGCAATAGTATACCTATATATATAATTTTTATCAAATTAGATAGAAAGACCAAATACTACAAAAATGTTTACAAGGCCTTATGAACCTTTTGGAGGCTGAAGCAACTGGCTGGGAAACAGCTTTTTACTTTTGATGGGTAGGATAAGGGTGTCATGCAGCTCCTGTACCACACCATCCAGACCAGCAACATCATTCCAAGATACAGGAATGCTTTCAGGATCCACTAAATTACTTGCAATCGCAAGTTCATACTCTGTCAACTACAAATGTTCAAAATAATTTTTTTTTGCCAGCTTAATCATGATCTTCTTTTGATGTGCTTACATTAGATAAAAGGGACAATAGATTTATAAATATATAAAGCTAAGCAACTGTTACATATTGGTGCATCTTAATAGTTTGTAATCAACATTGATGGGGAAAAAGCTTTCAACTTTAAGAATACACATTAAAAAATGTTGACTACTGATCAGTTGCTTTCCTCAAAAAGCTTAACACACCTGAAACCTCATTACATCATTATACTAGCAGTGACACTGCACTAACCCCATTACAAAATGTTAGCACTTTAGGCTGGAGTAAAAACTATTTAATCTTTGGCAAAAATTGCTTAACTGAACACGAGTGGTTTAAGGTGCTCACAGGTTCAAAGAATCCACTACTTTTACAAATACATCATGTAAATGCCATGATGTCACAACAGGATAATGTCGAGCCATTTCTAGTTTGAATACCTGTAAATTGGTTTTTATTCGTAATTTAGTCATGAGGGCTTGAGCTTGTTGCTTGGCTTTTTTTTTTTTTTCCTTTGTAGGATCTAGTTGATCAACCATCCATTTCACTGCAACACATGTAAATGCCGTTGCCAACGCTATCCTTAGCAAAATTGAAAGTTTTGTTTCTTCATTCATTATATATTATGTGATGCTTTCTAAACGATAACTCTTAGGTGTCAATACGTGAAATATCTTTACAGCAGACGACTCTGTACAGTATCGGGCCGCGGTATATCGCAACCAGGCTGGTCGCGCACTATCTCGTCTATGCTTTGCGACGAATCGCGCAGTCACTTTTTCTACTGAGGAAAGTCGACTCTTATCGACTGTCTATAAGAGTCGACTTCTCCATTAGAGTGTGCCTTTTTGAATGCTAGGTTGAATTTTTGCTTTTTCTACTGAGGACAAGTCGACTCTTATCGACTGCCTATAAGAGTCGACTTCTCCATTAGAGTGTGCCTTTTTGAATGCTAGGTTGAATTTTTGCTTTTTCTACTGAGGACAAGTCGACTCTTATCGACTGTCTATAAGAGTCGACTTCTCCATTAGAGTGTGCCTTTTTGAATGCTAGGTTGAATTTTTGCTTTTTCTACTGAGGACAAGTCGACTCTTATCGACTGTCTATAAGAGTCGACTTCTCCATTAGAGTGTGCCTTTTTGAATGCTAGGTTGAATTTTTGCTTTTTCTACTGAGGACAAGTCGACTCTTATCGACTAGTCTATAAGAGTCGACTTGTCCATTAGAGTGCGCCTTTTTTAATGCTAGCTTGTATTTTTGTACTGATTATTGTATTTACTTGTTTGAATGTAGGGTTTGAATGTAAAACGTTTGCAGAATAAATATATTTTAAATTCTCGTGTGTATTTTTTATGAACGGTTGATTTTAAAGGTAAATTTAATAAAGGTGATACTCTCACTTGGTGCTGGACTAGTGATGCTTAGGATACATTACAAAAGTGGTACAGGAATATACATAACTGAAGCTTTATTTAATTAAAACGTAAACAGCATTTGTTAATATATATTTAGATCTAATTTAATCTAGATTGTGCGAAAAGTTGCTCGCTAACCAATGGACAAAGTGGTAATCGACTCTTATTGACTAGTTGATGCTTATAGGGTAGTCGATGCTTATGGACTAGTCGATGCTTATGGACTAGTCGATGCTTATGGACTAGTTTGTATTCTGTTAATTGTTTATAATTATTATATCAAACTTTTTAACTACGGAAATACGGAATATTTTTTAAATAATCTTTGGTAATTTTATAAATTGATGTTAATTTATTAATTCTGGAACAACTCCTTTCCGTTGCTCTTGGCAAAAACCATTGACGGACCTTGAACTTTGGCAACTCGGCAACTCTGCATCGATCATCAAGAATTCAAGAGTAATAAAAATATTACAAACTCATTAGAGAGATAATAAAAAATCGCTTAAAGTATTTCCGAATCATAATGGAAGATGAAAATGCTGATGATGAAATAGCCTCAAATGAAAGAAACCTGAATAAAAAATTAATTAAAAGAGGATTTCAACAACCAGAAATCAGTCGGTACATTAAAGATGTTTCTTCTGCCAATTACAACACCAACAAGCACCGAATGATTCGAATCATGTTTATTGTAATGAAATTAAAGCTGGAACATAATTTACATAATACGAAATAATCTACTTTAAAAAACTAGGCTAACCAGCTTGCCAGAGACGCCGGTGTTGAATTACTCATTTTTGGGTATTTCCCAAATGTTACTGTGGGAAGTTGTGCAGCATGGGCATTTGGTGAAGAGACTAAAAATATTGTTACGAAACCAACAGCCAAATCATTTCTTAAACATTGGGAGAATGTTTTTTCATTAAAAGAAGGTATATTGTGACAAATTTGTTATTTAATTATAGTGAGATAATAGAATTTTTCTCCTAGATATACGTCAAAATCCAGCCAAGGCCAATGTTGATGTTGACAATGAAGAACCACAAACTGAAAATGTTGACAATGAAGAACCACAAACTGAAAATGTTGAAAATGAAGAACGACAAGGTGAAAATGTTGATGTTGACAATGAAGATGATCCACAAACTGAAAATGTTGAAAATGAAGAACGAGAAGCTGAAAATGAAGAACCACAAACTGAAAATGTTGAGTTAAACAAAGAAAAAGAAGTTGTCGTATAGTAGACTTTGTTTTCTTATTTTTTGTTCTTGTGTTGATAAGCTTCGTACTTAACTGCAGGAAAGAAGGTGCGCCAGAAAGGAAAAAAACAGTCTCAAAATCATTTACCGGTTGAATTAACAACGATGACCGCTTCGAATCCTTCGTCGTTCCCTCCTGTAACTTTGAGTGAAACGCAAGTTCTTATCTCTTCTCCTAGTCCGCCGGTTTCAGTTGTCACTATTCGCAGTGAAATCCCTGAACTACCAACCCCTGAAACTGGACAATGGGGAACGGAAAATGGAGGTAAAGCAAGTTTAATTTAGTCTTTGTTTTTGTATTTTATAACCTTATTCTTGTATCATAATCTATGATCATTTTCAATGCAGTATTGGCGTCGTCGGATTCTGCATCCGCTTCAATTTTCAAACAACAAAAGCGGAAGAATGGTGTCGAAAGTGAAACAAGTACGAAAAAAAACGCGCTGTTTCAAAAAATGTTGCCTCAACGAAACAGACACAGCGGAAGTCAACAAGAACACAAAAACCGAAATTTTTAAACTGAGACGACTTAAAATTTGTACAATCAATTATTGTACACTGAAATAAAGAAAATTTCACCAATTTCGAGTATTTTTTCCATTGCATTTTATTCATTTGAGCATAAGGGATGGGTTGTAATTAATAAAGGTCGCGATTCTGGTTAGTTCGATACTACCGAAAAACTGTTATGGCGTATCTTATAATGGGAGGCGTTATAAAACGATAAAAGTCTCTAAAAAAATACTCTACCCATGGCTTGTATTAGTTTTTCATCAAATCGTGGTCTAATGGTGGAGCCGACAGGCTTTCAACTACGGTGTTCGTAGTTTGGTTCCCGGCATAGTCAAATTTCCTATTTTACTCAAATGCTGTCGATTATCGACGATGTTAACGTCGGCTTCGAATAAATATATTATTAATTTTCATTTTATTAACTCCAAATTATGTTTATGAGAACTAAATCAATGAAATACAAGATTCCTTCGGTAATGTCCTTCGGGCAATTTTTTTGAAAAAAAATTGTCTATAAGGATAATGTAAGTTTAAGACCTATTAAGCGACTTAAAAAAATTTTCCAAAAATTAGAAAAACAATGACATTTGAAGAAAAAATGTTTTATTTCCGCATGAGTATTGAACAATTAAACTTAATGATGCTAGCGCAGCACCTTACCACTACGCTGTTATTGACATAATGCGACTAGTATGAATAGCAGTTTAATTTTACATCATCTGCAGCAGTATACTGTCCGGAATTAGCAACACGGGGACTTATGTAAAAAAAAATGAGAATGCAATCGTGAATTAGATGAAGATTTTTCCTCAAAAATAGACAACAAATTGAATTGTCTTGTAAAAGCAATTTCAGGGAATGTAACCATATAAATATTACTTACACTGTTAAAAAAGTCGTTCGTTTTTCGAACGAAAAAACCTTCGAATTGTCAACAACCCAGATCGAAGGTTAATAACCTTCGAAAACTGAATTAGTTTCCACGTTTCGATTTACGCCAAACGAAACTTTCATTTTTCGAAGTATTTAACCTTCGAAAATGAACAGCGGTTGGAGAGTACTTATACTTAAATACGAAAAAAGCAAGTCTTTGGTGGGGTTTGAACACTGTACCAATTTGCCACAAGATCGCTAGTCACCCGCTCTAACCAATAAGCTATGTGTTCTTATAAATGATAAATTATTTTGCTATGTATATTGGGGATTCGAATAAGGACTTAGAAAATTTTTTTGTTTCCTCATAAAAATGTGAGATAATTGAGAAATGTGAGTGTGTGAGGTAACGTAGGTGACGGGAAATTGAAATAAAAGTATGACAGCAATTGCTTTTCTATAAAATACTTTAATGAAAAGTTTTTGTTTTACAAATAAGTATGTAAATAAAAATAAAGTACGTTGACTTATGGCACTTTATTTTTTTTAAGTACTTAATTTCTTTAAAAATACTTATCTAAAAACTTTACTATTTTTTTAAGTATGTTCAATTTGATAAGTATAATCCTTTTAGTTTAAGTATGGTAAAAACGAATAAAAGTATGTTATTTTCTTATTTCAGTACGCTAAAATCCCGTTATACCGTCGATATTAGATAGAAGTTTGAAAATCGAAGGTTTTAAACATTCAAATAACGAAAAGGTTTTTTACGTTCAAATTTCGCAGTGTATTTTTTACGTTTTTCAATTTTCGAAACCTCCTACAAATTTTCGAAGGTACAGACATACTAAGCGACTTAAAAATTTAACAAAATATACGCATAAAAAGGAAAAAACTAAATAAATTTTGTGTTTCAAAGAGTATTGATCGATTGATCTTGGTGTTATGAGCCCAACACCTAACCGCTGAGCTATCACACACATACATGTACATATAGCATCTAAAATTAGTTATCTTGTCGCCGCTGTGTAACTTTCTTCTTCATAGTCTCCGTTCTGGCAGCATGTTTACTACTGCAATATAAAAAAATATATAAAAATCTACTGCTTAAAACATTTTGTTAAAGAGAACACTTACTGTTTAGTGACTGTTATACAGCCTTCTGCACTGACTAGAATGCATTGACAGTTGTAAGGTTACGCAAACAAAATCAAATTCACTGCCTAGGATTCGGCAACCAACTAGGTAACAATTACGCAAATTAATTTTTTAAAACTGTAATAGAATCAAATGAAAAAGCTACTATACCACGTATCAAATTTTGACAGAATTTTGTACAAAATTTGGGGACGATTGGTCATTCAGGGAAGAAACGTATATGGAAATACATAATGGACATTAAACCTTCTGAGATCTACTACTACTACCCTACCCCCTATACCCCACACCCTAAAATTGTTAGAGTCCTTCAGTATATATACATATATACCCTCAGGGATAACGCCGCTATAACGTACAATTTATTTCCTTGTATAAATAGTTGATTGATAAATTAATTACAAAGATTTATTAAAAGATAACCTAGCCCTAAGTTTATTATCTCTTTGTAAAACCGCGTAAAAAAATGGCCGTCGCCATGCTCGTCGAGGATTGGTCAATAGACATTTACAAATTAAACATTTAAAAACATGTTATAAAATCCATTTCTTTGCATCAAAGCATTCTTCGTGACACAAGGATCACGAAAATATAAATATTTACTATGTTTATTAGTGTTAAATGGGCAAACGAAGAGCCCAAAGTCTCGGTGTGTAAGCTTGTCTCCCCCCCCCCCTCTAATAATGTAAAAATTTTAATCATCAATAACTGCTACAATTGAAGTCGGAAAGTTTTTATTTTTACGGGAATCGAAAGATCTCGTTGAGCTCTTTCGATTTCTGTAAAATTTAATACGAAAAATATGAATGGAAAAAGTTTCGAACAAGAATTTTATTTTCCGTCTTTTCGGTTAGATCCAGTTATAGTCTAGATCGAAAAACCGAAAAAGTTTTTCATGTTCAAAGATTTTTTTCCTTATAAATATTCGATATTAAATTTTACAGAAATCGAAAGAGCTCAACGAGATCTTTCGATTCCCGTAAAAATAAAAACTTTCCGACTTCAATTGTAGCAGTTATTGATGATTAAAATTTTTACATTATTAGAGGGGGACACACTGTTTTTGCCCATTTAACACTAATAAACATAGTAAATATTTATATTTTCGTGATCCTTGTGTCACGAAGAATGCTTTGATGCAAAGAAATGGATTTTATAACATGTTTTTAAATGTTTAATTTGTAAATGTCTATTGACCAATCCTCGACGAGCATGGCGACGGCCATTTTTTCGGTTTTACAAAGAGATAATAAACTTAGGGCTAGGTTATCTTTTAATAAATCTTTGTAATTAATTTATCAATCAACTATTTATACAAGGAAATAAATTGTACGTTATAGCGGCGTTATATTTCATTGATTTAGTTCTCATAAACATAATTTGGAGTTAATAAAATGAAAATTAATAATATATTTATTCGAAGCCGACGTTAACATCGTCGATAATCGACAGCATTTGAGTAAAATAGGAAATTTGACTATGCCGGGAACCAAACTACGAACACCGTAGTTGAAAGCCTGTCGGCTCCACCATTAGACCACGATTTGATGAAAAACTAATACAAGCCATGGGTAGAGTATTTTTTTAGAGACTTTTATCGTTTTATAACGCCTCCCATTATAAGATACGCCATAACAGTTTTTCGGTAGTATCGAACTAACCAGAATCGCGACCTTTATTAATTACAACCCATCCCTTATGCTCAAATGAATAAAATGCAATGGAAAAAATACTCGAAATTGGTGAAATTTTCTTTATTTCAGTGTACAATAATTGATTGTACAAATTTTAAGTCGTCTCAGTTTAAAAATTTCGGTTTTTGTGTTCTTGTTGACTTCCGCTGTGTCTGTTTCGTTGAGGCAACATTTTTTGAAACAGCGCGTTTTTTTTCGTACTTGTTTCACTTTCGACACCATTCTTCCGCTTTTGTTGTTTGAAAATTGAAGCGGATGCAGAATCCGACGACGCCAATACTGCATTGAAAATGATCATAGATTATGATACAAGAATAAGGTTATAAAATACAAAAACAAAGACTAAATTAAACTTGCTTTACCTCCATTTTCCGTTCCCCATTGTCCAGTTTCAGGGGTTGGTAGTTCAGGGATTTCACTGCGAATAGTGACAACTGAAACCGGCGGACTAGGAGAAGAGATAAGAACTTGCGTTTCACTCAAAGTTACAGGAGGGAACGACGAAGGATTCGAAGCGGTCATCGTTGTTAATTCAACCGGTAAATGATTTTGAGACTGTTTTTTTCCTTTCTGGCGCACCTTCTTTCCTGCAGTTAAGTACGAAGCTTATCAACACAAGAACAAAAAATAAGAAAACAAAGTCTACTATACGACAACTTCTTTTTCTTTGTTTAACTCAACATTTTCAGTTTGTGGTTCTTCATTTTCAGCTTCTCGTTCTTCATTTTCAACATTTTCAGTTTGTGGATCATCTTCATTGTCAACATCAACATTTTCACCTTGTCGTTCTTCATTTTCAACATTTTCAGTTTGTGGTTCTTCATTGTCAACATTTTCAGTTTGTGGTTCTTCATTGTCAACATCAACATTGGCCTTGGCTGGATTTTGACGTATATCTAGGAGAAAAATTCTATTATCTCACTATAATTAAATAACAAATTTGTCACAATATACCTTCTTTTAATGAAAAAACATTCTCCCAATGTTTAAGAAATGATTTGGCTGTTGGTTTCGTAACAATATTTTTAGTCTCTTCACCAAATGCCCATGCTGCACAACTTCCCACAGTAACATTTGGGAAATACCCAAAAATGAGTAATTCAACACCGGCGTCTCTGGCAAGCTGGTTAGCCTAGTTTTTAAAGTAGATTATTTCGTATTATGTAAATTATGTTCCAGCTTTAATTTCATTACAATAAACATGATTCGAATCATTCGGTGCTTGTTGGTGTTGTAATTGGCAGAAGAAACATCTTTAATGTACCGACTGATTTCTGGTTGTTGAAATCCTCTTTTAATTAATTTTTTATTCAGGTTTCTTTCATTTGAGGCTATTTCATCATCAGCATTTTCATCTTCCATTATGATTCGGAAATACTTTAAGCGATTTTTTATTATCTCTCTAATGAGTTTGTAATATTTTTATTACTCTTGAATTCTTGATGATCGATGCAGAGTTGCCGAGTTGCCAAAGTTCAAGGTCCGTCAATGGTTTTTGCCAAGAGCAACGGAAAGGAGTTGTTCCAGAATTAATAAATTAACATCAATTTATAAAATTACCAAAGATTATTTAAAAAATATTCCGTATTTCCGTAGTTAAAAAGTTTGATATAATAATTATAAACAATTAACAGAATACAAACTAGTCCATAAGCATCGACTAGTCCATAAGCATCGACTAGTCCATAAGCATCGACTACCCTATAAGCATCAACTAGTCAATAAGAGTCGATTACCACTTTGTCCATTGGTTAGCGAGCAACTTTTCGCACAATCTAGATTAAATTAGATCTAAATATATATTAACAAATGCTGTTTACGTTTTAATTAAATAAAGCTTCAGTTATGTATATTCCTGTACCACTTTTGTAATGTATCCTAAGCATCACTAGTCCAGCACCAAGTGAGAGTATCACCTTTATTAAATTTACCTTTAAAATCAACCGTTCATAAAAAATACACACGAGAATTTAAAATATATTTATTCTGCAAACGTTTTACATTCAAACCCTACATTCAAACAAGTAAATACAATAATCAGTACAAAAATACAAGCTAGCATTAAAAAAGGCGCACTCTAATGGACAAGTCGACTCTTATAGACTAGTCGATATAGAGTCGACTTGTCCTCAGTAGAAAAAGCAAAAATTCAACCTAGCATTCAAAAAGGCACACTCTAATGGAGAAGTCGACTCTTATAGACAGTCGATAAGAGTCGACTTGTCCTCAGTAGAAAAAGCAAAAATTCAACCTAGCATTCAAAAAGGCACACTCTAATGGAGAAGTCGACTCTTATAGACAGTCGATAAGAGTCGACTTGTCCTCAGTAGAAAAAGCAAAAATTCAACCTAGCATTCAAAAAGGCACACTCTAATGGAGAAGTCGACTCTTATAGACAGTCGATAAGAGTCGACTTTCCTCAGTAGAAAAAGTGACTGCGCGATTCGTCGCAAAGCATAGACGAGATAGTGCGCGACCATGTTGATCGCAACACGAGTTGTAGCGAGCTAGCTCTGCCCGGGTGAGCTTTTCCATTCGCTCAGCCCGAGTGAGCGAATGTTCTAGGTTTACAGCGCTCGTGGCGGCAGTTTCAGCAACCGCAACTGTAAATACTCACTTTATAGTCAATGGCTGTATTTCTGTATTTCTGTATTTCTGTTTTTCTTAGTTTAAATACTTTAAATTGAATTTGTAGTGACATGGGACGACCAAAACATCCCGAAAATGAAGAAGAAGCAAAAATACAGAAAGCTAAGAGGTTAGAGGCCCAAGTCGAGGCCAGAGAAAAGAAGGCATTCAAAAGGAAAGCACAAAATTTGGCGAAAAAACTTGTTGAGAATAAAAATTACAGGAAATCCTCAACGTCACAAGAATTGTACGAAGAAAGGATTCTCTGGTGGAGGATTTTCTAATGATGCGCATAAAAACCAACCATCAAAAAAGCTATTGGCTGATGAGAAAAATGAAGTTGAAATATTAATTTAACAGCTTGACATAAGGAAGTTCTTTTTATGGATCCTTTGCCAGCACGTCTTTCAGATCCTCAATAAATAACAGTTTTCATATTTGTTCACTTTAATATTTGTCTTTATTTATTGTATTTGTTTATACCACATTTCATTTGTTAAATTTTAAAGAAGCGCAGACAAGAATTGCTTTTGAAGACCACATGTATGATCTTCCTGCAGCTGCAGCATGAGTTTCTCGGGAAGGAACTTTGAGAGCAGTTTGGACATCTTACGAATGGCATGCAAGGATTTCTTTCCCGTCTTCATGGGCAATGCCATTCCTGGTACTGCCAGATATTGTTTTTTGGCCACTGGAAAGTTGGAGCTGCTGGAACCCTAGGAGAAGAATCGGAACAAGTCTTCATTTTTTTTTCGCGATACGCTAACGTTTCGAAAGTAATGAGCGATGCAGGTGAGAAACAGTGTATTTTCCTTTTTAGAATTCAAGACAAAACCTAAACACTTGAGGCAGTAAATAAACAGTAGTCAGAAATAATTTTTAAATGTCTGTATTTTAGAATTCACGTTTTTATTTTCTCTAAATCTTAGTTAAATACTTTAAGTATCTTAAAGCATCATTTAGGACCATTTGAAGGCGGCGAATTTCTGCTAACTTTATTGACGCTTGCGCTTGATTAAAAAGCATTTTGTCTGGTTGTGGCAGCAAATCTTCAACCAATTCTTGTTCTTGAACAACAAAGTGGTCAGTCTCATCGGGTTGCATCAGGTTTTCAACTTCAGCATGATGAAATTCAATACTTTTCTTTAGGGAAGGCAGAAGTTGAGAAATTTCTTTCATAGATTGACCCGGCTGTTCTTCATTCCTTTTAAGCAGCATCCAATAATTGATTAGTTTAAAATTTTCCCTGAAGGAGGCTAGAAATACAGTATCCTCCACAAAAAAGAGGCACCCCCCCGGTAGCCCAAAAAATAAAAATTACTTATGAGCGCTAGATGGCATAGTTTTTAATTGCAAAATACAAACAAAAAAAAGCATGCAACTTTTTTTTTGTTTGTTTTGACTGCAAAAACGAGACGGTTGCCATGATTTCAGTATTTTTTGCTGCGAGCAAAATTTGGAAAACGGAGAATTCGAGAAAAAAGTCGGGGAAAGCCTAACCTCTGAATTGTTACCTTTCCCCCACCCTGACTTTTTTCTCAAGTTTTCCGTTTTCCATATTTCCTCGCGACATGAAAACTTATTGGAAACCATGGCAACCATTTTAAGCTGTGTGATTTCGACGGACGCGAAAGATTCCCGAAACAAAGAAGAAAATTTTGCCCATACACAGACCGCTTGGCAAAATCTTACTGAAAAAGACGCTTATCGTAAAAAATTAGCGAATGACAAAAAGACTTAAATTATGCTTTAAAGCTATCGGCTGGTGGAAGAAATATTAAACATATTTCATTTGTCAGTTTGTTTAAATTAAATAAATCCTCTTTTTAAAAAAATTTTTTTTAAATGTTTTCTTAGATTTATTTTCTAAATGCTATAATTTTATCCGTCTTTTAAAATCGTCTGTAACCAATAAGTTTTCATGTTGCGAGAAAATATGGAAAACGGAAAACTGAAAAAAAAAGTCGGGCTGTCGAGCTGTTGAATTAATATTTCAACTTCATTTTTCCCATCAGCCAATAGCTTTTTTGATGGTTGGTTTTTATGCGCATCATTAGAAAATCCTCCACCATAGAATCCTTTCTTCGTACTATTCTTGTGGCGTTGAGGATTTCCTGTAATTCTTATTCTCAACAAGTTTTTTCGCCAAATTTTGTGCTTTTCTTTTGAATGCCTTCTTTTCTCTGGCCTCGACTTGGGCCTCTAACCTCTTAGCTTTCTGTATTTTTGCTTCTTCTTCATTTTCGGGAAGTTTTGGTCGTCCCATGTCACTACAAATTCAATTTAAAGTATTTAAAATAAGAAAAACAGAAATACAGAATTACAGCCATTGACTATAAAGTGAGTATATACAGTTGCGGTTGCTGAAACTGCCGCCACGAGCGCTGTAAAACCTAGAACATTCGCTCACTCGGGCCATAGCCCACTGGATGTAATAGTTAAAGCCTGGAGCTTCCCTATCTTGCCCGTTCAATCGTTTTGACGCACTCCCTACCTCCTTTTTTCCAACTTGGAATGGACTTTAGCGCGTTCTACTGGTGTCGAAGAACAACATTTTTCAAAATATAAACATGCCGTTTTTACAAATACTTCGCTAAATATATAACAATTGTGTTTTACGTTTATTTTCAAATTTTTTCTTTGTTGTATGAATACAAATGCAATGTAATTATTTTTTGAAATTTTCGTTTATTTAATGTAAATATTTTATAAAATGGTGCTAACACTGAAAAGGCAAGAATCAGATAGGGTCTGAACCTAATACCAATTCTCATTTAATGCTCCTGTTAGACGCGTTAACCATTCAGCTATGCTATACCTGAAATATATGATATAACTAATAAGATAGCTCTACTACTAATAAGAATCATAATTAGTCTTTTTGGATTGAAAATTTTTTATTCTTGATAATACAGGGCCTTTTCGTAATTTGACGTTTAGCAATTAATCAGTGTTCTGCCGAATAAAGTTCTTTCGAATAAAAAAAGTATTCTGAATAAGAATACGAATAAAATCTTAATCTTTATTTCGAATAAATTTTTATTCGATTTATTCTTATTCTTTATTCTCGAATATTTTTTACCTGTATTTTATTTTTATTTTTTATTCGATTATCCAAAATTTAAATGGAAAAATCGAATAAAAAATTAAGTTCCTCTAAGTTTAAAAATATTTGTTTCCGCTAGCCGTTGCTCTTTTGTTTGGAGTTATTTTTTCCGTTTAGCCATTGAAAATGTCATGAGGCCAATAATTGTCTGCTACTAGCACACTCTTGAATTAGTGATACTACTTCTGGAAGAACTTAAAGTATAAAACTAAGCTGTTACGTTTACGTATTAAAGTGTATCAAATCTTGCAACTGGAATTAGGCATTTCGGTAATAAAATTATCAAATAATGCCATTTATTTTTATAATTGAATGCTAATACAATAGGGCTACTTGAATTTTGAATAGGTGTGACTCGTGTGAGTGTAAGACAGGTGTGAGCTGTTCAGAAACGTGGAGTCATTTGACTGGAAGTGTAATTGGCTGATTGCTTCAAATCACTTGCTTAATTATTTACTATTAATTGTTTTTAATTTTATGATTCAAAAATCGAAACATCATCCTTAAATTAAGAAAATCATTAGAATTTATTTTATTTGAAAATTTATTGGAAAATTTATTCGAAATACGAATAAAAATAAATTTTATTTTTATTCTTTATTCTTTATTCTTAATTTTTTTTAATTCTTTATTCTTATTCTTTATTCGATTCAATTTTCATTTTATTCGTATTCATATTCAAATAAATTTTTTCCTTATTCGGCAGAACACTGCAATTAATACAAATAATAATAATAAATAATTAACACAAGATAAAATTGATGCTTAATAATTTTTGTTTACTTATATCCTTGTTATTCAATTAAACAGGAGAAGACTTGCAATGAAAAATATTCCAAACCCGTAACTTTTGTCTTCAATTTCAACACTTTCAAAAAAAAAAAAAAGAACTCTAACATCAAAACGCTAAAACGACAACTAACTGTTTTGTTTGTTTTTTGTTTTGTTAACGATTGTTCAATGAAGTTCCAAGAATCTTTGGTGGTGGTGCTAGTGTCCATTCGAGAATAAGCTCCTCCCATCGCCGGAGGGGTGAGTCACTTTTACAGTTCTAGACTTCAGGTTTGAACTATTACATCCAGTCGGCTATGCTCGGGCTGAGCGAATGGAAAAGCTCACCCGGGCAGAGCTAGCTCGCTACAACTGGTGTTGGTATATCGTGTACGCGTACCGTGTACTGGTATATCGTGGAAAACCATCGTGGAATGGCTTGCTCCGCCCTGAAAGGGGAGGGGCCTAACCAACGTTTTCCACGAAGTACGACTAGCAGACGACTGTCGTTGGATGGTATATCGTGTACTGGCAGCGTGTACAGTATCCTGCACAAAAATCCGAACACCGATTTAATTTTTTAAAGCCACCTATTGGCGGGGTAAAGGGTTTTTGTTTGTTTTTCTTTAAGAGGGAGGGTAGACGGGTTGATGGACACATAGGGCAGGGTTGGGTAAGTCTAGACATTTCTTTTTATGCCTTAAGGTATTACGCTTTAAGGCAAGTAACAGGTCAGGACATTATTGTAACCCCCAGGGTGGTGTGTTTTTTTTAAACGACAGTTGGAAATGTTGGACTTAGGCTGTGTAATACTCCTTACCCAAATAAATTATATAGCTGCCTGTGCACAATTATTTCGATACCGATGGCATATGTGTAGAGCCTCTGATTGCGACGCCGTAGATTAGTGTTCGATTCCCAATAAGGAATTTCAATATAATTGGTATCGTTATAATATTCTTTATCCGAATTTGATGGGAATATTAATTTCTCTAGAACGAAGGAGATTATTTTTTATTTATTTTTATTATTTTTTAATTTTTTTTTGTTCGATGAAAATTTGTTTTATATATAAACGAGAATTTCTAGTAAGTTAAGCATATTAACTCATCACCTCAACTGGAATCGAACACCAATCTCTAGAATCACATTCAGAAACGCTCCACCTACGCCATTGACAGCGGTGTAAATTTTTACAGGCAGTGGAACATAAGCTAAATTGTTTCGGTAAGCAACATTGCCAAGCCCAAGCCCTAAATTTCCAACTGTCGTTTAAAAAAACACACAACCCTGGGGGAAAATAGAAATAAAAGGGGAAAAAAGGCGCGCTTTGACGGAGAAATAGGACCGCTTTAAAAATATTTTTAAATTGGGCCTATTTCGTAGGGTCCTATTTCATCCGGTCCTATTTGCCGGGCCTATTTCGTCGGGGCCTATTTCGACCGGTCCTATATCTCCGGCTTCCCTATATATAAAATATATGTAAACTATATATACAATAATCATAATATATTTATATATGGTCTTTAGGAATTTGCAACGTATTTCGAGAAACATATTCATCCAGACATGAATTCAATGGGAATATGGTCACTTGAGCGGTACAACGTGAAGTATTTGCTGTCAACCAATAGATCCGAGTCCTTTAATGCGCTCTTAAAACGCCGCTTTGTCAAGACAAGAGCATACGCTGAAGACGAAATGATCTTGGGAAGCTATGAAATTGTTAGGCGTCAGCTCATAAGAATTAAAAGAGCTCGATTTGGAGTGGGAGAAAATTGGCTCTTACGACATCATTTGCAACATCTGTACAAGCTCACAGACAACGCAGAGTTAGGCAATATTGCCATCTGTGAAGAATTGGACTCCATTCGTATAGAAGAGGGAAAAGAAACGGAAATGGTAAAATACACCATTTGTAAAATGATTTCCTAATAATTTTGGCTAATAATCGATTTGGAATTTAGGTAAATGATGCTTAAAGACGGAGCGCGAAAAAATACCTTCCATCTCTAAGCACCATGCAAAGGGCAAAACTAATAATTTTAAACAAAAAAATTACTCTGGTTCCCGAACAAAAATGCTGGAGTGTCACTGCCCAGAGCGCTGCCAAACATTCTGTTACCCTCTTTTCTGGTGAAGAGGGAAAACCGAGACAGTACTGCACCTGTTCTTCAACAGTAACTTGTTGCCACATCATGGCTGCCATGATGTCCATTGGTTACAAACCTAGAACGTCAAAAAAGATACCAAATGGAACAAGGATGCGCTCAAACATGAATAAAAAGGCTGATTCTCACTCAGGAACTAAAAGCAATAGACGCATTTTAAAATCAAAGGGAAACACAAGAATTCACCTTCCATCGAATGATAAACGCAAAGAGCGGGTAATTAATAACGATAGATTAATTTTTAACAATATTACAAGATATATTATAATAAAAGTATATATGTTAAATATGCTATTTTTTATATGTATATATGTTATATGTTGAGTCATTACTCATTATATAGTGTATAATATCACTCTCTATATAATACGTACATAAATACGTATATTTCCATATGTACAGTATACTGTATATAATTAATGTAATGTACCATATACAATAAATACTACATATAATTGTATTATTTATAGCTATATGTTATGTTGCTACTATATATTAGGTACCTACTATATATAAATATATTGCATAGCGTTAACATAACAAACACCTTTTTTAGCGTAAACATATTAAACACCCCACATTTTCCCTTCTTTTTAACATAACAATGCCCAGGTGGAAAATGTTTTATTCCAAGAACGCATTCAAGAAGAGGAGGAAATGGAGTGGTACCTCAATGGGTCAATTGACCATCTTTTTCGACAATGATGGAGTAGTACAACGATCACCATCACCGTACAATCATCACCACATACAACAGTCACCTCCCGCGGATCCCATTGAGGGAAATAGTAGCTTGTTGACTCCGTTAGTTCTAGATGAAGTAGCGGAAAATGACGAGGTGAAACTTACTTCCACTTTACCTCCTTGCAAGGTTAATACCACAGATTTAGTACACCGATCACCATCACCGTACAATCATCACCACATACAAGAGTCACCTCCCGCGGATCCCATTGAGGGAAATAGTTGCTTGTTGACTCCGTTAGAACTAGATGAAGTAGCGGAAAATGACGAGGTGAAACTTACTTCCACTTCACCTCCTTGCAAGGTTAATACCACAGATTCGGTAAAAAACTTTGTTTCCTGCGTCGCATCCTATGTTTGCGTGTTTAGCTTAAACTTTCTTAATAGCTCTCTGCAGATTTAGTAATACCGACGGTGAATGCGGAAGACCTTCCTCGGTACGATGGAAAACTGGAACAGTCCAACGGTGCAATGCCTGGCGATGAAGGCAAACCACCAAAATTGCCATTGAAAACATACTATTTCAAACCGCTGGATTTGAATGAGAAATCATGCACAGATTCGGTAAAACAATTTCTTTTTCTTTTAGAAGAAAGCTATATTACCATATAATAATATATATTTTTGAACATTTATTGCAACAGGTGATTTTCGATCGATTCATTCCAAAAAGAGATAATCCGGAAATTTTTTATTACTCTGAAGAGTACCTCAGGAGCGATGAAATCGACCAGGTAACCATCCCACGATTTTGGTTATGCAGTGGGCATATAAACGCAGCCCAAACCATGCTAAGGAGGCAGTTCCCAGAAATTGGCGGACTTATGTCTGTTGAGTATTGTGGTGATGGTAATTATCCGGTTCCTCAAGAAGAAAAGTGGATACAGTTTATCCATAGTCCCTCCCATTGGATCCTTGTTACAAAGGGTTTTTTTAATTCATCCTGACTTCAAGTATGTGACAGGTACGCCAACGTAATAGTATAAGTGGTAAAGTTCTTGAATTATAGCTTAAAATGTAAAGCAATGTGCAAGTCTATAAAGAGCAATATTTATATATTATATTATATCTGATTCCACCGCTCCTAGTATGAACTTCGTTGAGGAAGGTAGACAGCAAGCGCTAGCCTGCATGTCGTCGTTGGTGAGAACAACGGATTCACGCATGGAATATGAATTAGCCCAATGCCAGCGGATGCAAGATGAAATACCGGCGATTGTGGAGTTCTTTGCATAGCTTTTGCAGTTTGTATCGCCAATGGAAGAGATCCAACAACATTGTTCTTCCAATCTGAAGTTATTCGCGCCCACCTGAGGGATTGCTTTTTGTCAGGCAATTTATCTGTTTTCCCTTCTAAGGAAAGACGTGCAACCAGGCGTTCAAATATCCGAAGCATTCCTGTGTATTGCATTTGCCGCCGAATTCATCGGATCGATAAACAAGAATGGGATCTCGTTCAATGTGACAAATGCAATGAATGGTTTCACCGCATGTGTGAAAATTATCCCGAGAAATAAAAAATGCCGTGGTTTTGCAAAAAATGTTGCTGAATTCACAATGAAGCTGTATTTTTATTGCGATAACCAAGATTGAAACGAAAGAAATTACCCAGATAAAACTGACAAAATATCCGCCTAATGCTTTTGCTTTAATTTTTTTAAATTGAGTGTCTTCCTCTTTTTGCCTTTCAGTTTTATATAGTACTACACTACATACAGTACGTATGTTCCGTCTAATTGTTGGAACCAGTAATGGACCATATGGAAGGCTTAATGCATGTACATTTATTTTCCCACCATTATGCAAGCAATTAAGTAAATATACGGGTTCTAACTTCTAATATACACAAAAATAATTCACTTATTAAAAATATATAGCTAATAAAATTTTCTATGAAATGCTAGCAAACGAGCATCATTTATGTTGATCTTAGACAAAAATATTTCAAAAATTCTAAATTTTGCCAATAGAGGGACACCTACAACCTTTTTAAAAAACTTTTTTGAAAATTAATTTTTACACACAAATACTTAACAAAAACAAATAAATTTTAGTGCAAAACGATCGCGTTGACTATAGCTTTCTAAATATATATAAATTTATATAAAAAAGTAATATTCAGAAAAATAACAAAAATTTATACTGGCTTTCCTAGAAAGAAATTGTCCGCTAAGTCTATACCGGGCATAAGCGACTTTCTTTGAAAAACAAATTCGGTCAAAAACCAATTTTTGTGTACACATTACACATTCATTTATATATATTTCCAAAGTTCTAGTCCACGTGAGTCTTTAGCACTAAAACTCATTAGTTTTTGTTAAGATTTTAGATGTAAAAAAATTTTTTTTAGGTATTTTTGGTGTTATGGAAAATTTATTAAATTTAATAAATACATTTTAGGCCTTATGTTCGGCTACTTGGGTTTGTAAGAAATCATAAATTTTATGGTACGTTTATGCTGAACCATGGAGCCAGGTTTTGGAATATAGGTCGTAATTTATTTGGAACAATTACATCTAAAACCTTCGAAAAACAAAAATTGCCATAACGTGCCGGCACCCATCATTTCGGCAATTATTCAGTTTTCTTGTAGTAGCCGTCGGCTACTTGATCAAGAGGCATAGTCAATAAGCATCATCTAGTTGGAAAGCAATAAATAAAAGTACAGGTGCAGCTTTACTATAAGTAGCATCTAGATGTGCGCGGCCATGTTGATATTTTATATCTATATAAATAAATATTGACATGTATTATTTTAGTATATATAGTTATTTTAGTATATAGTTCTATATAGTAGTTCTATATATAGTAACTATAGTAGTTCTATATAGTAGTTCTATATAGTAGTTCTATGTAGTAGTTCCATATAGTACTTATATATAGTAATTCTATATAGTATTATGATTATATGTTATACTTTTTTCTCAGAAATTCTCCTATAAAGTACACGCATCAACACCGCATTTCATCATACATTTTTTAAAATTATTATTATTTAGTTTACCCAGTGGCCTTAATATATTATATTATGTATACAATATAAAATGAAAACGAAACCATTGGAGAACACAGTTTCTTTGTATTATGCAGACCATAATAAATGCACAGTTTTCAAGGATTTTCGGTATTTTGCATGTTCCAGTAGTGGCGCAATATACGCTTGTCTGCTGCCGTTGGACGCACCTGATTAAATTTCTGGGAAATAGCCGACTCCAGTTTCGGTGGCAAACGATGTCTTGTTAGTTTCACCTTCAGCCTGGAGCAAATGGCATCTAAGCAGATAAATATGATTAAAATACAACTCTTAAATAATATAAAAAAAACTCTTACCTTGTATTTGAACGTACTCCTCACGCGGAATAGGAATTTTCAAGTCGTCCCCATGCGTAGCTTTCGTACCACTTTTTTTGTGGAGACGGAGGTATTGCCGGGAATAAAGCGTCCCAATAAGATTCAGGACAAACTTTCGCTCATCCACGGTACTCAATTTGGTAAGGGTTTCCTTTTTTATTGGAAACGCGTCCTACAACGATTTTTTTCTTGGTTACAATAGAAAAATAATACAGCTGCTGCGAACTTAGAGAATGAAAAGCGTCCTCGTCCTCCTCCTCATCCTCGTCTTCCTCTTCCTCGTCGCCACTTTCTTCAGCCGATGAATTATTTGTTTGTTCGTCGACATGGCGGGAGCTCGTCGATGGAGCTGAAGACGATCGGGAAGCCGCTTGCGTTCCCGCTTCCGTACCCGCGTGCGTACCCGCTTCAATCACCGCCATCGCCTTACTCACTAATTCGGGAAACACTAAATAGCAATACATATTGTATGTAATATTGTGCATATAGTAATTGTAATATAGTTCTATATAGTAGTTCTATATAGTAGTTCCATATAGTAGTGCTATATACAGTAGTGCTATACAGTAGTGCTATATAGTAGTGCTATATAGTAGTTCTATATAGTCTTGTACAAATGTAGGTACTATATAGTTCCTGTGTTTAGTTTTGCTATACAATACCTCTTTATAGGTATTATATAAGGATACTATATATCCTTCTATGTATTCTATGTTATATGTCCTTATATATCTTTTTATGTATTATATATAACTATAATTCATAGAATAACTGTATAGTTAAGAACTGACAGTTATTCTTTAAGTTCTTTATATACACATGTACACAATTTTAAACAAAATAATATTTATTGGTTTTAGATTTCTTACCTTCCACTGCCCTCAGAAGATTTGTTACTCTTTGTAGCTCCAACTCCAAGGAAGTAACTTTCTGGAAATGGATTTTTTTTTTTTAATACAAAATAGAGCTATTTAATTAATAAGTGTTTAATTTACCTCGTCAGAGGCTGCCTTATGCGCCACTAAGGCTTCTACCAGCAGCTAAACCTTGTTCTTTAGGGTACAGTTCTCCTCTGCAAGGTTCTCCGCAGTCATTTTCCATTACTAAATAGGGGTTAACAAATTTTAAAAATTTATGTATTTAACAAATGAAAAATAATGCACAATTAACTGAGTTGTGCCAGCAGCAATTATTTCTTCATCAGTGGCTGCTCGGACAGCAACATTTGTCTCACCCACTTCAGCCTGCGACTCATCTATGATGAGAGGCTGGGGGGACATAGACTGATCCTCTTCCATGAAAGCTGACAAATGGTCATTGCTTACCAGATCCATAGCCTAATCCAAATACAATTAATTAATTAATTTTATATGACTTATGATTAGGATTAACTAACCTTTGAACTTTTACACACTGTTGACAGAGGTGGATTAGTGGCTTTGCATTTTCTATTTGGCCTGGAAGACATTGTACTTAAAACTACTAAATTAAGATATGTTAGAAAAATAATATAGAAATAAATTATACACACATCTATCAAATTACCTTGTATATGAAGTCAATAAACAATTCACCACACGTGTCAAGTTTGAATTTTGATTCTTTGGGCCTGTTGTCTGCTGTGTATATATACGTATAGTGGTACACGATCGCTTTCCACGATATACCTTGGAAATCGACCCATTCCACGATAATAGGCTCCTCCCCTTTGGGGGTGGAGCAAGCCATTCCACTGGAATTTGAATTAGCCAACCACTTTGCTAATTTAATTTCTTGGGAATTTCATTAGCGTAGCGGTTCGCTAATGTGAATGGATTTGGGAATTTTTTAGCGAATTACTTCGTTAATAGAAAATGTAGGGAACTTATAATAGCGAAGTGATACGCTATATAAAACGTAGGATAATCTCCATTAGCGAACTGCTTCGCTAATAGAAAATGTAGGGGGTTATAATAGCAAAGTGATTCGCTATTCAAAATGTAGGATAATCTCCATTAGCGAACTACTTCGCTAATAGAAAATGTAGGGGGCTTATAATAGCGAAGTGATTCGCTATTCAAAATGTAGGGGGATCTCCATTAGCGAACTACTTCGCTAATGGCCGCATGATGGCGCGAGTCAGTTGACTACTGGGCCCGGTGATTAGCGAACTACTTCGCTATTGTGAGAAGTTGGCTGCCCGGCCGATTAGCTAGTAGCGAGTTAGTTCGCTATTCAGACTTGACAGACGGCTTTTAGTAGCGAGCCTCTTCGCTAATGCCCGTTCATTAGCGAACCGATTCGCTAATCAAAATTGTCCTAGATAACCACTAGCTAATCAAATTTGTAATTTAAACTATTTTCATTCGCTAACGTAGCGAAAGTGTGGAAACCCCACAAAAAGGTGAACACCGATTTATTTTGAAAAAGCCATCTGTGGGTAGAAAATATTAATAGTTTACCTTTTTAAGGAGAGGTAGGGCGGTTTTGGCGCAAAATCATCATAAGGGGGGTTGGGTAATGTCAGTCCAGACCCTTTTTTTTTGCCCTAGGTATTAAATGTCTGGAAAAAAGTGTAGACTGTATCATCGGTAGAGCTATTTAATTAATAAGTGTTTAATTTACCTCGTCAGAGGCTGCCTTTTGCGCCACTAAGGCTTCTTCCAGCAGCTTAACCTTGTTCTTTAGGGTACAGAATATTAATTACTTCCTCCTTTCCTTATATAATTTCAATTCTCAATCGGGAGCGCTACGCGCTCCCTCGAACAATTTCCAATTAAATGTCTGGAAAAGTGTAGACTGTATCATCGGTAGACTCCCCTACCCCCCGGCTAAATAGAACTATTTTTGCAATACAAAATAGAGTCTTTCCATTACTCGTTATTGTCATTATCGGGTCGGGTAATCGGGTAGCATATGGAAACACAAAATTATTTTTATCAGTATGCTAGTGTGACGAAGGCCTACAAATACATTTAATTATGATACCCACATTCTTATTATATTATGTTTACTCTCCCTTGGCATATAATTATGTCTACATTTTACTCTCTTGCATTTACCCTTCTTTTGCATATTATACGAATATTGTAATTCGCATAGTAACCATTTGTCATAGACATCTTAGAGTTGACCCAATTGAACACCTGCTGTCTGACTCACACGTGCGACGCATATCACGCTACTAAACAAACTTCCCTGATTGGTCACACGTGCGATGCGTATCACGCCATTAAATAAACATCCGTTTGATTGGTCGCACGCGCGACGGCAATCAAACCATTAAACAAACACTTTCTGATTGGCTGCACGCGCGACATAGCGACGCGTCAACAGCATCACGCCACTTTGACGAGATGCGAGGTTTCATGGTGAACCCAAAATCGAAGAAAGATCAGACAACTAGCAGCTCGCTAAACGTTCAGTTGCCTTCAACAACACTAGTTCGACTCCTAACTTGCCTTAGTGTTTTCTCTTACAAGTTTTTCTCCACCTACCTGTTTCCGTAAGTGCCTATCTGAATTGTATTTCCAATCGTCTCCATTTTGTGTCTGAATTCACCCGTATCGCTCGCGCTACTACGGTAAGATCAATTTACGTTGTCTCCATTTACACTTTGTTTCCCTTTAGTTTCTCGTATTCTTATGCGTGTAGTCTCCCTTATATTTTATGGCCTAGTCTAGTAATACACTGTCATCATTGTGGGTAAGCGCCTCCGAGTTCCGTGATCATATATATTTGTCTTAATCCGTAAAGTCATTCACTAATGAAAATAATTAATTAAAACTGTGATGAGATATATAATATTTAAAATTAAAAAAAGTATTTATATACGATTAATGATTATTTAATTCGTAAACAATTACAATTTTTTCATCAACGCAATAATTTTGTAAACAGTTCTCTCATCCAAGTCTAGTACGCGGATCTCCCGCATTGCCGACGGAAACGTATCCCACAAGCCACTAACAATATGATAACTAACGGCTAGCATACTGATAAAATAATTTTGTGTTTCCATATGCTACCCGATTACCCGACCCGATAATGACAATAACGAGTAATGGAAAGACTCTATTTTGTATTGCAAAAATAGTTCTACTTAGCCGGGGGGTTGAGAATTGAAATTATATAAGGAAAGGAGGAAGACTTAAACAGCGTTGACCAATTTATTTAATAGCTCTTTGTAGCCCCCAAAAGAGAAAAGAAAAGAAAAATTTGGGCCGTAGTATGCAAAGCGCGTGAAGTAAGGTGTCCACCCGTTCTACCTCCAGACCTTTTTTTCCTCTGTGGTCTTGTCTACCAGTGGCCAACGGAGATTCAGTTAGTCGCTCCTCTGAAGCGACTCCCTCCACGATTTTGATGAAAACTGAAAGAAAACAAACAAAGGAAACTTGATAATTAAAGCGCATCAGGGGACCGGGATGGTGTGGGTGGGCAAGAAGACTGTTTAAGTCTTCCTCCTTTCCTTATATAATTTCAATTGTCCATCGGGAGCGCTAAGCGCTCCCTCGAACAATTTCCAATTATACTCGGAAACTTGTTCGACTTAAAAAGTGACTTTAAAGCAAATTCTCTTACTCACTGACACGCCGCGACGGTCAGTATCGCATCTGATACCGTCTGGTTTGTTGATGGTTCCGTCTGCCTACGGTAAAACCTGGTGAAAGTCGATTCTGATGCCCAATTAGCCAATTCTAGGATTGATTGAACTGAAACTCCAGAGGCCGCTGCCTTGGAAGCTGCTGCGCCTCTTGTAGAGTGGGCGGAAAATTTCACTAAATCGATGCCTGCGTCTCCTAATTGCCTTTTGATCCAACCCGAAATGGTTGAACCTACTACAGGCTTGTGTGGCTTCACTGAACTGATGAATAGATGTCTGCTGTTCGCGGCGTTGCAAAAGTTGCTAGTCGAGTCCAAATAGCAAGTTAAACATGCCACTGGATCTAGTTGAGCGTCTGGCAAGGCTTTTAAACGGAAATTTTGAGGCCCTCCCGCGTGTTGAGCTTTCCTAGGGCTCAGGAGAGAAAAGGAGACCGTGCCCGGGGAAAAACTAATTGAATCCTTTGCTATGCCAGCTAATTCGGATACTCGAAGCATGCAGGCTAGAACCAACAAGGTCGCTAGCTTGCGAGAGAGAGGGCCTTTGGTGAGCTCATCGTTATTCAAGGACTGTAAATGATTAAGAACAAAATTAACGTCCCAAGTGTCCTTATATTTCGCTTTTGGCGGGTTAATGTTGTAGATGCCTCTCATTATTCATATTATTCATTCTCATATTATTCATTATTCAGTCAGTAACATACCGATGCGATCAAATTGTGTGTCCGTCTACCGGATCTAAAGTAATTGATAACATGGAGCGGTATACATTAATAGAGCTGTAAGATTTTCCCTCCTCCAACGAGTCGGTAAGGAATTGGAGAATCGTACTTATCTGGCCTGACAAGGGATTGTGATTGAATCTAAGGCACCAATTCTTCCAAGAGTGCCAGGCCGACTGGTATACAGCGATAGAGGATGCGCGAGAACCTGCAATGATTGTCTTGATAACCTTTTCCGAAAGACCATCGTTTCTGAAACGATTCCTGATAACATCCAGGTGGTCAACCGGAATGAGGGACTCTGGCACAATGGATGAAGGTCCCCTCTCGCTGATGTCAACAGGTCTAGCCTCGGGTTGAAGACGATCGGAACATCGCATGCCAGCTCCAATAGTGTTGGGAACCAGGGTTGGCTCGGCCAGTAGGGGCATACTAACACTAAGCTCGCTCGATCCTGGCTGATCTTCGACAGACAGTCCTTCACCAAGGAGAAGGGTGGGAAGGCGTAACCCTTCACATTGGTCCAGCTGATTGAGAACGCGTTGGTTGCCCAGGCTCCCGGTTGAGGCAACCAGCTCACGAAGGACTGTAGTTGAGCGTTCCATTTCGAGGCAAATAGATCGGTATCCATCTGCCATCTTCTCGAAATCTCCTAAAAGGCTGATGGTGCCCGCCTCCATTCGCTCCAATCCGCTGCTCGCCTCGATTCCTGATCTGCAATAACATTAAGACGACCTGGCATATGAACGGCCTGAAGGGTAACACGTCGCTTCTCGCACCAAGCTGCTATCAGCAGAGCTATCTTGCATAAGGCGAGACATTTAGAAACCCCTAATTTATTAATATAGTAAACGGCTGTAGAGTTGTCCATTTTTAGGACAATAAGGCAGTTTCTTGATAAATCAGCATAACTCTGCAGGGAAAAATAGGCTGCCTGCAATTCCAAAATGTTGATGTGGGCGTTCGATTCGTCGGCCGTCCACGGTCCCCCTGTCCGGACACCGTTACATACCGCTCCCAAGCCCGACAGGGAGGCATCAGAAAATATAACTAATGTGGGCGCTTGCTTGCCAATGATTTGCCTGTACACGATATAAGATTTTCGCTCCACCATTCAATGTCCTCCCTTGCATTCTTGTCGATCAAAATTTTCGATTGCATTACCCCTCTCGCGGATTTGAGCCCGGCGATATAGATATGCTGGATCCCCCGCACATGAGCCGGAGCGAAAGGGACGGAAACGGCGGCCCTGGCGAAATTACCTAGAAGAGTTGCCAGATCTCGTAATGACGCCCCTGTGCCGCTTTTTAGTTTCTTACAGAGTGCTATGATCGCTGCTCGCTTTGAAGTAGGGAGGGAAAGTGACACTGCCTGGGAATCTACCTCTAAGCCTAGGAATTCCATTACCGAAAATAGAAGCCTAGGAATTCCTTTTCGCAAATAGCTATCTGAGCAGCATTCATGCACATGTTTAGGGGAATCGCGACTTGAAACGGGACCGATGTAAACTCTAGCTTTAGGCCGACCGATACGGTACTCAAGACCCAAGGATCGCCTGACACAGTGCTCCACTCTGCCGCAAAAAACCTTAACCTGCCTCCTATAAGCGGAAACTTAAAGCTATGCTGAACTGAGACACACTCTACATACCCTCCTCGAGTGACGTTGAATCCTGATAGGCCGGGATTGAAGTTAACGGTTGGATTCACCTGCTGGCTGCTGCGTTCGTCTCGATCCTGCTACCCATTGAATCCTGCTCACTGGTTAGTCCTGTAGGCGAGATGGTAGCAGTCGGCACCTCCTTGCCCGCGGTCATAGACGAAGCTTTTCCCGCTGTGATCGTGGACTCTTCGGCCAAAAAATTCGACTCTCTCTTGAGTTAGTTTTACCGCCATTGCGATTAGGTTGCCCTTCCCGGCTTAGGTTGCCCAACTTGGCTTGAGTGTCTGTCGATCCAACCATCGAGCGTATAAATGAGGCACCGAAAAGCTCACTGGACTGGTCTGGATCGAAGTTGTCGGGATTATTAAGTAGATAAACGAAGGACGGGCTAGTCTGGCGTAGAATATTATGGCGCCGTTGCTGCGTAATCTCGTGAAAGGAGTCACCTAACAGCTGGAGAGCATCCCTAATAGCCTCGTGGTGGGATTCCTTCTCTACTCGCTCGTTCGCTAAAAAGAGAAGAGGCTTCGTTACTTCTAGTACCTTCTGCTGGAGCTTGTACAATGAGCGCTCGTTGGAATCGATGGAGCTCTTTGAGGCTGACGACCCTTTAATCAACATCAGACGCTGATAAAGACAATCGTCTAGGGAGGGGCATTGGAGTTTGGCCGATTTCTTCTCAAATGTTGGGGAATAACGAGCCTTAATTTCCTTACCTTCTGAGTCCTCTAAGGCTTTACCCATCCACTTGAAAAATTTCTTGCCCTTTCTCTTTGAAATTCCAAATCTATAAATGCCATCGTCCGGTTTTTGCCTTTTCTGCGGATTCTCCAACCAGTCACCATGAGGCTGAAGCAGGGGATCGAGGGGTAACACTGGCGTAGTGGACTCCTCGTGTTCTGAGACCACGCTTTCAAATGTCTCCCTACCCATGCTCACTTCCCTTCCTTTACGTCTACCGTGGATAGTGCCGTCGCGAGACGACCCTTGCCTACTGTCACTTTCACTACTAGACATGGGAATTTTGTCGACTTATATACACAAGAGCTGAGAAAGGTCTGGAGGTAGAACGGGTGGACACCTTACTTCGCACGCTTTGCATACTACGCCCCTAATTTTTCGCCTTTGGGGGCTACAAAGAGCTATTAAATAAATTGGTCAACACTGTTTAAGTCAAACAAGTTTCCGAGTATAATACCTAGGAAAAAAAAAGGTTTCTGGACTGATATTACCCAACCCCCCTCATAATGATTTTGCGCCAAAACCGCCCTACCTCTCCTTAAAAAGGTAAACTATTCATATTTGCTACCCACAGGTGGCTTTTTCAAAACAAATCGGTGTTCACCTTTTTGTGCAGGATACTGTACATATAAAAGGCCTGTACTGGTATTTCCATGAACTACTAAAACTTAAGGACGGGATTCTTCGACAATTCCTCTGTCGGCCATGTATTTTTGTTCCCTTTTTTAATTAAGTTTAAAATTAGAAAATAATTATTTACTCACCAAATATCCATTTACTGAAAATGTACCCATAATGAGACATCAATTATTTTCTATCAGAAAAGGGAAAAGGACGGACCGTAGTGCCATCTAGGAGCCAAACATCCCAGCTCATTGCTTGTTTTCTTTCTACAGTTTCAAGTTCAGTTGTCAACAAGCAAGAACTTTCGATTTTGATTGAGAGTGTAGTGGGATCCGAAAATTTTGGGTTCAGTTGTCAATCCAACTTGGTCTCCATAAATTAAAAATAACTCTATCAAACTAAGAACTACCACTGACTTACATGATTTTAGCATGAGTGTGTGTCTGCAAAGACAAATTCGAAATTGCTTTTGGGAATCATAGATGGTGTTGTGGTTAGTGATCAAATTGATCAACGACCTTCGATATCGATCTCGATCTAAGTAGTTTATCAATCGCTCGCTCACGATCAGAAAAAATTATCGATCAATCAACTCGATCTCGACCAACAATCGATCGCAGCATGTCTGTTAGTATCGCCTTTTAAAGCTGCATTTAAGGATATATTTATAATCTTTTTTCATAAAAACAGCCCACCCGACACGCTTTAAAACGGCTAGATAGGGAAAGAATCCCGTCCTTGAGTTTTAGTAGACCTTCCTTCCCGTAATAGACAATAGAGGCAGAGTCATAGATAACATCATCTGACTACTCCTGGTTCCGACGTCACTTTTCGCAAACCAGATCGGGGGACTGTCGACGTATATGTAATTTTAAGCAAATCGGCGCGATGTCCCCCCTCTGGCATACTCTACCACTCTCTGATCCTTTGTTCAGCGCGCACTTGTAAGTTCCACGTTTCATTTTTTTTTGCCCTTGCTTTACCATCCCTGCATATCTCTTCCGAGGCTTTCAATGCTAGATATTCCGTGTTCATTAATTTGAGAATGGCTTTTAATGATCATTGCGCCTCACAAGGAAATGCCAAGAATATTCGAGATCTTTTCAATCCCTCGGTTTTAGAGATGTTATTTTTTATACTAGGGATATTTTTCAATGAAAGTTAGAATGAGGTAATGTCAGGGTTAAAATTGTACCATTTGTCGTAGTAGATAACCCCATTGTGAACGTGCAAGACATTGAAAAAACCAAAGCGCTATCGTTAAACGATTTAAAAAAAATTGAACCTTCGTCCAAGTGGCCTGCCCTGTAGAACTATAGCGACTAAAGTTGGTTGCTGTATCGGCAGTGTCTAACATTCTGAAACAACATAGAGAAACTGGTTCTGTGCAACCATAATCTCGCAACTTAAAAAAAAAACTAACCACAAAGGACGAAAAGTATTGTAGCGCCAATGTACTTTGTCGCTAAGCACCGGATGCTAAGCCATGTAAATGTGCAATGTCAATGGACTTTTACGCTCTGGCCAGATGTCAGACGACTCAAAAGTCCGTCAACGACAGGCCAGAGTTGCAGTCCAGTGTATTGATCCACACTACTTGTTATTGCTATATTGTCGCGGGTGAAAAAGGGAAAATGTTTATCTCTTGATAGAGATGATTCCCCCTTCTCATTGAACTACTCTGCGACCGTGGGAATGAATCATCGCAAATAATCAGCGCTAGAAGTAGATACGGAGACATGCGCTCCGGAAGCGGCGTAATTAGCATAGCAGTATAAATATGAGGGTGAAATTCAGTTAAACAGGATTTTCCTGGTTTCCCTAGAAGTCTTTAGACGCTTCTCCGACTTTTGGTAAATTATTATCCCCTTTTTTGTTTAAGTAAAACCTTTGTATAGATTTAAGTCATCACTTGTTGTATTCATTTGTGTTTGATCAAAAAAAAACTCGTGTGATAATCGGTGGAGACGCAGCTCGTTACCCGTAAGTGACGAATTAGTGCTGCAGAGTTTAAATTTTAAACGCAGCTCGTTACCCATAAGTAACGAATCTGTGCTGCAGTGTGGCAATTATTGGAGACGCAGCTAGTTGCCTGAGAGCAAACGAAGTCGTGCTGCAGTCATTTTTAGCCGATGCAGAAGAGAAAAAATCCACGGCTACCTAGTTGCCCAAGAGACCCCAGCCGACGATTACATCCGCTTCGAGAACTGTCAAGCATTCCAGTAGAAACTTCACCTACCCTAAACTCATCGTTGGAGAGTAGAACTTCCGTTGTTGTTGAACCCCAACTACCATTTCAAGAGACCGCTTGGTCGAGGAAGCTGACTGTGAGGGTGAATCAGTTGAGACTGCAAGAGAATCAGACTCGGATCCAGAAACCGAGGTCGTCTCGAAACCAGCGGATTTTATGAAGTCAGTGCGTGAGGTAATCCAAGACACCCGTGAGAAATTAATGGTGAAGGAGAAAAATGAGCAAGGGAAAGCAAAAGGGCCCTTCAAGCCACAAGGGCGTACTACTGACGGTAAACCATACGTTTTCCATTGCAAGAAACCCGGACACATCGCCCGGTACTGTTAAAAAAATCCAGAATCTCCAAATTATAAAGCACTAGCTATGACGTCAACGGCGAATGCAGCAGTAAATCTGGCGACCCAAGCTCCTAACGTACAGGAAGAAAAACACCTGTTAAACTTCGATGGAACCAACATGATTAAAGAACCTGTGTTTTGCGGTGAGGTGAATGTAACGGCAGTGATTGATACTGGTGCAGCAGTGACAGTGATCTCTCCCGAATTATTGAAGAAAACATAATTCGTTCAGCAGCCATGGGATGGTTACGGAATTATTCTCGCGGAAGGTTCACAAGTAATGCATCAAGGAGCAGCCGAAATCCTGGTGACGCACAAAACAGGATCTGATAAAGGAAAAACAATCGTTATGGCAATGTCAGGAATGGAACTTTTGATGGGAAATGATTTTCTCAAGCAATTGGGATCTATACGGATTAATTACTAGGTGGGGAATCCTCTTCTCACTATGTTTGATTTACCGCTTGTGGCAATCTCCCTCCCTGCCAAAGAATAGTCAGAAGATATCGTGTGAGCGTCCAATGAACGTCAGGAAATTCCAGCGTTTTCAATTAAGCCAGTTCCAGCGAAAGTTTCTAGCAAACTCGAAGTCGCTTGTGTCTTGAAACCGTCAGATTAGCTGATGACCACGACAAGTCTATCTACGGGTTACGCCCTCGTGCAGAAGGACCTGTAAAATATTCCTGTAGCAAATCTTTCTCCAAAATCTGGAAAACGTGACTGGAAAAAGGTGCAACATTGGGGATTTTAGAAGAATTCCAAGAAGCGGAAAACACAGAAAAATCTGGTAATGCTTCAGAAACAGATGCTGCGATTGAAAAAATGGATCAAAAAGTAAAAAATTATTGGATAATTTGAAAAGCAGAATTGGGAAAAACCAACACGAAGATAAAAAAAAGTGAGGTGTTGAAAATTCTCAAGAATTCCATCAGTTGTTTCGTATTTAGAGAAGATGATTTGGGGCATTGTACATTTGTGGAGCATGACATGAACACTGGAGTTAACCCTCCGATTCACCAGCTTCTTTATAAGAGTGCCTGGAAGGAACGAGCCGTGATCCAAGAGCGGATGGAAGGAATGTTACTTCAGGGAATAATTAAAAACTATGACAGCCCTTGGTCTTCGCCTGTGGTCCTAGTAAAGAAGAAAGATGGAACTTGGCGTTTTTGTGTTGATTATCGCAAATTTAATGCATTGACCGTAAAGGATTCTTACGCGCTGCCTCGTGTAGCCGATAAATTGAGCCGCCTGGTGGGGCTAAAATTTTCTCCAGCATGGATCTCCAATCCGGATATCACCAGGTGCCAGTCGCCAGCAAGGATAGACCGAAAACAGCTCTTGTAACTGCTGATGGATTATATCAGTTCCGTGCTTTTCCGTTTAGATTTACTTATGCCTGTAGAATAATGTCAAGGATATTCTAATTTTCTATCAACCAGCGATGGAATGTATTAATTGACATACCTTCTGTACAGGAGAGTTGATCAACTCACAGTACTTAATAGTATGAATTAAGAGAGGGAGAGAGAGGCGTTGACAGGCAGGCGTCAGAAAGTCAAGAGAGGGAGACAGTCGCACGTGACGCCATAAGAGAGGTTAAGGGGTTAGGACATCATTGAGGCTAAACAATAAGGAAGAATTCAGGTAGTACTTAACAGTACTATCGAATGAGGTTTGTCTGTTCCAACAATGTCCCTGGTACTTCAGCTGGCAATGGATATTATTTTAGCCGGACTTCGATGGACAACGTGCCTAGTGTACCTAGATGAACGTAATCGTCTACTCGGCAACGTTCGAACAACATTTGCAACGACTCCAATCAGTGCTGGATTCCCTTGCAAAAGCCAACCTGAAACCAAAATGGTAAAAGTGTTCATTTGCTAAGAATACATTAAAAGTATTAGGTCACGTCGTTACCAAGGAAGGTGTTAGTCCGGATCCTGAAAAACTAGAGCGATGGAAATTTTTCCATCTCCTGCAGTAGGCCATTCAACAGCAAAAAAAATCAAACGAGTACAAAGCTTCCTTGGATTGTGCGCCTTTTACAGTCTCCTATCCAGAATTTCCCAGCCATCGCACAACCGCTCACATTGCTAACAAAAAAAGACATTCCATTCTTTTGGGGAACGGATAAAGTTAAAAGCTTCAATGCTCTTAAAGAAGCACTTACATCAGCTTCAGTGCCAGCTCATCCAAACTTCGATTAACCGATGGAAATTCTACCGGACGTCTGCGGTTCCGGCATAGGAGGTGTACTAGCCCAATTCATCGATGGAGTCGAAAGGCCAGTAGGTTACGCAAGCCGCTTACTGTCTAAATCAGAAACAAATTACTCTATCACGGAGAAAGAATGTCTTTCATTAGCGGTGTCTTACCAAGTTTCGATGTTTTTTTAGTTGTCAAGTGAAAGTGATCACCTAACATCAAGCGTTGTGTTGGTTAGTGAGCAAACGGGACCTCGCAGGATGTCTAGCATGTTGTAGTCTCTCGCTTCAGGAGTACGATATAACTATCGTATTCCGTAGTGAAAAACTCACGACAACGCCGACTGCCTCTCACGAAACCCACTTCAGCAGACAGAAGAAATGGAAGATTATCAATGTTTCATCGTTGCAGCCAATGGACAAATAACATCGGACTCTTTTCTCCCGAAGAAAATCGCTCATTTGTCAGCAAACAAAGAGCTCACCGTGAGTGGAACGAAAAAATCTCGAAGCTCAAGGATGAAAAAGAAAGAGTGAAAAACTTCGTGCTGTACAACGGAAAAGTCTACAAAGAAACTTTTAAAGATGAAAAAAAATAACAGAAGATTATGTAACGAAGCCATCAAAATATATATATCTTTGCAAGATACCCACAATATGATCTACTTGCTTATTCTTACCTTATATTCATATTACATTCTTATTCACTATTATAAACGTATTTGCTAGTTGCTTCATGTGCAACCCTGTTGATCTAGATAAAACTTCCGGGTTCTGACTCACGCGTGTGACGTACCTAAGCGTCACGAACATCACGCCATACGCGAAGATGCGACGTTTCATGGTGAACCCACTTTCTGACAAGAGTCAGACAAGTACCAGCTTGCAAGACGTTTAGTCGCCTTTAGCTTGAATTGTCACTCTTAAACAGTAGACTTTTATCTTGATGTCTTAGCTTAATCATCTTAATCCATTAGTTATTCCTCCAAACTAATTTTTTTCTTCTTTCCTCTCCGAGCATCGCGAGTATTCGAATTATCTTCTTAACACGTATCCCAAATACTATACGTGTCGGCAAGTAGTATGGTTTCCCGTTTTTCTCCTATTGTTCCCTAACGCTTGTACGCCCGCACTATAACGGTAAGATCAAATTACTTTGTCTCGAATCTCACGCCCAGTTTCCCGATTGGACTCCCGTCCATGTATCCCTACTCGTTTTGTAAACCTTTGGCCTCAGCTTAATAATACATAATCATCATTGTGGGTAAATACGCCTCTGAGTTTATTTACACAACCAATCGTCTTAATTCGTAAAGCCATTCACCCTAGAGGGAGGATGCTTTACATAATGGTGGCAGTGATTTTTCGAACTCAACCACAATGATTGATGATGTTATTACTGGCGGCCCTAAACTTTTGCGTTCTCCTATAATCAAACACATTGTCCCCAAAACCACTGCTATCCCAGATAAATTTCAAGGAGGTAAAGCGTCAGAGAAAACAATTGAGGCTGTTAAAAAATTTGCGTCGCCCATTTTTTAACCAAAAGTAAAACCAGATGACGCTCAGTTAAAGAAACTTAGATCGAATGTGTCGTATGTGGCTTACCAGGGTTACATAAAATTAACTCTAGAAAACCCCGCGCTAAGAGTGTTGCTAAGGTAACGTCCGTGACACAATCAACTTCCCTTTTAGCTAAATTTACGTCAAAATTGTCTCCCGTTAATCCTACACCCAAATGTACGTCAAAAACCAGCATTCTCTCGAGCACCATTTTAAGTTTTTTCAAGAGGAAGAACACAACTAATGGAAAAACAGTTGACACTGAGTCTTCATCTATACAACGAGATCACGAAGAATCAGGAGAAGATTTTCCAGATTCAGACGAGGAAGTTGCCATCCCTAATACTAACCATCAGGAGCCCGAAGGAGAGAGAAGCGGATTTCCAGTCGAACGACTCGAAGATCCGGACCCAACTAATCTGGTTGCTAAAGGACATCCAATTGACACATCTTTATCCGGACACCCCGCAGATAACGGAGTGGAAGAAACCAACGTCTCTTCTGAAATATTTGACGGTGATTCTGGAGGTGAAACTCACCATACGGGCGAAGAAGACGAAGAAAACGGAACAGCAGGCGTCCGAAATGACTGCAATTTTCACGACATATGCGAGGCAGTTTCTGACCTTCCTCTTCGGACAGATTTACAACATCACTGACTTAAGGAAACTCACTCAAACGAAAAACAAGAACTTTTGTGCGATACTTCCGAATGTGCGGATCGCGGGAAGCGACGTAAGACAACTTACCTCCCACCTCATTTTTGAAGTGAAAGAGTTGCCCTTCTATCTGGAACATCTATTACTAACCCACCAACAAACGTTTCTGGCAATATTTCACAGCCTTGTCCTATACCTAAAAAACCTTCAGTTACTTACGCTATTGGAACCACTGGTCCCGGAGATAAAATCACTTCTGACAAAACTGGACAATTTCCCAGCAGTCATCAGACCAAACAACGTGCAGTGGGCTGAGAAGATCAAACAAACGCTAATCCAAACCAAAACAAACTTGAGACAGTTGTTACAATTGAATACCACAAGCCGACCGAACCAAGCACTACCGCAGTCGAGACCCAGACGACGTCCAAGGCCATCACCACACAGAGACTGACGTCACATCCAGCAGTAATTCAACGGTGACCAAATCGACGACACCCTTTCTTGGAGCAACAGTCGTATCAGCCACAAACAATTTTTGCAATTTTTGGAATCTGGAACAATTCCAGTTTGCATTTCAGAACTCGTTCAGAATCCGCAAAAGAGAAGTTTAACCTATCAATTTCCCAATCCAAATAGCAAAATGGCCTACTCTCTTTCCCACACTAGAGCAGCTACTGTTAAAGATCTGGATGATTTTAAAAACAATCAACATACATTCTCTCGTTTGCAATTACTTCTTTCTTTCTGTGGAAGCCCAATTACCCGTTTTGACTCTTGGCTGGAATCTTTTGAGAGTATAGTAGATGAATCTGGATGGTCAAAGAAAAAACAATTCAGATGTTACGTGCAAAATTTACTGATCGAGCATTTTAGGTTACCCAAGACATTTTAAAAGAAAATCCAGACGACTATGCTTCCATTAAGGAATCCTTGCTTGATCACTTTCATGGTGATGAAAATGTTGATTTATATCTTTAAAAATTTAATAAAGCAAAGCGTAAGTCAGGAGAAAAAATTGTAGATTATGCCCATCGTTTGCAGGAAATTTTTAAACGTGCGTATCCCATGGGCTATGGCGAAAAGTCGTTTACGGTTATTCTGATACAAAAATTAATTGAGGGATTGGATTCTAAATTACAGTCAAAAGTAAAATATAAAGAGTTTAAAGATTTCAATGACCTTGTAGTATCAACTCGCGTTTATGCCCTTCAATTAGAAGCATTGGAAACCGACCGCGATAAGAACGAGTTTATTAGGAAAATAGACAGGTCTTACGAATCTAAAGATACTGAATGAAGAAAAATTAAACAAATCATAATTGATCAGAAAGAACTTGTGACTAATGCAGTAGCCAACATTCGTCTCGGAAATCGGCAGGTGGAAGAACCCATGAACAAAAGCGATGAGATTGAAAATGTTCTTCATGAACTAACACAGGCCGTGAAAAAACTTCCATTTGATACAAAAGATGGCGTTTCGTACAAAACCCAATGCAACATTTCGTAAACAAGTTTCGTTCCAAAACCCCACTTCTAATCGCGAAAAGAATTGGAATTATTCTCCCTCACGTTTTGGTTGTAACGACATGGTGTTGTCGAAATCTATGGAAATCTGGAAAAGTGCCGAGTGGTGTCTCGGCACTTTTCCAGATTTCCGAATTGACCTAGAAATTTTACTTCGTCCTTTTCAAGACCTTTTAGTGATTCCCCATACAGGCCTTCACAACCTTCGATGATTTGCAATTTGTGTGGATATCAAGGCCACACTCAGTCTACTTGTCGCAAATTTTAACGCCAGAATCTGGAACAGGCACAACCCCCTATTTGTTATTCTTGCCATGAAATAGGTCACAAATATAATAATTGTACTAAGATAAGAGAACCAAATAGACCTATTATTCCAGGCCCACCTCAACGCCAGGGAAACCACTAAGGATCAATTTTAGCTTCGGGTCAGTTGATATCGAGCCTTCTTTAAAATCCCAAAAAGGCGCAAAATTAACAACCATTACAAATGAATCGACCCCAAGGATTCCATTAAAGATTTTACAAATCCCTTTACAAGCATCATTTGATACAGGCGCGTCTAAAAGTATTATACACGAGAGATTATTTAATAAGTTGCCCCCTAGAGGTCAAGTGATCTGCAGTCAGCTTTATTTTTATTTATACGATGTAGGGGAGAAAAAATTACACACACTGGGAAGAGTGACATTGCCCGTTCGATACGGAGAGTCAGTTTTAAGACAAGAATTTATTGTTACAAACGGTGTTACAGAAGACTGTATCCTTGGATGGGACCCAATCCAGAAACATGGATTTCGGCTTGATGGAGAAGCCAACAGCATTTATTTATCAAGAGATGAGCAGGGCCCTTTAGCTATCTCTAGGGTACCAGACATGGCAATTACAACGTTAAAAAAGACAACGCTATTTCGTCAGACGTCGCTGGTAATTGCAACGCAAATGAAAGGTTCATTTCCGTATGTCCCCCCTCAAACAGAATTTATATTTACCCCAGAAGAAAATTTGCCGGCAGGAATTTATATCGAAGAATTCATTGGAAAAGTATCGGAAGATGGAATGTATAACATTATGGTAGAAAATCATTCATTCACTGAAGTCAACATACCAAGAAACACTAAGTTAGGAGTAATTGAAATAATTCGTCAAGTAATCGGAAAAGTCGCTTTAAACAAATCAGAACCCAAACTTAACGAGACATTTGAGCCTTTTGTAATTTCGGATGTCGACCCGGAATTTCAAGTACCGCTCTCTAAATTATTAAATGACTTTCACGACTTGTTCGCTTCAAAAGATTCAGAGCTAGGGAATACTAATTTCATTAAACACACAATTGATACACAAGGACGAGGCCCCCTTCGACAACGCCCATATAGAGTAACAAACTATCAAATAAAATTATTAGAGGACAAAGTGCAAGAAATGCTGGAAGCGGATGTAATCCGATATTCACATTCACCATGGGCTTCACCTGTGGTATTAGTGGAGAAAAAGAACAGCGAAGTTAGATTTTGCGTCGATTATAGGAAATTAAATAGTATTACAAAAAAGGATTCTTTTCGAATTCCACGAATTGATGAAACTTCAGACCAATTATTCGGAAAGAAATTTTTCACAACTCTTGATTTAGCTTCTGGCTATTGGCAAATTCAAGTGGATGACTCAGCTATTGACAAAACTGCATTTGTAGTGGAAAACAACCTTTACGAATTTAAAAGAATGGCATTTGGTCTGTGCAATGCACCGGCTACTTTTCAAAGACTAATGAATTATGTACTAAAAGACGTTTTAGGAAAAAAGCATTAGTTTACTTGGATGATTTCATCATGTTTTTTCACTCTTTTGAAGATAACTTACGTGATATTCGTAAAATTTTTGACTTATTAAAGGCAAAAATTTAAAATTAAAGCTTAAGAAATTCCAGTTGATAAAACAATCGGTAAACTATCTCGGTCATGTTATTTCAACAGACGGTATTAAACCCGACCCTGGAAAAATTGATAGGATAGTGAACTATAAAACACCCACATCTGTTGACGAAGTTCGGTCATTTCTTGGACTTGCTGGATATTGTCACACGAGTTGTATTGGAACAAGAACAAACGAATACAACAAGTGATGACTTAAATTCTAAACAATGGTTTAACTCAAACAAAAGGGATAACCATTACCAAAAGTTAGAGAAGCGTCTGAAGACCTATTGGGAAACCAGGGAACTCCTCCTACGGAGCCCAGCTCCGGGAGCTCACCCGATGGAGACTCCTCTAACGCAGATTCGGGGCAGCGTTTTATACCGTCGCGCGAATTACTCCCCTTCCGGACTGCATATCTGCATATCTTTCTTAGAGCGGACTTCTCCCGATAATTTCTTCACCACGATCGCAGCGTTGTCCAAGGAGCGGATGACTCATCTCTGTGAAGAGATAACCAATCTCCCTTTTCACCCGCGACAATATTACAGAAGATTTATTAAAGATTTTGGATCAATTGCTAAACCATTGACTAGATTAACTCATAAAGATCTTAGTAGAAAACCTTTTGCTTGGGAAACTGAGGAACAACTTGCTTTTGAGAAATTGTGCAGTTCTCTAGTAACGCCCCCAGTTCTTGCTTGCCCCAATTTTAAAGAAAAAGTTTTACTCTTTACTGATGCATGTGATTATGGAATAAGATCTGTACTTCCTCAAATGCAGGATGGTCATGAACATCCAATTGCATATTCAAGTCGACAACTAACTAAAGCTGAATTGAAATATGGAACGACAGAAAAGGAAGCATTGGCCATAATTGATCCAATTAAACATTTCCCCCATTATCTTTTAGATAAACCGTTCGAAATCATTAGTCACCATAGACCTTTGCAATGGCTGAAAAACCAAAAAGATAACAATGGAAGATTAGGAAGATGGGCTATACTTTTAGCAGCGACCAATTATGAATTAAAATATAGGCCGGGTCGTATATCCATCAAAATACTGACTGTTTGTCACGCTTAAAAATTGCTAGTATTCAGCTAGCGTCAAAAACAATATCAAATTCATTTGCGAAAACCAAATAGAAGATTAACTTTGTGTTGCAATTAAAACTTATTTAGAAAAAGGCGAACTCGATGAAAAATTTTGCCACTCTAAGCCAGATTGGACGAAAGAAATTTAATACTTTGAAATTCTAGAAGGAACACTTTATCGCCAAGAATTGCCTTCTAAAAATAGCAAGCGGAACAAATTAAATCACCAATTAGTTTTGCCTTTGTCACTCCGTCATCTTGTGCTAAAAGAATTACATGATGCACCGATTGGAGGACATTTCGCTTTTTATAAAACTTACTTGAAAGTGAAAAATCATTACTATTGGCCGACTATGAGAGCTGATATTAAAGAATATTGCCAGGCTTGTGAAATCTGCATGGCCAACACTTCTTCAACATATAGATAACTTTTGCACCCACACGAAATTCTGAAAGCTCCGTTTCAAGTAATAGGAGTGGACTTTTTAGGTCCTATCACTCCGATTTCCCCAAATGGTAACAGTTATATATTAGTAATTACTGATTATTTTAGCCGATGGGTGGAAGCAGTTCCGTTAAAAGATCAAACTGCTCACACAACAGCGGAATGTGTTTACAAAACAATTATTGTGAGGCATGGAATGCCTAAACCTATTGTTTCTGACCGAGAAACCAATTCCACTTCGAAATTATTCCGGTACTTTTGTAAAAAATTGAAAATTGACCAAAGATTGACGATAGCATACATCCCAGCTAGTAATGGGGAAACAGAAAGATTTAATCGTACATTGACATCAATGTTACGAAAAGAATTAAAAGATGGAGAGCATTCTAACTGGGAAGATATGCTGGACGATGTCTTATTTGCTTATCGTAGTTCTGTTCATTCTTCTACACTTGATAACCCTTATTTTTTAGTACACGGTAGGGATCCCAATATTCCCATTAATGAATTCCTAGATGCTTCTCCAAAAACATTTAAATCAGCTTCTGACTATGTAGGTAACTTAGCCGACCGATTACGATGTAGTTTTCAAGGAGTCCATGCGGAAAGCAAAAAAGCACGAACTCGTCAACGAGAAGTTTTCCTCGATATACGTGAAGTTAAAGAAGGTGATAGCAGGAAATTAACTTAAACACTTATAAAGGCCCTTATAGAATCGTAAAAGTACACAATAATAACACTGTAGATATAGCAGACTCCTCTTATATTTGTCAACGTACACACGTTAACCGGTTAAAACCCCTATATGAAACAATGTTGAGGAAAACAGAACATTGCCCCCCTTTTGAAACCCCATCGGAATTTGAAAATTGATTTCGAAAATCAATGTCAACTCAAACCGATGATTTTTCCGTCAATAACCGTGAAAATGAATCAAAAGAAATGATAAATGAGGATTCAGACCCAGATAGGAATTGTTGTCCCATAGGAGCTCCAAAGCCGTACCAATGGCACCGCTGCGACGAGTTCATCCAGTAGATGTTCCAATCCAATCCCTTGAAAAATGAAGTACTTCCATTTTTCCGCTAGATTTCGTTTGTCCCCCGTTGATGTCCCTAGCCCATCCCATTTCTTTTCTTTTGGTTCTCTATCAACACTTAGAAAAATTCGTTATTACCATATCTTTTTTCAACGCGGGGAAATTTGCTCACTCCCTTTTACGACAGAGTTATCGTTTCGCTCACTAGATGGTTCAGTAAATTTTGTAAGCAGTTTCTATTATTTTTTTTAAATTTTTTATTTGCTATTTTTATTATCCTTCTTGCTGTAGATTTGTTATTGTTTATTGGTAATTCACGGGAAAAATATTTTTACTTGACTGTTCATCAAACAGTTCTTGGCAACGTTTACGCTCATTCTGGACTTGGATTGTAGCGTCTGTTTCCTGCGTGGTGTGAGAAAGCTGGAAAAGAGTATCTCTGTTTCTTGCTTCAGTTAATAGATATTTTTACTCAACAAGGTTTTTACTATTTTTTCATGATTCCAGGGCTCTATTTGTTGATTGAGCTTATAACGAAATACGAATACCATCGTTGGAAGGGTCATGAAATCAATGACCTACGAGTGTGGGAGTTGTTTCTGCTATGTAGGCCTCAATGAGGATAAAGTTGCTTTTAAAACTTCTACTTTTTGTGATATTGTAATTGGTGAGTAAATTTCATGCTTCAAATGCATTTTTCTTTTAGCTTTCATTCGACCAAATTTAAACAGTTTTTTTATATTTTTCACAATTTCAGACGGAGTTTGTGAAGTGCACAAATCCATGACAAGAGATGCAGTGGAATCAAAGATAAAGAATTGGTTACGTCACTGTCTAAGGTATGCCTTCAAGAACAATGAAGATGAAAAAATTAATGGGGAAGACGAGCTCCGACAAGTTGATAGCGACTACTAATTGCTGACTAACTTATCATTTTCTACGTAAAGTAGTGCGTTGTTAATTGTTAATGCACTGATTAAATTACCTATTTTGAATTTCAAATTGTACCTGATAAGTTAAACTATTTTGAGTTCCATATTGTAATTGATTAATTTGACTACTTTGAGTTTCATATTGTACCTGAAGAAATAAAATAAATTTTAGTTTTTTTAGATAAATTACAGAGTCTCTTCATTTGATGGAAAATAGCGAGATTGCCGCAAATTCATCAATATATGCAGCGGAAGAATTGAGAACGAATGAGGATACTGTTCGTATACAAGACGTTTATTACGCATCTCACTTGTTCCATATACATCCAAATTCCGTCCGAATGACGTCCAATGTCTATCCAATGGAACGAGAAAGGTACGAGTATGGGATCTCGGCGAAGCGGACATTAACCATACGTAAAAGACGTCCAAGGAATGTAAACTTGGAAATATGGTATGTTCAAAGTACATCTCAGACGTCTCAAAATGACGTGTTTGGAACGTCTCTGAAACGGCACTGTGTTATCTGGGATTACGTGTACCAGTGTACCTGTAGAATTTCGTGAAATTTTCTAAAGAATTTTGCAAGCTTATCACGATGACATTGTTTCCGGTCATTTAGGCATCAAACGGCCTCTCCACAAAATTTGCCGTCAATTCTTTTGGCCGAAAATGAATCTTGACAAAACTCACTGCGGGAGCTGTCAAGGAGGAAAAGGTGTCCGAGAAAGACCTCCGGGATTCCTAGGGCCATTCCCTCTATCTCACAAGGGTAAAAAAAAATTTTTATTGTTGCAGTGGATTACCCGACTAAATGGGTTTAGCTGAAAGCTATGGCAACCGGCAAAGCAGATGATGTCGCTGAATTCTTCGTTAACAAAATTTTTTTACGCCATGGAGCTCCAGAAAAAATTATCACCGACCGAGGAAAATGCTTCGCTGCTGAGTTAACTCAAGCAGTGGTCAAAAAGTTACACACCAACCACAAAACGACATCCAGTTATCATCCTCAAGCAAACGGGGCTGTGGAAAGAATGAATCATGCGTTAGCAGCAATGCTTTCCATGTACGTTAGTACTGACTAGCGTGATTGGAATGAGACCCTACAGTACGTGTGCTTCGCGTACAACACATCCAGGTAAGAATCCACAGGATATTCTCCATTTTTTCTCCTCTATGGACGCGAGCCAAAATTACCAATCGATTTGGAGCTTGTCGCAGAGCTGAATCCCTTATTGACAGAAGATTTTGCTACAGCAGATTACGCAGATCGCCTATTAACCGAATTATCGACTGCTAGAGAAATGGTAAACTCTAGAATGGAAGAGGTGAAAAAAAAAACAAAAAGAGAGGTACGACTCACATCATCGGGATTTATCCTTCAAATCAGAAGATTTAGTGCTAGTGTACAAGCCATTCGGATTCGGGGAGTGGGAAAATCCGAAAAACTCCATCATCAATGGTTGGGACCTTTCGAAGTGTTGAGAAAAACCACTCCGGTGAATTATAATGTCATATCAGCAACATGACGAGGGAAAACGGATATTGTGCACGTCATTTGTATGAAGCCATTCTTTGAAGCTTCAAATTAATGGCAGCTCCCACAATAAACCGCTCTTAACCATTTGTAAGAGGCCGATGAAGAAGAACAAAAGGAAGATCAAGAAATTGAATCACAAGATGTACCTGTAGTTACCAGCCCTCAAGCGGTAGTAGACGACGAAGAGACAGGTAGCCGACGACAATAGCACCAACCGTTTCAACCGAAGTAGCACCAGCTCAAATGCCCATCCGTAACAGAAGACCACCTGCGAGGTACCTAACTTGCTTGGTATCATTCCTGATGCTCCTGGTTACAGTCTTCAATCCACTAATGGTTATGGCACTGATCCTGAGAGAAAACACAATTTTTAAAGAACATGTAGATGTCACTTTCAGTTAATCAGCATAGACAATCGTGCTGACCTCGATTTAGGGCCGGCTGGGGCTGCAATAGCTTACTTACAACAGAAAATTCTCCAACAGCAAGCAGTGGCAGACAAGTATAAGCACCAACCCACATAGCACACTTCTACCGGTGGATGTCCGCTTCATGTCCGAAGATCCGCTAGACATCCTGTCCTTTTTGGGTAGTCACAGGGATGTCCGTCGCTTACAACATGGTCGCAGACTACTCGTCGATCCTTAGCGACGAATCGCACCGTCACTTTTTCTAATGAGGAAAGTCGATTCTTATCGACTAGTCTATAAGAGTCGACTTGTCCATTATAGTGTGCCTTTTTGATAGCTAGTTTGTAATGATTATTGTAGGCCTATTAAATCGTTTGAATCTAGGGTTTAAATATAAAAACGTTTGCAGAATACATTTATTTTAAATTCTTGTGTGTATTGTTGATGAACGCTTGATTTTAAAGTTAAATTTAAAAAAGGTGATACTCTCACTTGATGCTGGACTAGTGATGCGTAGGATAAATTTACAAAAATGGTACAGGAATATACATAACTGAAGTTTTATTTAATTAGAAATGTAAACAGTATTTGTAAATATATATTTCGATCTAATTTAATCTAGATTACGCGAAAAATTGTTCGCTTACCAATGGACAATGTGGTAATCGACTCCTATCGACTAGTGGATGCTTTCGGCTTCGAATCGATTTATTATTAATTTTAATTTTAATAACTCCAAATTATGTTTATGAGAACTAAATCAATGAATATAACGTAAATTTTATTTCCTTGTATAAATGGTTGATTGATAAATTAATTAAAAAGATTTATTAAAAGATAACCTAGCCCTAAGTTTCATATACCTTTGTAAAAACCGCGTAAAAAATGGCCGCCGTCATGCTCGTTGAGGATTGGTCAATACACATTTACAAATTAAACATAAAAAACACGTTATAAAATCTTTTTTTCGCATCAAAGCATTCTTCGTGAAACAAGGATCACGAAAATATAAATATTTACTATGTTTATTAGTGTTAAATGGGCAAACGAAGAGCCCAAAGTCTCGGTGTGCAAGCTTGTCTCCCCCCCCCCTCTAATAATGTAAAAAATTTTATAGTTAATAACTCCTACAATTTAAGTCAGAAAGTTTTTATTTTTACGGGAATCGAAAGATCTCGTTGAGCTCTTTCGATTTCTGTAAAATTTAATATCGAATATTTATAAGGAAAAAAATCTTTGAACATGAAAAACTTTTTCGGTTTTTCGATCTAGACTATAACTGGACCTAGCCGAAAAAACGGAAAATAAAATTCTTGTTCGAAATTATTTCCATTCATATTTTTCGCATTAAATTTTACAGAAATCGAAAGAGCTCAACGGGATTGCGGTCATTGGATACGTTTCAGTCGGCGACGCGGGAGATTCGCGTTCAAAGCTTCTGTGCGTTGATAGTATTCAGAGCAAATCTAACTAATGAATATAATTAAATAAACTTTGAGATACATAATATTTAAAATTTTGAAAAGAGTATTTATATATGATTAATGATTATTAAATTCGTAAACAATTACACGGTTTTCATGAACGGAATAATTTTGTAAACAGTTCTCTCATCCGAGTCTAAAACGCGGATCTCCCGCATCGCCGACGGAAACGTATCCAATAAGCCACTAAAAATTTACTACTAGACAGCTAGCATACTGATAAAAATATTTTAGTGTTTCCATATGCTACCCGATTACCCGACCCGATAATGACAAAAACGAGTAATGGAAAGACTCTATTTGGAATTGCAAAAATTGTTCTACTTAGCCGGGGGGTAGGGGAGTCTACCGATAATGCAGTCTACACTTTTTTTCAGACATTTAATACCTAGGGCAAAAAAAAAGTGTCTGGACTGACATTACCCAACCCCCTTATGATGATTTTGCGCCAAAACCACCTTACCTCTCCTTAAAAAGGTAAACTATTAATATTTTCTACCCACAGATGGCTTTTTCAAAATGAATCGGTGTTAAACTTTTTGTGCAGGATACTGTACATCGAAAGACCAAAAGTGGCAGCTGGCTCAAGAAGCGCGGCGCTCGGTAACGCAGCGGGAAATTGACAGTCTCTTTGAGTCTACGACAAGACGAATTAAAGATGTTATACAGGCCAAAGGAGGCCATACAAAGTACTGATTCAATCCTTTGCCGTTGTTTGATTACTCTGTGTGTTAACTTGCCGGTATTAGAAATAAAGTTTAATTTCATTTTGTAAAAGAATTTCCTTTCAATTTTCCCGGGCTTTAAAGAGCTATGTAGGGATGATAAAGCGAGGGGGGAAAAATGGAAACGTGGAACTTACAAGCGTGCACTGAACAAAGGTTCAGAGGGTGGTAGTGAGAGTACGCCAGAGGGAGAACACCGCACCGATTCCCTTAAAATTAATTCGGGGAATTCATTTCATAAGATAGGAATTTCTAGCACCGAGAGGAATGAGATCCCCATCAATGCCAACAAACGGCATGCAAATTGTTAAAGCCTTTTGTATACAATTAAAGAAATAAAAACACCATTTTCCCCATAAGAGAGCATGTAAGAAACACCCAAGTAGCACAGTTCATCTGCTGGATGTCGTTGGAATAACTGAACATCTGATTTACATCCAAGTCAACAATGGACGTTATCTAGACGTAGGTTTGAGACATCTCTCGGAGCGACAGGTATGTTGTTTGAACGTAAATCTTAGATCGAAAAAAGGATAAGAAAACTACATAATAAAAAAACGCCCTATAGATATTGCCTGGATATAGCTTTCGACCACCTATTTTTTTCAGTGATGATGAGCATAAGCAACCCTTTGTATGTGCTCTAGAAAGTTATTCACAATAAGTAAATTTTTTAATGTATTTCTTTAGCAGTAATAACTATGAATTTTAATTTTTTATAACAAAGGAAAATAAAAAATAATTGGTTAGATTGCTCTACCAAGCAAAACTAATTTATAAGTTATCATAGTGCTCACATGTATTACATCGATCCTTTAATACATGTTTACTTGGTTTCTTATAGAAATTACGGCAAAGTTTTCGTCGGCAGAACCATTAATGGGTATTTTTGAAGCTTTAAATTTTATAAATGGAACTGGAAGAGTCAAAAGAGAAGTAGACAATTCATTTTCACTCACTAACCCCAAAAGTCTTAATTTACCTTTTTTAGCTTCCCTTAACGATTCTTTCTAGACAATGGTCACTAGGTTGTGGGAAATGGATCCGTTGATTCCTCCTGGTATATTGCCAAGGGGTGAACTTGTCGTGAAATTAGCACATTTAGTTTCTAAAGTATTTTCTTCTAATCAACAGTTGACCAGCTGGTTTCCTGTGACTTGAAGCCAGCGCCCTGCACGTTTGTCATACGTTCAAAAGACCGCTTTTTGTTTCCTAAGTAGTACATACTTTTTCCATGGCAAAATCAGGAATCTTGCATCTTCTCACGCTCAAGGGCATTGGCTTCTATCTGCACTCTGGAGTTTGCCAACCTCGGAAGTCAGTATATAGATATGTTTCTTTTCTAGCCACATGGAACACGAATGCCCAACAAAACGGGTGATTTGGGGAAGAGTAGAAAAGACACCATAATAAACTGAAACAGCGGAGAGAGGGCTCATTTGATAATCACAATCATCCCAGTGAGTTTTAGGAAACCTTTCAGCTAAGAAACCGTACAATTACAAATAGGTATGATGAGGAATGGTAGGATAATGTAATTTGAAATCATATTAAGGATAATTTTGTAAATGAAGAGATTAAAATTGCTAATACAAAGTTTCTAACAGAGTGCTCTGGTAAGCGGAATTTTTATGGTAAGGTTTTAAAATGTTTCAAGGACGTAAACCGACGCTCCTGTCGTGTGGGTAAGATTGATGATTCTGGCATCGGAATGTAATAGAATGTAACGAAATTGTGGGTAAACGAATAAATTAATTTGGAGTAGAAGTAATTGTGGGTGAAGGACTCATGAAATTCGGAGTAGTTTCTTTTTCACAAGGGATGTTTTCTTGTTCTTATTCCGATTGAAAGTTAGTCTCCGGGGTTCCAGGAAGAGTTTCAAGTTCATCTGCGGTTTCTTGTAAGAATTCTTCCACCTTATTTTCAATTCTCGCATCTAAAAAGTCGACGCCTGGTTCGTCCTTCTAGATCATTGACTCAAAAAGAGGTTTTTCAAAAAACACACCACCCTGAGGGTTGCAAAAATGACCCGACCTGTTACGTGCCTCGAAGCGTAATACCATAAGGCATTTTAAAAAAAGGTCAAGACTTACCCATTTTATTTTTGTGCAGGATACTGTACAGTATACTGCACAAAATCTGAACCCCGATTTAAATTTTGAAAGCCACCTATTGGCAGGGTAACGGGTTTTTGTTTGTTTTTCTTTAAGAGGTAGGGTCGACGGGGTAATGGATACGACAGGGCAGAGTGGGGTAAGTATAGACCTTTTTTTTGTATGCCTTATGGTATTACGTTTTAAGGCAAGTAATAGTTTGGGTCATTTTGCAACCCCCCAGGGTGGTGTGTTTTTTTTTGCGATTGTTGGAAACGTGAGGCTTGGCTGTAAAATATTGCTTTTAAGATTTTAGCTTAACTTCCAACTGCCTGTGCATGATTCCGTCGATACCGATGGGGTCTGTGTATAGCTTCCGATTGTGATGCTGGAAATTGGTGTTGGATTCCTGATGAAGTGTGCCTAATTGTTGGTTGATTTATTATCATTTCTGCGTTCATAAGAAAAACTTTTATTATCAATGTTTGCTTTTTTTATTACATATTATTAGAATAATAATAATTCCCCAATTTTTGGTGGAAATTATATAAACAATTCTCAGATTATGCCAACGAAAAATAGAACACGCCAGTTAATTTGCAAGTCCTTGTACGGGATCGAACACTAAAATCCTGCATTACAGTCAGAATCGCTACAAATTCGACACATTGACGTTATGAAATGGATATCCATTGCATATCCTTGATTAGACATGCAAAGAAAAACATAAAACGAAAACCCTTCAACTGGGATCGAACCCTAGTTCTCTCGTACTATCTATTGGGAATCAGCTGCTTTTGCAACTCAGCTATTCTGATACATTTTATACATTAAGCTTACTGTCGCGCCAACTTTTTAAAAACATTAACCTAGAAAAACTATTCTCACCGAGGGTTGCAAGTGGGTTATTAACTTATTATAGTTGTTGTTTATTCTTAAGGATTATTAACTTATTACACACAATAATCTCTGAGTATACTTTTATCTATGAGCATACATGCTATGATTTAAAACTTATATTATATTAATTCATGTGATGTATAAGAATATATCTTACTTAGAGTATTTATTGATAAATCAAAAACTCTTATTAAACTTGTATTACTAACATAATTACATGCAATATGTTTGTTTGAATTAGATGAAAGAAATGAATACAATTTTCATAAGTGGCAAACAAAGTTATTATATCCGAATTCCAATGGATGAAAAAACAAGTCCGTTTTTGAAGGTCCATTTTTGGACATCAATAGGACATCTAAATTGTAACGGGCTATCCAAGGCCAATTTTCGTCCCCGCGGAACAACACATGGGCGCTCGTTTAGGATGATACTAAGGACGTTCAAAATTTTACGTCATCCAACCGTCAACCGAACATCCCAACCGTATCGAAAAACGGCAGACGCAGCTGGCAGCCACGAACGTCCATAGGATGTCTCCAGGACGAGCAATGTTAGTGTGGTACACTTGTCAAGCCGAATAATTACGGTTCTAGGCTCGTAAGTGACGGCTTTAGTAAATGTCCCAACAAAACACACAAATATGAGTCACGGAGAACAATTTATTCCAGGTGACTAGAAACACGTAGTAGCAGGAAAAACGTTCACAAATCGCGAAGAGTAGCCGGCGAGAGATATCTGATAGCCGGATCCGAAGTTAACTGCCGACATTTCTGACGGACAGGTGAATCCTGGCTATCTATCGACATGCAATCTACCGAGCAGCATAAGAGATAAGGGTCATACGCGTAACATTCGGCCCTTCCTGACACGAAGTTCGCATAAACAAAGGAAAACAAAACAAAAAGAAAAATGAATAGAAAACATCCAACTTGCATAAAACAAAAAAAACAAAAAAAAAAACAAAGAACTTCGAAACGTCCCACTTTTCCCACCCCTTCAAAATACTACTCCCTCCCTCGGCTCACGGCTCTAAAATTACCAGCCCCCTCTCAAAAGAAAAAAAAAATAACACTAAATCGTTGTCGATTATACACACACACATAAAATGAACAAAAACAGGCACCACAAAAAAAGAGACAGTGCAAAAGAAAAAAAAACGATAGTGAAAGAAGTGCGTGTCCGGTCATGTGTGGTAGTGCCCCATCCACACCTACTGTCTTGTTTGTCGCCCAGTTCTCGTCACGCTCAAAGGCGTAACTACTGGTGTGGTTTCCGGTAGCTTATCCTCCAATTCGGATGACGCTACATCGCTCGATGAAGACGAAGATGACGAAGAGCGTCTACCGCCACGTCTTCCGACTCATCCCATTCAAGATCCGATCGGCTATGAAAGCGTCGAATCTGACAGACATGGGCGCTAGAACGGCGATTCAAATTTTTCTTCCGGAGCGCGGGGAGATCTTCCACCAAGTATGTTGTCGGCCACAGCTTCTTTACCACTTGGAACGGTCCGATAAACTTCGGCAACAACTTTTTTGAAAGGTTCTGTTTATGGAGCTTTCGTCGAACAAGGACAAGACCAACCGGGAGGAGCTCAGTCTCCACTTTCCTTCATCGATTGACGCGTTCTTTTGCTACGCGCTGCTCCCTAAAGATCCGCCAACTCGCTGCCATCCTTAACTCCTTGACACGTGACACAAAATGGGCATGTGATTCTTTTTCTTCATCCGGCCACGGAAACAGGTTCTCGATATAGAGGACGGGAACGACCATGCACTAGCTCAAATTGAGTTACTTCGGTCGTGGCTTGTCAAGCGCTATTAATGATGAAGGCTGCCGCAGACAGATTCAAATCCCAGTCATCATGGGTCGTATTAATAAAAGCACAAAAAGCCAGCGTCAAACTTCGGTTCATCCGTTCAACTAGCCCATTGGTATCCGGATGCTCTCCAGTCGCAAACAAGTGGTCTATATTCCATTTTTCTGTCCACTCAGAAAACATCTTCGAGGTGAATGCCGTGGCCTGAACAATTATTAGGCGCTGTGGTGTTCTATGACGGAAGATAATATTTTGCTCCAAGAAGGCGGCGGCAAATTTGGACGATGTATATCCTGAACAGGCTGTACCTCGATTCACTTCGTTAAATATTCGATGGCAACGATGATATGGCGATACACGGTAGAAGTACACTTAAAGGGGCCTAAATGGTCGACACCGATGAGACGAAATAGGGATGACGGGGACTAGATGGGGTGGAGCTTACCAATCACGTGAACAGTGGCATGTTTGTGTTTTTGACAAAAAAGACAAGATTGTACAAATACCTTTACACTCCTGCCCAGCCGTTGCCACCAAAATCTACTCGTCTTAACCCTAAATAAAGTTGTTGGTATTTCCTGATGTCCGGATGAGGGAAAATCATGACACAATTCAAGGACCTTACGACGGAGGATGGAGGGGCAACTAAAAGAAAATTTCTATCCGCGTGACTATTTTTTATTTATATCAGACTCCAGATCACAAATCATTGAGACATATTGTTTTGTGAATTCAAAAAGAAGAAAATTGGTCGGAGTTGGCCGTTTTGTTGATGCAAGAGGGCGAGCTCATTTGATGCAAAGTCCGTTTCAGGCATAGTTAAGGCAACGCAGACAAGATCTTGAGGATTTCATTAGCATAGCGGTTCGCTAATGTGAATGGATTTGGGAATTCATTAGCGAACCGCTTCGCTAATAGAACATTTAGGGGACTTTTAATAGCGAAGTGATTCGCTATTCAAAATGTAGGGTGATCTCCAGTAGCGAACTACTTCACTAATGGCAGCATGATGGCGCGAGTAAGTTGACTACTGGGCCAAGTGGTTAGCGAACTACTTCGCTATTGTGAGAAGCTACCTGCCTGGCCGAGTGGCTAGTAGCGAGTTAGTTCGCTATTCAGACTGGGCAGACGGCTTTTAGTAGCGAACCGATTCGCTAATCAAAATTCTCCTATATAACAACTAGCTAACCGAATTTCTAATTTAAACTATTTTCATTCGCTAACATAGCGAAACAAGGGAACCCGCCAGGCCACTTTCCTAAGCGTAATTTAACTGTTTAACTGTTTAAAATTGCCGGTTAACCTTGGTTAATCGCAATTTTTGTAAATGGTTAAACCGGTTAAGTCGTTTCACCCGGTTAACCATGGTTAACCAGTCAAGATCGGTTAAACGCACACCTCTGCACCAAAGTGAGCAAACTAGAGGAGAAATGTTCTAGCAGACGACAAAAGGGCCATTCCACGAGTGAATGAGTGATTGTCGCTGATGTCCTTAGTCTCCTTACTAGTAGTAGCGATTATAGTTTGTGATTAAGAAAAAGAAAGGTGAATCGGCATGTCGGAAGTTTTTTTTATCTAGTGGCATGTCGGAAGGTTTTTCTATCTAAAAATTCCTCTTGCAACACTACAGTTAAACCTTATTTCCGACGAAGTGTTATAACGAAAATAATTGACATCCATTATGGATAGCAATGCCTGCAGTAATTTCACTGTTCAAACTTTGTCCAAACGAGACGGTAAAGATCAAGATCCGGATTACAACGAGGCTGCTGCTCCAGATAGGAAACGATTAAAGCATTTGGAAGAAAATGGTATTTATTTATGAGCATGTGAGACATAATGACTCAACCTCATTGTCTGAATGTTTGACTTAGTCAACTTTCTCTCTAACATTTTTATTTCTTAGCAAAAACACAATTAGGAGAACGTGTGAAACATATATTGACAAATCATTTTGAATCAGAAGGGAGCAGACAACATGCTGAAATTGTAGAAATTGACAAATCTATTTCTAGAGTGCAACAAAAGTTGCAAATATTAAGGTACATTGCCAATCGGTCATTTTTCTCCCCAAAAACTTTGGTGAGTTGAGATTTTCTTATCCATTACCTGTAATTTGGCCTATCTATTACCTATCTATTTGTCATTTTCTAAGCAAATTAGTGGCACATCTTTGACATCTCAGAGTACTATTCACCCAACCTTGAAAAATATGCTTGGTAAAAGACCAACCAAAACATTGTTTGAATGTTCAAATATTCCTCCATCAGTTGAACCAGCTGAAGAACTAACAAGAACTCAGGGGAATCTTCCCACTAGTGAAAGCATTAAAGTTCCCAGATACATTCCTCCAAAACTTCCTGAAAGAATTGTTGCAACTCCAGTTCGTGGGGAGCTTCACTGTATGAAGAAAAAACTCATCATAGGAAATATATCCAGATGGATTCCCGTTTCTGAAAGAGACGACACGGCAAGCCATAAATGGATGGTAACGTATTTACTATATTTCGCTAGAATTTCAGTATAGTTTTTCCTAATATTATAGTTATGCCTAAAAACTTCTTCGCTATTACGAATTTTTTGTCAGGCGTTTGCGCATAGAATGGCTGGCTTGTATGGGTTTTATTTTTAATTGTTTTTGTATTTTACCTCCTGGAAAACCCAGTAGTACCATGCGCCAATGCCTGATGAAATGGAATCTGAAATACGTATCGGTGAAGAGGCTTGCAGGCATGCATTTGTCTTTTTTTAACGTAGTAATTTCTCAGGTTTATGTCCGAGGTCCTAAGGAAGAACCAAATGTATCATCTTTTATAAGCCAAGTCATTTTTTTCCTTCATCCTAGTTATGCACCGCATGATACGATACATGTACTGTAAGTGATTTTTACAAGTAGTGAAGTCGATGTATAAGATTATTTATTTACATTTTGTTGTAGGTCACATCCGTTTCATGTAACGCGACGTGGATGGGGTGAATTCCCTCTGCGTATACAAGTGCATTTCCAGAATCCGCTTTGCAAGCCAGTAAATATTATTCACAATCTCAAACTTGATCGGAGTTACACTGGACTACAAACATTAGGAGCCGAAACAATTGTGGATGTAATGATTTTTGATTCGAAAATTGATCGTTCGTCTTTCTCAGCCATAGTTGAAGATACCTCTAACGACGACAAAAAAATAGAAAAGTCCGCATCGAAATCGGAAACCCTTGAAAACGAAGAATGGGTTAATGTCCGGACATACGATCCAAACAAGCCCTTCGGTAGTCCTCCTCAGTATTCAGATGCGGCTAATGCCGACACGCCCCGATATAGTCAGCCATCTGAAATCAGTACCCGTAGCACCGAATGTGACAACAAAGAAATTGGCTGCCCGTTAGTGAAGAGCAATGGTTTTTTGAAAGTTGACGCATTAACCGACATGCCGAACAAACCTCCACAAAAGGAAATAGCTCAAGCATGGGATTACAACATTGTTGATCGAGAGCACGATTACTTTATAACTGGAAATGAAACACGTAGAGAAAATGAAACCACAACAATTGACAGTAGTTCATTGGTGTTACCAAAGCCGGAAAGAAACGCTGAGGAATTCAGCAAACAATTTCCTAGTTTAGCATCAACTTCTTGTTTAGCAACGCAAACGGACAAATTTTCAGTATCACTTGATGCTGCGGTTAAACCTGTTTTGGTTCGTTGTTTAAACAAAAATGGAAAAACTTTCAAACTCCCATTGGCCCTACTTCGAAATGCTTTTGTTTTACAACCGTATCGTCTCGCTAAAGCTGGGGAGTCTTTACTGCGATCTTCCAATTCCTCAATAACTACCGACTTGCCTGCTGATATTGTTCAACCAGTCCTTGGAAAAGTTGTCTCTGCGACACCAAGATCTCAAATAATCACAAAATTTGATCCAAGTCGGAGAGACAGAATTGGCCTCGAAGCGAAATTCAACAATGAAAGAAAGAGTTGTGATGCGTTTTTTGACCAAATTTGCACGTCAACGTGGAGCAGCGTTAGAGATTGTCTTCGTGTCTTGGCTCGAAATCTTAGCTTGATCAGTCCTAAGGCTGAAGATCCTGTTTATCGTTCTCTGCACCCTTATACATCGCCATCATTAGAAATCTTCGTTTCTTGGAGTAAAGTGTTTTACTTGTTTTTATGTTATTTATTCAACTTTTTACAATTAACGGTTTTATTTTGAAATAGATGTCGGGAAACGAAGAAGTGCTGAATGGACGCGGGCCAAACTTATACGTCGAACACTATTAAAATGCAGCTTTGCAAGTGGTGAAAATACTTGGACCACGAAGGTCATAATGAACTGGTGCAGAAGACAAGGGTATTCTCCCATGTGTTGCTGGTCACAGACTTCAAGCAATTCCACCAAATGCCAATCTCTTGTCTACCCAGCATTGTCACCCCATGAGGTCGTCACTCTCACCAAGACTCAATTCGACAATTCACAATTGTCGTCCGAAGATGAAGTAACTGTCGAAGTAGAATCTTTGATAGAGCTTGATGATGCTTCTTCCTCTACAACGCAGTTCCCCAAAGCTTCGTTTTCGTTAAATGATCCTGATCCGCGTTTGACATCATGGATTGTAGATTCCATTGAAAAACATGGATTTAAACTGGGATCCGATTTGTGCGAAGATTTTCTCATTCCGTTGTCGCGTGTGCTATTGTCTCATATTTGGAGAGGAATGGCCGAAGATTTACTACGACGATCTCTAAGTCAATCTTGGCAACGAACTAGGGGTGCCGTACCAGATGAGATATCATTGATTGATACCTATACCGCAATCAGTCACCGTCCGCAATTTGATATCCTAACTAACGTTGGTTTGGCGACGGTGGACTCCAACGATCATGAGCCAAACCTGGTGACGTAGTTTCAACTGTGCACATTTGCTCCTTTACTCAATGTGAAAATAAAGCAAAGAAAATTAAATTTTCTACTCAACTTTCAGACTGAAATTTATTTTTGCGTCGACTAAAGTACCACGTTTGTTTGTTCCGCCTCCTCCCCCCCTCCTTTTAAATATTATTCAACCGCCCTAATGTGTTGTGGCGGGAGGGGGTAATGAATAACGGAAGTGTACAAGAGAAAGAAATAAGCCTAGACTAAAATCGATAACTGCTGTGATCGAAGAAGTGACAAGCTAGTTATATAATTTCTTAGGTTCCGTTATATTCTTAAAGAAACTATATGTACTTCAAAACTTGTAGCGCGATGGAGGATTAGGTTTTACTTTTTTAATTTTTGCCACACTATGGAATGGAAGGAGAGCGTTTCTTGTATATGATAAATATTCCGATGCTTAAAGCCATAAAGCAATTTTGGAGCATTACGAAGTCGAAGTTCATCGAGAGGTTTCAGCGGCATACACACGATTGTACGTACCCTAGCCAGCTGCATAGCAATCCTTCCGTCCAGCAACAACACGATACTCAGACGCAGCGTGGCAGCATGATCGGAGAATAAGCTTTTCGTCACTGAGCTGAAGCATGCAAGAACTTGGTCTCCGCGAGATGGTCTAGATCGACAACACAAATAGAAGGGATGGAGGAGCTTTAGAGTGAGGAGAGGGAGAGAGCCAATCAAAGGGCATCGGTCTAACCTACCCGAAAAATGGCCGATCTGGTGCGATATTGTTCGGTCCGTTTGTAACAGATCGGTGCGGTGCGTTTCTTCTGGTGTGATTTGGTAGATCTGCCACCATTTTTAAAGATGACGGATTGAAAACTACTAATGAACTTAACTACCAAAGCGCGTCTAACGACTTACAGCAGTCGCTTTCGTCCGTGATTTAGCCCCGAAGTCTTCCTGATTTTCCCAAAATGACAAACAATATAAGACAGAACGTTTTTACATGATTATATTCAAAAACGAATAGTCTACACTTAGAGCATTCTAGCGTAATGTCGTCAGACGTTGGTATCAGTGACTTCTGATTGTGGTAGTAAATGCCACAGCGTAGCTAGGCCGAAGATTGTAAACTAAGAACATGCGTTGATGTAATACGTTTTTTGGCTATTCAGCCTACCGAGCAGCTTGCCAGCAAAATTATCAGCACTGCTGCTATTTCTGTAATTTGTCTTACCTTTTCTTTTTCCCAGGTGTTAACGTTCTTTCCTGTGTTACCTATATTTCAGATCGTGACACCATGACCTGCTTCTTTATGCCTAAACAAACGACGTAACGAACAGGTAGCACACACGTTCGTTGTCTTGGTGTATCGCTTTATGTCTCTGTATGCACCCAAATTATGTTTTGTTTACAATGAACCATCAATCGTAAAATAGATTGATTATAAAATTTGCTTCCTCGACAAGCTTCGGAAATTCACAAAACGAATACATCGCAAACGACAAAACTCTAAAAATTCAATGTATGGTACATATCCAACCACCGAAAGAGCAGATCGTGGCAACTTGCATGAAGTTATGACTGTGTTTTAAAGATATGAGTTCTAATGCGGAAACGGAGAAGAAACATCGACAAATTGGATGGGAGAATATCCTTGGAAAAAAGGAAAAAAAAAAAAAGCTAATCCAGTGGTGGGATGAGTGGCAGGGTATGTAATTATTTTAAAAAATGGCTCAAAAGAGAAATTACTATTTATACATAATAGTCGGAGTTACATGCAAGATGTTGGTCCGTAGAATTTGGGGGTAAATTCTTACATTGCCATTTACCAGAGGTAAATATCAAACAGGGAGAGATAGAGAGAAAAAGAGAGATACAAAGAGATAAAAAGAGAGAGATGGAAAGGTAATTATAGAAGAAAATGCTGAAGACTGAACAAAAGGGAGAAGGTCACAAGGTAAAGTGTCAATAAATTTTGGCGTAATACTCTCGTTTAAAGCACACAAACACTTTATAAATGACTGACCGATACAAACGCACCAGCTCTGACGCAACCAACGGAAAAGACATATTGGCCTCAAGTTTATCAGGCGATGGGGGTTTGGTTAGGCACAGACTCTTGACAGGGTCACGCTATCATTTAGCTGTAACCGAGTCGGATAGGGGGTCGCTGTGGACCAATTGAATAAGATTGGAGAATTGGATTGAGGCGAGGGGTTGAAGCGCAGAGGAAACAATCAGTGTGTGACTTGAGGACCAGAACCCGATCGATTATCGAGACCTTGTTTGATTTCACATAATGGCCTACTTTTAACACCAATCATCCTCGTCTGAATCACTGCGTCCCTCCACGGCATGATGCTGGAGGGTTCGATTGGATAGAGACCTCTGTGCCACTGGGGGACGATCAGCTAGTCTGCGATCACTCGGCGCTAACGGGGGATCAATGGTGCTGCACTGGCCAGGCTTATAGCCATTTGGCATAGGTGATGGCAGTTGTCGAGCAACCCCACCTACGCCACGTCCCATGGCGAGGGCCTGTTCGAAACTGAGTGGTTCTAAACGGGGCGGTGGCATGTAGTCCTCTTCGTCGTCATTGTTAAGCGGTACCCCACAATTACTAGATCTCTGGTGTGACGAGGCTCCTGGTAAGTGAGGTAAGCGATCCCGCAATCGGCCCATTTGTCCGCTGGGAATGGCAGGCAAATGATGGGTTCGAGTAGGGTGAGTTGGAGAAGGACTTAGTTTGGGAAAATTAATGGTTCCGCCGGGTCCCATAACTCCACCTCCTTTGTCACAGGAAGGAGGGAAAGAATCAAAACAATAGCCGCAACGAGTTACACATCGAACCTGCAAAGAACATGATACAATTTTTTAGACCTACCTAAATTACCAGATGTAGGGGACCGTTCGCGAGTTGAACGTTGAGTAGCCATGACAACGGCTCCGGCGACGCCAAAATTCAGCGTTGACGGATTTCTCGGTGTAGGTGGCAGTCGTCTCCCACCGCTACGACGTTGAGGCAGGGTTGGATAACTATGCTGACTCAAACTACCCTCTTTCACCTAGACGAAGAAACAAACGTCCTGCCAGGTACTGTACACAGCCTTTCAAACCTGTAGTCCAAAACTGTAGGAACGAGTTCATACCAAACCATGGTTGTTACTGTAAGGGGGAAAATGCTCCGGCGTTGGACTTCTTGAAGGATTCTCTTCTAAACTATTAGTGGCTGAACGATAGCCTCTTTTGACAGGTATCGGTGGCAAACGAGCCGGCATAGGGCTAGGGACAGGAGAAACTCTTTCGTCAATAAAGTGGTCTGGACTGTTGGAAACGGATCGGTAATGATGACTTTCGTAGTCCGGACCCTGGAAGGGAAAGCGGAAAATTAGATTTCCTCTACGCCCAACCGGCGGTATTCAAACAAGCTATAAACCAGCATAGAACCAAGAAACGAATACTTGAACCGTACCATAGATGGATGGATCATTCGAGAACGTAAATGCCTCTCCTGACGCGTTGGTGTTCTGCACCGAGAAAGGCTGTATTCATCGCCACGCAGCTTGGCTTCAAGTGTGAAGCGAATATTTTACTTGCCGACGTCAATATGATTGAAATTGTTCTGAAAATACCTCTTGCTCTTCCCCTACGGCTAGTTTCGTGCTTGACGATGTCCACGACGTCTGAAACAGCGTCGCTGAAGCCGATATCATGAGCCCGACGTGGAGGCAAGGGAGACATGTCTCTCCTACATTCCCAAAATAGAACAGATGCAATGCCGCGTTTTATCATCTCGAGCAGACAGGCAGTTGTCAATGTAATACCATATTCCCCGTTCATCTTTTGTTTTTACCTGTAACGAGGTTGAGGAGAATGCGAGCGACGCAAGGCGCAAGGCGAAGGCGACCATGCCCGGCTATTCGTATGCACGCCGGCCTCAGTTTCCGGCTTGAGCCGATGCATCACCTTGCTTGCGGATTCAACCGACGGTGGCCGTGAATCCTGTTGGTGATCAAGTTGATCCGTCAAGATTTCAAGGGCCTATTCGTTAAGAAAGAAAGAAGGATTGTGTCACATGGTGCGTTCAGCGATTACATTGCACAATAGATCAACGGCTCAAAAAGCTGTCGATAGTGCGAAATAAATTAGCTCAGCTAATACAAAGTGGGAATTCACTTTTGCATGGATGAACCTACACTATATGTACAAAATAAGTATGCGAGCAATACATTGAGATGCGCCCAACCAACTACGAAGGGGCGTAGGATTGATGTAGGAAAGCGTAATGTAGTAAGAGAAAAAATAACATGACAGTATGAGGTAAACGGAAGGGCCCAATACATTGTACAAGCTACCCACCTACCTGGAGTACATCTGAAGTGTCAAGAGACCGATTTTATGACGTATATATGTATAATGATAAGAAGATGAAATAAAATGCCAATGGAGCCAAAAACAATTCAATCGCAACTTACCGTAACCTTTATGCAACAAACGGGATTGCCTGAAATGCGCAGGGATTCATTCAGTGTAACTCGCTTTTGTTTGTTTTTGTTTTTTGTTTTTCCCATTATAAGTGGTTTAATTTTCCCAGAATTTCTGGCTTTGGGTAACGCTAAGTTAGAGTTGCGGACATGGGACTTGACCAAAACAATTGACTGCCCAACCCGAAAACACTATTATTATTGTTTTTTTGTTTTTTTTTTTTTTTTTTCATTGTTATTTTTTATGCTTAGATTTTTGTTTGTTTTTGTTTGTTGAAGGAATGCAATCAACATGGATGCTAATGCACCACATCTACGAAATGAAAGTAGTGAATAATCTACAACGACTCCACGGTGATGGTCAATTCATTAAGTGTGAAATCCAATTACGGGGGAACCTAACTTAGCTAATGCAATTCTTGGCCGTTAGGCTTCCATTATAAGAACGTATTGTCAGGTTGAACAGGGACTCAGATAGATGCACACCTTCAGTTATGAAGGTCAGAAAGACGGATACTTTACGTGTTTCGTTTAAAGAGAAGGATAATCTACTCGAGAGATACGTTAAAATGTTGTCGTAGTCAGTAGCTAATGCTAGTCATTGCATATCCAGTCGGCAGCTTACTAGATCTAGGACTACATCTGACTAACACCACATTATCACCACCATGACAAGTCATTCTATGGGCCTTAGTCCATTCAGCATCACTGCCATTGGTCACCTTGTTTGAGCTGAAACAAAAAGAAAGGAGAAACAGTGAAATTAATTTGCTGTGGTAGCTGTTGGAATCACTATGATAATTAAGACTTAATTAAGACAACCTTGCACAGTTGAAGTCTTTCAAATTACCTTGAGGAATTTGGCTGGCTGGCGAAGACTGCGGCGAAGCGATCAGGTGCAGGGGCTCCGGGTACTAGATCGATTACCGTGATAGCCTCCTTCTCTTCCTTGTGATGTCCGCCACTGCCGTGGTTTGCCAAGGTGGTGGAACCGGAGTTGGAATTAGGGTGAGAATGGGAATGAGAAGGGTGACTTAGCGAGCCTTTGTTGCTGCCCGTGCGGGCCATACTTCCCATTAACCGTTCGAAGAGCGACTGTTTCTGTAGTAATATCGAATTGCGGCCCAATCGAGCCAGTTGCAAGGGTAGATGGCGATAGTTAAAAAACAAACAAGAGAAAATCAAATTTAAGGTAGAAGAAAAAAAAGAGAAAAAAAAAAAATACCAAGACTCAAGCAAATCAGAAAAGACAATGCTTATGAGAAAAAGGTGAGACAACATATCGCACTTCGTATGAATTCTTGCTCGTATTTAAATTTGAAAAAATTTCATTCCTAGAATTTGGCTCTGTGTTGACATGCATCAACGCTGTGTAACGCAAAACCAAGAATTGAGGTGTGGTCATACCACATTCGTTGCTTATTTGCCGAGTGGCAAAAATGCAAAAAAAAAAAAAAGAAATCCGCTTTTTTTTACATAGCAGTAGGGAGTGTGTATACGTTTGTCTTCAGTAGCCTCAGTTCATTGTAGCCCACATTCAAAATCGAAAACGTGACTTCCAAGTTTGGGGTTTTCTTTCCATGAGAATGATAATCCCAAGTTAAGGAAACATTTGAAAAAAAAAACAATCGCCCTATGAGTTTTTAAGTTGATAGGTTTGCATTAGTTGCCAACATGCAACTTCGTTGACAGTGATTTCTTGCTGATAGCATCCGCCTGCTACCAAATTCTGAAATATTCACGCATAGCACCACGGTAACCGATTTTTTTTTTGTGAAAAGTATATATATGTACATTGTTGCACATAAGAAAAATTCGGGGTAATCGTAGGCGCATGCGGAGTTTACTCGTTTAGCGATAATATAGGGTATCAAAGCTCTGCTCCATGTACCAGTAAAAAAAAAAAAAAAAGGTCTACGAATTGTAACGTATTTAAGATGTACATTAGAATCCAATGAAAAAATTCTTTGCGATGCGCGAAAATTGCAAATCGGAGCGAATTTTCAAGTGAGAAAAATGCCATAATGTAAATGAATAAGGTAAAAATGGATTGAATTCTTCTGCGTTGATTTGCCGTCGGTGTGTGGATAGAAAGGGTGGGATTTAAACCGGGATGAAACATGCAATCCATCAAGTCGTGCATAACAGATTCCTTGTAGGAGGAGGTCAAAGGATTAATATACATGACGAGTGAATGCATTAAACACACCCCCACGACGGTTCAGTTTACCTGTTATTTGATTTTTGTTTTCTTGTTGTTGTTGTCCTAAACTGAGTCAGCTTTTGACTGCAACTGACTATCTAAGTCTACAAATTCTATTAACACCCAAAAACGTTGTACGGCATTCAGCGAGCGCATGCCTCGTCTATCTACTGCGGAACAAGCAAGGCTACTTACTAAGCGCAAAGAAAAACACATCGACATTGAGATAGGGAAGATAGTAACATTGTCTAGTTATGCCTGAAGCGGATTTGGGGAAAGAAAGCCGTTGCTGCTTGACAGTATAATCAAGCTTTGGGATAATGGCAGAAATGAAAAAAAAAAAGGAAAAAAACGAGGAAAATGAGGAAAACGACGATTGAGATATTACTACCGCTTCAGGAGGAGAACACCGAGAGACGGTCGGCTTCTCCTGGAAAATGCACAACCAATCAAATATCCATTTGAGCGACGAAACCACCGTGATGCAGAGAGAAAAAGAGAGGAAGAAAAAGGCGGTGATGTATGTGAATGAAATCAAGAAAAATGAAAGACCAGTTAGAGTCAGAGTAATTAGACTAAACACTGACTTGAGTCACACTGAAAACGCAGAACAAAACGTAACGGAACAATAACGAAACAATGGCTATTTCCGCAATCAACGCAAGACATAGTCGAACATGATCAACGTCAATCACGCAATCACCCACGGTTCAAGTCTACTAGGAAAACTTTGTCGTCAATCCGTATTATTCCAAATAAGGGATCATTCGAGTCATACAGGTATAGCTATAGCATATTTGGTTCTAGCGAAAGCTTTCGATTCTGAACAACAACAAATGCCAACTCACACTATGTGGCTATAACAGCTATTTGGAATTTGCTTGTTTGGTTGTAAAAGTGTAAGCGGCAACGGCTTCTAAATCCGTCATTTGGTATACTAGGAGGCTATATATCTAACTCTATAGGAGTTGACCATTTTCGCTAAGATAACAAGTTGAACTACTGAGACTCCTCTTAAGATTACGGCATGTCAAAGAGACTATGGAAAACTATTGTAGTCTCGTTAATGGTCGCTAATTAGAATTTTTTTTGTTTTTTTATTTATTTTTTTTTATTTTTATTTTTTTACTAAGCTGGCGTGGATCGTATGCTTTACCACAAGGATCTATGGGTAAGTAATGTTCCCGAAGGCAGTGTACTTTAGGACACATAAAATGATGACTAAAGCGCTGGAAAGACTACAGGTTTCTAGCATGAGGGTTAATGTGGAAGAAAATTGGGGCAGGTCGAAAGGTGAGGTTTGGATGAAAGTATAAGACGACGGATCCTGCCTGACTAAATCTTCCGCTCTGTAGTTTTCCAGGTATGTCATGATTATTTTTAACCGTATGTGTTACGTAGCCCTACGACCCGCAAAAGAAATACGCGAGTTTCTCAAATTTGGCAAACATTAAGTAAGAAAAATGGTCGCAGACTTGCCCAAAGTATAAAGAAAAAATAAATAAATTTAAAAAAAAAGAAGAGAGAGAGAAAAATGATAAAAAAAAAAAAAATAAATAAAAGACCACCACCAACGTACCGTTGATGCAGAGGCTTCAATTTGTCCAAATCGCGTCGTTTTCCAGTTTTCCAAGATGAGCAATCCGCCATAAATCTTACCAACTGTCAACTTCCCCGTATTTAGTTCTTCAATTATCCAAATATGAAAGAAAACAAAATTAATAATCCGTTAGTGTGGTATGGGCGTCGGTAAGCGATAGCATTGGACGGAAAAGGAAGAACAGAGAAAACGAACGTCAATATTCAAAGAAGAGGGCTAAATACCGTTATCTGGTGGAATGATTAGGTCAAGAACTTTTTTAGCTTGTAACGGCCAGATTTTTTTGATAGTCACGCGCAGCTCTTGATTCGCTTCGTCCATTTCGTCAGCTGCACACAGATGGTTGGAAAACACACACAAAAATTGTTAATATTATATGAGAGCAAGAGAACCGTAAGCTTCCAATAAACGTAAAAGAAAAACAAAAGAAACAAAAGACTAAAGATTTTCTGAGCGCACCCGGTCTCATTTTAATGCTGAGATTTTCGCGGATGAGGGCAAACAGCGTTGAGGTAAATTGGACCTTTCCATCGGCGTCTACTGGCATGTTCATACGAATAAGTTTTTTATAAGCAAGGCGGTAGGGACACTTGTTGCCAAAGCCAAGTGGGGGGTCCATATTTTTCAACATGTCAAACATTTCCGTGTAAAGAATTCTTCCACTGCCAACAAAACATCAATTGGTTATCACAAATTCCGTTCTTTCTTCCCGTAAAATTCTTCGATTTACGTTGCGTTCGGATCATATTCGGCCCATATCCGGATAAACTCATCCAAATGATGTGCACCAAGAATGGAAGAGTCACGTGTAAGGTAATCAAAGTTGTCCATAATGACGGCTACGAATAAATTCAGCATCTATAACGAGAAAACTGCCGTTAAAATCATTGCACGAAGACATGCGGAGAGGCTTCTATTCGCAATAGCCAAGGAAAAATCTCCAATCCGCCATTTCCTACCAGAAATGAACAAAGGAAGATAAAAGAGACGAAGTAAGCATAGGCCAAATTGGAGCCGCACTCTTTGTCCTCGATGACCTGGCCGTTCTCGAATTTTAAAGCTCTTGGATCGCACTGGCGCCCGCGGATGCATGACAACATGATATTGGGCCAAGCTTCTCCTGTTGCACACCTTTTTGTTCCATGGTGGAAAATGAATTCAAAGGTTATACAGATTTATATAGATTTTCTTTTTTTTCATCGTCAATGATAAGAGGTAGAAGGATTTGGTATACTAAAGAAAGAACTAGGCAGATGCAATGTGAATGCAAGTTCAGCGAAATACTACTTGCATGTCAATTTTAAAAGTTAAAGAAAAACTCGAGCGTTCTACGTATTCGAAGTAAAATACAAAAAAAAAATTCCATGCTTTCACTAAGCCAATAGTTACGATGCAATGATGGACACTTTTCTTGCCTTGTTTATGATAGGGCTTCCATGTCCATTTAAAATGGCTTGGCTATCATTACTCTTTACCGTTATAGCGTTTCGTACTGGCCATAAGCAGATATTTCCAGATCGTGAAAATTGAAATACCGGCTATTAGCCTTAGAACGAAGCATTTTTGTGTGTGACATAGCTAACGAAAGGAAACATGAAAAAAAAAAAAAAACGATAGCCAAAGGAAACCCTCACAGACGACTACTTGCCTGAAAAGCAACATCAAGCCTTGAATAAAGCTGCGAAAATTGTTATGGCGATGAATGTGCGTCGTTCCAGGTTCCAGCAATATGTTGCCAAACACCTATACAAGCAAAGTCAGTGTCTTGGCTTTCATTACTAGGTTACGTCTTCAGAGAAAAAAACAAAATGAGTCAAAAATACAGTCACAGTCCACGATGGTGCAAATGTAAACGACGCTCTATACACTAGATGTCTAGCATTGTGAACTAGAATACATGATCAATTTTTCGAGCCATCACACGGAGTATACTGTAGGTATATACGTACGAACTAATCAATACAGGCTGCCTACCGTACACTATTTTTGTTCGAAAAAACAAAAAAAACAAGGTGTTCAAATGCATATCAAAATTGCCAACCGAGCATGTCTAAAGTTCAACAGGCAAGTTCGGGGCCAGGGTAACACATTTTTGTTTGTATGCACACTTCTGGCCATCGCATTGCATCTACCATCACCAGTTGACTACCGAACTGACTACTAAAAAGCGAATGTTTCGATCATTTTTGGTTCTCTCTCGTTAGCAGTTACCGAAAGAGAAGTAAGAGACCGCCTATGAAAGACTGAAAGTTGTTGTGACGGTTGACGGAAGAGTCCGGATCCAGATGTAAATTTCCAAAAACCTTATACACGCATAGACACATGTTACATTTTGGTTGCCCGAAACCCCGGCGGTTGGCAGGTGTAAAATCCATAATCAAACATTACTATATGCTACTTGAGGTGACCGCGTTGAATTGTGTTACTCAGCATGGGAACAAAAGTTCAATAAAATCCCCGAAAAACCGTAAACAAAAACCATAGAACCCCCCAAAAAAAAAAAAAAAAAAAGAAAGAGCTTATCTACGTATATGGTACGAAACACACGTACCTGCATGCCGATGATGGCATAGATGAAAAACAACATGGCTATCAGTAAGCAGACGTACGGTAAAGCCTAGACGAGAAAACGAGAATGTGTCACATTTTTGGTGGCATGCGGAGTCATGTGGTCGACGATGAAGGGTAGACTTACCTTGAACGACTGTACGAACGTCCACAAAAGAATACGAATCGTATAGCCTTGGCGGAGAAGTTTGATCAAACGCGCTGCTCGGAATAACCGTAGAAAGCCAACATTGATGAAGTTTTCCTATTTTTAGAACAAATGATGTGTAGCGCCAGGAAATCACAGTAGAGTGCAAGCGTAATGAAAGACGATGATATCGGTTATAGAGCTGAAACATTGAATATTCGCGGCATATTTACCCCGAATTCGACGACGAGTGCGTCAATAATACTGCCGACGACGGTGACGAAGTCAAAAGTGTTCCAAGGATCTTTGAAAAAATTCTTTACGCGAAGAAAAAAAAAAAAAGAACAGGGCGAGGAACGAACGAGGAAGAAAGAGATGTTTTAGAAATTGAAATTGAACGAGAAGGTAACATCAGGTTAGAGAAACACAGACACCAAAGGACGCACGGAACAAAGAAAGGAGCGGAGAATAAGAGAGAGAGAGAGAGAGAGAGATTGGGAGGCTAAGGAGGAAAGAGTTAGGAAGGAGAGAAGGATATGAGAATAGGGGAGCTTAAAGAGAGTGAAAGAGAGTGAAAGGAGACGAAAGTGATACTGAATTCGCCTCGAAAATGGCGTCTCAACAGCTTTAATTCCTTCCATCGTGCTCCATAAATCAATTGAACTTGGCGTGGAAAGATAAGAGTGCCTAGTCAAAGTCCAAGCGAGTGTCTATAGATTGATATTTGGGCTAGTCGAAAACGTGAAAGCGTACGACAGTGTACGTACAACGACTCCATGAGATGGACAACGAATCGCAATTTTGGAGTGACGGCTTACGAAATTGGACGGAAGAGAAATAAAAACGAATATTCCGTACGACATGGCGAAGAACGATTCTAGGTAAGGACAAAAAATGGGATAACCTTTTGACAGGGTGTATATGTAGGTGAATCGAGAGTGGGGCTATAACGGCGCAAATAATACGAATGTACCTTGATTCCGAAAGCAGCAAGTTTGAGTATACATTCGAGCGAGAAGAGCATGGTAAAGATAAGATTCATGTAGGCCAGGATGTCGGCAAGTGCAGGGGGGGCCTCGTAGTACTGCAGTAGCAATAGCGTAGTTTCGGGTATAAGGAACAGGTTTCGGGATCATGAAGAATGAAGCGGGTGTTTGTAGCAGAGTCAAAGGGGAGTGAAGGCCATGGAAAACCACAACAGGTTGTGATGAATAAAAAATCAACACAAAAATCAAATGAAACAAAATGTAAACAAATAAATAAAATAATAATAATAAATAAATAAATAAATAAACAACCAGGATCCAAAGAGAAAGACCGAGGGAAAATCATAATAAAGGAAGAGAGCAATACACGTGTGGGAGCGGATGCAATCCCCCCGAAGAATCAACAGATGAACAACGTAGTGGTGAGAGGAAATGGCAGGGGGGATGATAGGATAGAAGGGGGCAAAAAAATTGAGAACAAACCAGTCCATTAATCATCAAATCATTTCCCAATGAAAAGAAAACATTTAGAGTTGATGACAAGATCGAATACTGAGGTACATCCTGTTCGTTAGTTGTTTGTAGTTAAAGTGACGTTCAACGGGTGCTTGTGCCTACATCATACAACGTGTGTCATGCATTACCAGAGTTTTCTAAGCGTATAGTGAAATTGGATTGCAAAATGTACTGGTCGGGCCGTCAGAGGCCCAGTTTTGGAAAGGTGAGTCATACAGAAACGACAGGAATGCCCCCAACTGAATTCCGACTTTGTTGATGGACTTGGTCAGGAGCCAAAAGTGAAGGTATAAGGCGTGCATGGTGAACCACCAAATCGCGAGCGTCCATGCATGCAAGTCAAATAACGGAAGCCATGACACGTCACTCTCATACTATTATCTTTAGGTTTAATTGAGACTCCTTTGTTTTTCTGCGGCATACTATCGCCATACTGTCCGCCCATTATGAGTCTATAAAAACTGTCAACCATTTCGAAACTACCAAAATGCAAAATTTATATTAAGGTACCACAGTCGCCTGCTGCCAAGACGTATCCTGTACAGTATATATTGGGTTTTTCCCATTGGATTAACGGACGTCTTCAATAGCTATAAACACCATTAACTGCGCTATGGAACACGACAGCAACAACGCCACACGTTTCATTGTTCCTTGTCGTTAACTTCACGGAGTACTGCACGTCATCGCGTTCACCTACCTAGTAACTAGACTCTTCCAGTAAGCCAACGTGACCCATAAGACCACAAGACGAAAAGGAAATGGACAGTCTGACGAAAATGAGAAGCTGAGAAAGCGCACGACAAACGAGACACACAAATGAACAGCACATACCAATAATCGTCCTAGATTCCTAATTCAATGACTGAGTGATGCTTAACGGAAAAGGCTATTTTCCGACCACTTCCCGTCTGCTGACGGTAACGAGGAGTAACGCAAATGGACAGTTGGAGCTAAGTGAGGCCAATTGTTTGGCATTGGCCGGATTACGGTGGTAACGTTTAGCATTACCCATCGCAAAGTCAAGATCTGCAGCGAAAGAAAGCGCCCGCATAGGTAACAGGACACGTATATACTGTAGGTGGGGAGTGAAATAAAATTCAGAAGAAAGAATGAAAGAAGCCCAGGGAAAAAATCAACGAGGGGATGAGGGATGGATGACAAAATGAATTCAAACCGTGGAGAAAGAATAAATGGTGTGGCGAAGAAGAACCGAAGTTACACACACTCAACAACAAAAAATAAATAAATAACAGACATTAGAAAAAGCGAGAGTGAGATGAAAAGGGAGAGTGAGAGAAAGAATAGAAGAGAACTCGGACTTTGACAAAACTGAGACGGCAGTGCGACTGAGATTGACACGTACGCATAGTTTTAAAGGTCACACACACACACACAAAAATGACCACAGTATGTCGGTACCGTCTAAAGCGGAATATGGAGACGAAACTGAAAGGACTGGACACAATAGAAGAGAGCTGTCGAATAAATGCTAAGAGTGTTGGTCCGTAGGGCATTCTAACAATCCCACGTTTTTGTGTTTTGTTTTTTCCCCGAATGCGATGACCAGTAAATGCCACACCCGGAATCCCCACCCCATCCCGTCGCTTGAAACCATCCGCAACTGCGCTGAGATTAAGTTCACCCCAGATTTGCAATTGCTTTTCAAGCAATTAGGCAAGTGCGTTTTTGTTTTTGTTGTTTAAGGAGGGAAAAGGTAAAATGGGTGGAGGGTGGCGGGTGAAGGGATGTGAGCTTCCGTTTAGATAGCATGGCACTCGATCGGCTTACCCTCACTCCAAATGAGATGATTTTTAGCATACACTCAATGCTAAACAGTGCGGTGAAGGCTGTATTCATGTAATGCAGCGTCTCCTTGTACAGGACGCTCTGCTTGTAGTACTGTAAACGATATCGCGCGCCGACGTAAACACCAGCAGGATTTTTGTTTTTGTTTCGATAGGAGAAGGTGAAGAAGAACGAGGACATGAGGTAGAAAGGCATCGCCAATCGAACAAAGCAAAAAAGTTGACATCATTCATGAAAAAGAAAAGCAAATGTACACCTCAAGCACCATAGCACATAGGAAATTTACGCGGTTTTATTCTTGTTACATTTTTTTTTCTCTCAATTTTTCCATCGCAATCGCAGAGATATGAAGCTAACGGATCACCATCTGATATTTTTCCCCTTTTAAATCTACTAGTTAACTGTATTGCGTTATGATTTAAAAAAAAACATAATAAAAATGCAGGGAAATGGTATAAAAAGTAATTTAAGATCTTCTACTCTTAGGACAGTAATCGGTCACGTTCTTTTCACGTTTAAATGTACGGTGGATTGAGCCTAGTGCTCGTCGCGTTCATAACCGAAATCCTTCGATAAGCAGAGCTCGGCCTAAATTTCTCTCCGAAAGAACTTAATACGAATGAATTGCGTCGTAGTCCTTTTACAGGATAGATCCAATTAGGCAATCGAAGAACGGTGACTTACGCTTATTTAGTTTTTGGGTACGTACCATGAAATTACAGGAAGACGGACTACGAAAACAACGAACAAAGGAAGATTTAGAGAGAACGGACAAGTGCACACGACACAAACGCGGCAGACATGCACGGTGACGCAAAGACGATACGAAAGGTGTCAAATCATATGGGTTTCCATAAAATCAAACGCAAAGGGTTCACCTCAACCAAAACGAAGATATCAATATAAACCGTTATTTATCGCAAACGCTGTTTTAATTATTGTTCGAACTGGCATCCACATAAAGTCTATGAAAAATGGGCGGAAAATTGGCGAAGAGCACTCGGGTTAGGGCGACCTTATTAAAGAAAAAAAAAAAAAAAAAAAAAAAATCACGCGTCGTTGTGTAAGTCTGCATGCTATTCCTTACCGCTGGAATGATATCTTACGCAAACACTAACGAATGTTTATCAACCGTGAGGCGTCATGTTGCTTCAGAATTCACACACACTCATCCAACGAAAAAATATCAAACATAAATGTTCACGATGCCGGAACGGTCCGTCATACGGAGCAATGCTCATGCCGGATACATGCGCAATCTGCAAACTAGTTTTCAAGTGTGCGCAAGTGCAAATATTCAGATTCATGCGCAGGCCTGTGGTGCGGTACACCACGTTGATGCAGTTTTGGTCAAATCTGGTGGAGGTGGATCAAACGCAAATAGTCGGAATTCATTCAACTTGCTTGCCGTCATTTCTAACCACAAACGTGAACGACCGTTGCGTCCATTTGGTTCGGCGATTTTCCCTACCAAGTGCATAGTTCGCATGCCACGAACATTTTGCAAACATGCCAACATTTAAGACCATGCATGAGCGAGAGCATGCGCAAATGGTGTGGCTGTTACGCCGAACCTAATGCTTAACATTACTTAAGAGTTTCAATCCTAGCATTAGATATTACTTTTTGTTTGAATTATTATTTTTTTTCTAACATTATTTTACGGCGGTACGAGATAAACTATTCAATTTTCGACGCCAACAACTCTCGGTCGCCGTATTAATGGATGGCCCATCATAAATGGATCAAACTGCTAGTTCTTATTTGAGATTTCGTTTACGGTTTTAGTGGACGTACCTTCATCATTAGCAGGAGCGTGTTGAGGACGATAAGCGTCATGATGAAATACTCGAACGGAGTAGAAACGACTACTCGCCATATCTTGTATTTGAAGCTCTCGCGATCCTTCGGCATGTAGCGCTCCAGCGGTTTGGCCTGGATGGCGAAATCGATGCACGATTTCTGTTCGAATTGGATTTCAGTTTAATACGCAATCAATGATTGACACGAATTTGTTTTTTATGCTTTTCAATTGTTGGCACAGGGCCGCTATAGCCCTATAAGAAGTTTACCTGATTTTTGTCAATTTCTCCATCTTGAAGTTCTGCTTCACCCTGTTCCTGGAAGGTAATAATAATGAGGGCTACGAAGATGTTGACGAAAAAGAAAGGGAAAACGATGAAGTAGACGATGTAAAAAATGGACATCTCAATCCGGTAATGAAGGATGGGACCATGATCCTCTTGCGTTGCGGCCATGGAATTCTGCAACACTCTTTAGAAAGCGAATGGCACGTCGACCGGCAGTTAGCAATGTGTCAACACTGTCAAAAGGACGTTAATTATCAACTTCTTCTTACTGAGGCCATCCTTCACCGGTTTGGACAGCGAACAGAGTTAGCATGGCTGCCATGACGTTGTCGTAGTGAAATAGCTGCGATTTCCACTCGCGCCGCTTAACTTCTGGCGGCCGCTTATCGTAGGCGAATGTGAAATAGTCCCCTCTGCGCAGCAGCGTCGAGTAAAGTGAGCATTCACAAAATTCAGATTTAGCGTTAAAAAGACAAACGGTTGGTTATTGATACATTGCATCGCAAAATGGTCTACGATGAGAACGTACTGACAATCGTCCTGCGTGTGCTTGCTGTCGTCTGTGCAGTAGAAGAACTTGCCGTTGAACAGTTGGACGGCAACAACGGCGAAAATGAAATGGAAGAGCATGTAAACGATGAGGATATTGAAGACGTTCTTCAGTGAATTGACGACACAGTCGAAGACAGCTTTTAGCTTCGGAACGCGCTTTATAGTTTTGAGTGGACGCAGCACTCGCAGCACTCGCAGCGATTTGATGGTGCTCAAATTCTGACCGGTCGAGCTTCCCCTAAATTGACGACAACGGTGTTCCGGTCATTGGTTAATTATTGAACGGGGTTAAAGCTGGGGTCGAGAAAAGGGAGAGGGGATAGAGCGAAATAGAGGATGGTGAAAAACAATTCCGTTTTGGAAGTCAATCAACAGCTACGAGATCAAAAACAATTCTCAGTCAGCCACGGAAATACTGGGGTCAAAACAAGACTCTGTGCGTTAGAAGCATTGAAAAATCTACTGAAACATCAAATACTGAGACCACCCATGTTATTATACTGCCGACGGCCGCTTGACAATCCCAACTGGACTTGGTTCTGAAACAGGTGATGACGAAGGTTTTAAACAAATAAATAATAATAATAATGTTATGAAGCGGGTGAATAGGTGTGGAATAGAAAGGGCAATCGGGCTTCAATGATTACTCACGAGAAAGCAAAGGCGACCAGGGCACAGATAACAACCGTAGCGTCTAAAATGTTCCACAAATCTCTACAGTAGGAGCCCGGGTGAAAAACTACACCTAAATCTATGACCTATAAAGAAGTAGAAACATGTGTCATATAATGTAATATGTAGAGGGAAACATTTGGCGAAAAGACTCATCCGAGCCTGAGCGTCGTTGACTCGAATGTCAAACAGGGTAGCACAATTAAATACTGGGAAGAATACCGTACAATTACTCAGCCAGTAAATATAAATAATCAATTCACATGTACGGAATGACTATCTACGGTCACGTAGACCTACTTTACGGCACGTATATGGAAAGATAATCCCATAGCAGATACCTGGCGGTAAGAGAAGAAAACAAACCTGTAATGGAAAAACTTAATAGCTGAAATACGATGGATCGAAATATAATCTACAAAGAGTCTTGGAGAAGAACAAAAAGAAGAACAAGAAGGTTAAACAAAAAATCAAAAGAGCGATAGCCATTGATATCCCTATTTGGGTCGTCGCCGGATCGCTCTAAACATCATAGTATGTCCAAGAAAGGTCATAATTTAATATTGATGGATACACACGACGGGCGACTCTAGCGTCTGCACACCAGGGGGTCAGCAAATATGTCAAAGAGGTTCAAATCCGGTGGATAAAACTACGGAATTCAAGCAGAGGCGCAAATTACAAATACCTAGTATCTATATATATATATAGATGTACATATGAAATGTGAGCCAATGGCTCGTACAGCTGCATGGAACAACCAGTAGATACACAGACCAGAACAGCAACAACTTCTACTGCTGCAACAGACGGTGTAAAGAGGATGTGGTGTTGTTTTTTTTTGGTTTTTTTAAATAACGAGTAGCTAACTAGCTACCTTAACGTTGGTTTACCAGTATCTGTGCTCAGTACTCACATCATGTCAAACGTGAAGGACACTGCAGCGCATATGACCACAACAGCATCCATGACGTTCCAAATCTCTCGCAAATAGCTGCCTTGATGAAGTATTATGCCAGAATCTATCACCTAAAAAGGTCATCGACCCAATGGCGCGCAACCACCAGGCAATTGATTCGCATTTAATTACGACAATAAAGGACCCTTAACGCGCCATAATACTTGTCCTTTTTACGACGGCTAAAGCATTTTGATCTATTCTTAGTCGATATTGTAGGTTAAATATAGATAATTAAATGACTGCATCGGTATGTTTGGTTAGCACTTTTGGGGCAACCGACACACGTGAGGAATGCCTTATAATTCAGGGGGTTCGGCACCTACCTTCAGAACCATTTCGACGGTGAAGACGCCCGTAAATGCGTAATCGAAGTAATTGAGGATGTCGTTTCGGAAGCTTCCCTCTTCCACCGGATCTTCAGCGGCGAGGGCGATGCTACTCAGACTGATGACTACCATGATGAAAAAATCGAAGTAAGGCAGGTTCACCACCCAGTGAGCAGCGCGCCGGACCCTGTTTCGTTATTGCACGCCGTCATATTTGTCCGGACAAGAAAAACATAAAATGTGCAGTCCATTGGTGTGCGCTAGACGTGCTCAACTTGGAGGCAAAATAATAAAGGTCGACTTACGGATTCGTTGGAGACAATATAAACATGGAGGAGTAAGGCAGCATTGGTTTGGGCCCCATAATGTCGTCGTCGTCGACATTGTCTCCAGTCTTAGCGTCACCATTTCCCTCGGATTTGTGCCCCCGTTTACTATAGACGAAGCAACGACAAGAAAATGCAGCCGTCGGTTGAAGTTCGGGATGTCTTTTCTATTGTTCCTTGTCCGCCATCAAGTTTCAACAAGGTCTTCAACTTACCCTTTGCCTTTTTTAGAGGGAGATGTTGTGTCCAGTTTTGGCGAGCCATCGCTGCCCATGTGAAGTGCTTCCATCTCCTTCTCCAGCTCCTGCTGCTGTTTCTGCTCAATCGAGTTTTTAAAAAACGGTGGATTAAAAAACAATGTCCTTTGTTACTTTCCCATAAATTATCGGACGCATATTGGCTATAAAGATCCTGACACTTGTTTAAAATGCTAGCCAATTGCCAAATGATGACAGACACTTTCTATTTCCCGAGACAAATGGAAACCTTTTAATCTCGTTGGTTTTTTACCTCTTTATCTTCCTCTTCTTGTTCTTCCTCAGCGGCCGTCAGTTCTTGAGCATTGGCCAAATTGTCAACAGCAATGGCCAAGAAGACGTTGAGTAGAGTGTAGTTTCCGAAGAGGACGAGAATGATGAAATAGAGAGAGTAGATCATTCCCCGTCGCGACCCTCCCTGAGACTCGATGCCTTGGTACATGACTTCATTCCAATCCTCGCCCGTTAGAATCTGCGTCGACATTCAAAATAGGTTAACCATTAAGTCGGCCATTGGTTACGCATTTTAATTGACGCGGATATCTCCAAAAGAAGGGGTCGTGAGTTGTCACACGTATACAACACGGGGCTAAATCAATTTATTTGGGGAGAGAGGGGGGTGGGGGTTAGTGTTAGACAAACCTGGAAAACGGTGAGCAAGGCAATTGGGAAGCTGTTGAAGTTTGCTGGTGGTGTGCCTTCGGGGAAATTAAAAGCGCCGCCAAACAGTTGCATCCCCAACAGAGCAAAGATGAGAATGAACAAGAAAAGTAGAAACAGAAGAGAGAGAATTGATCGCATGGAGCTCAGCAACGAAATCACCAAGTTTCGTAGCGACGACCAATACCTAAAAGCAAAAGTAAAAAAAAAGAAAAAAAGTGATAAAATGGAAAATGAAAAACAAAGGAAAATCATTAGCAGTGCATCAAAGTTGTGATTAAATTGGTACACTGCACGCATGCTGGACAAAACGTACTTGGTGACTTTGAAAACACGGAGTAACCGAAGAGCTCTCAGCACAGAGAGACCAAAAGAACCCGATTTGAATGCGGACCAGATCACTTCGAAGATCGAACCGCTGATGACAACGCAATCAAACCGGTTGAACGAGGATTCAAAGTAAATCCTTGGACCAAGCGCATACATTTTGATGCACATCTCCGTCATGAACAAACCCAAGAAGGCAAATTCAGCGTAATCTAAGAGCAATCGATAGAATGTTATGCCATTATTCGCTTATTGCGTGTACTGAATCTTTTCTTTTGAATCAAGGATGAAAGAAAAAGAAAAAAAGAAAAAAACCAAAAACGGCTTACATAAGAATTCGGTCAGCCACGGAGGCTGATTGTAGTGCTCTACAGCCACGCAAACCGTGTTGAAAAACACCAAAACAATGACAAACCAATAAAACCACTGCTGTTTTACGGTGTGCCGGATTTTAAACCTGCAAAGCAATGTCAAATGCAAATGCAAACGCATTGTTGTATAAAACAATAGACCGATGGCTCTGCCGAAGAAAAAGCCTTGGCAAAGAATTTCAAACAAAGATAACTTACCGCAATCTCTTTTCGGCTCTCCAAAATCGCTTGCAGGCTCCTTTGTTTTTCACTTTGGATTTGAGATAGGAGGCACGAGAAAAACCTGTGGTCGAACAGAGGAGAAAACAAACACCACGCAAACAGTGGGGGGAAAGCATTTAATCGGATGTACCATTGAAATGAAACGAGCGATACAGCGCGCGCAACTATTGCGACTGCAGCTCGCCGTTACAGTGCACCAGCGAAACGAAAATCAAATCAAATCAACTGAAACAAATTAAAATAAATGAACATATGTAGATCCAATAATGAATTGCGCTAAACATTCCTCGGTAATCAAGGCTACTTTTCCTCTGACGTTACATAATGTTCAGAAGCATGCACGAATATTAGCAAAACCATTGCGTGAACAACATTTGTACGTTTTGAGCTCTAGTTGAGACTACTGTCCAACGCTAGCTCAAGGAATGACAATCAGCTCTACACTTGTTGTGCACACAGATGCAGTAGGAAATCTAGACTAGCATGAGCAGCAAGTCGGTAACAGGCTCACAGCGCATGAAAGTCAGCTCATACACGGACAAACAAGGTCTACCGTACTAGCGAGTCACTAGCAAAAAATAGCCATAACCAATCACACAAGGCGTGTGTATATACATCGTATATACTAGATATACAATGATACTGTTATATATAAATATATATACGTATACTGACAGTCGTCCAAGTTCAGCAGCACGATACAGCTACGTACAAGATTTACGGCACGACATTATATACGAAATGCGTATATAATTAATCAACTTGGTTATCGACTAATGGAAATAGAGACGCGCATGGCAGCAATCGAATCGAGAATTCCCTCGCCTTGGCGTTGTTGGTTCTTTACCTTTAAACCCTTTTTTCTTAGGCACTGCATACGCCGAGCAGCACACAACCGCGCACACGCATCATCCCCCACGTTTCATAAAGATATTTGCACCATTAGCTTTTGTTATGTTTTTTGTTTTTTGTTTTTTGTTTTTTGTTTTTTGTTTTTTGTTTTTTGTTAAATCTGCGAATCAGACTCATTTTTGTCACAAGTAAAAAGGGGCACACAAACACACAACAATACAAGTGATCGGATCTATACTATCAAGTGAAGTCTGGTGTTTAGCTTGTAAAAAAAAATGAATAATAGCAATTCTTGAAAAGAACAATCAGTATCGAGACGAGGAGCACAAAATTCAATCACAGAAATGTTGAAATTCTTGTTTAGAAGAGGTAGATTTTTATAGGAAAAAAAAAAGAGGGTGGCAAAAAATTTGAAAACTCACTGCACACCGATTCCTCTCTTTTTAAATACTGATTTACTCCTCACTAAGTCACTTCGGTAATGTATCAAAGAGATTGAGATCGCGTAATGGATATTGAAACATACCTTCGTCGGGTTCGTCTTCGTTTTCCTCGTCTTCAGTGTCGGTGCTTCGGCTCTTACCCAAATGCTTCAACTTTTTCCGCTTCGCCGCTGCTCTTCTCCTGGCTGTAACAAATGAAAAGCGCCGACCGCCCAATTTAGAAGGTCATATTTGCTGTTGTAACATCTCAGAACTGAAGACCACCGCATTTGCATATACCTTCCATGATGTGAAGCTTCTCTTCCTCTGTTGTTCGTTCTTCTGCTAAAATCACTTCCTCTGTTGATTTAGAACGAAACATTAGAAGAGGTCAACGAAGTCCCGACAACCGGGGGGAAGAAGGAAAGGATAGACAATACAGCGGCAATTTGTTCAACCAAACGAGTAAGCGAATTAGGAAGAGGACGAGGGCAAAGGAAAGGGTTGCGTAAGGAAGACAGAAATTGCCAACAGGGTGTGGCAGAGCAGAAATTGAGTTGAAAATATATATTAAAAAGAAAGAAAGAAAGGAAAAAAAAAAAAAAAAAGAGAAAAAGAAATGAAAGACTATGCACAAAGTCCACCTGCTTTGCAGATCCATTCAACGTAGCCGTTGAGTTCGCGCTCCAGTTGTTGCTGACGGCGCAATTTCAAGAAAGCTTGCCTATTTTCTACGCGCTCCCTCTCCTTGGCAAATTCCCTATTCATACCGCCATTCAATGTGTGCGAAATTAGTTGAGCGCATATTACCAGCAGCAGTCAGCAGAATAAAATGCAGCACGTTAGCGATACCGAAGCATTTTGTGCCGTCTCCGCATTAACAAGATGAACAGTTCAACTTTACAACAAAAATATAATTAGCGAATTCTTAATTTCGAAATCAGTTGAGTCTAGTTGCGGGGGGAAGCATATTTTGGAAAAGCCTGGTCAACCTATCTAGCGGATAAACGCCCACTTTTCGACGAGCAGAGGATTAAGGATGGATGTTCTGCGGGATTTTTAGGAGGCAGGCGAGGAGTTGGGTCAGTAACGTCGTTAGACTCTTAACCTGCTCTGCTAACCCAGTCGAAATAGGCCGTAAATCCTTGTGTGAAATCGCGGTGCATTTTCTCTTTGCGGTACTTTTCACGCCGTTCGCACCGCACTCGCTCGTTGGAGAATTCTCTTCATTGGCGTGAAATTTTTGCATGCATGAACGTATTGTTTATGGACAGTTCAAAACAAACAAGAAAAAAAAAAAAAACAACAAACAAACAAAACAAAAAGGCTTTTCTTTTCTTCTAATTATTGTAACATACGTCGTATGATAAAAGCAAAATTTTTTCATTCAATTATCTACTTGTTCGTTTGCGGGTATTTTTAACAAGTTGCCTCTCCTTGTTTGCCACCTCAGTCACGCAGATAATAAGAATAGTTCTACTTAACCTATTTTTGCCTTAAAATATGGTTAAAAAAGACGAATTGCGACTTACCCGCTAAGTACACCGAGTACTAGATTGAGCATAAAAAATGATCCGATGACGATGAGAGGAACAAAGTACACCCAGTTGTACGAGCTGCCCAGGGCATCGTTGGTCTGCATCCATCAAACAAGACAAAGAAATATTCGCGGCTTAGGTTTGATTGCAACATTCCGTGCTCTTTTCATCGCTTCGAAGTACTGTAGAAGCCTTGGCTAGTGCGCACTTCTAGTAGACTAACTTGGATTAGAATAACGTACCCAATAAAGTATGGAAGTCCAACCCTCCATAGTGATACACTGGAACACAGTTAACATGGCGAATCCGATATTGTCAAAGGATGTAATGCCAAAATTAGGACCCTCCCACTTCTCCAGGCACAGCGATGAATTGTAATCGCATATATAGCTGCCAGCCACTGCCTGCGTTGCGTTGTCGGTGTTGCACGGTGTGGCCAACTCGCCTTCCGCCAGGATCTCATCTTCGAAATCAAACGAATTATTAAGCTCCGAGTTGACAAACACAACAACACGGCCGAGAAAAGTTAAAATTAATCAACATCACAGTTTCGTTCTTGTGATAGTGATAATTAGACTATCTTAAAGCCGAAAAGGATTTGATGATACGTTTTTTTTTTTTTTTTACTTACTCAAATCTTCGATGCTGTAACATGTTTTGTGTAGCGCTCCGGAGTAAAACTCGAGGCCGATGATGGCAAATATGACAATGGCGAAGAGCACCAATAGTCCGATTTGAAGTAAAGGTGCCATGGCTTTGATGATGGACTTGAGCACCACTTGTAAACCTTTTTTTTTTTTGAGGGGGAGGAGTGGAATGGGACACATAAATGTTTGTTAGCAGCAGTCTGATTCTACGTAACTGCAAAAGAAATCTATAGACACTTTGGCTAGAGAGCAGAAGGGCTAAATCTAAATCTCTGCTGTTCGATCTATCTAAGTATGATACAAAGGCGTTCTAGAATATTTGACTGGTGGCTGCCAAATGCGTATGATTAGTCAAACCAACAAAACTGATGACTACAAGAAGTCCCATGCAAATCACTACAAACAACTGGGTGGACATCAAGTTGGTTCACTAAGCTGGTCCGTTAGACAAAAAAAAGGAAAAAAAGACTAGCAATGAGAACGATTTTTGCCTCCGCGTTGAAATCAACCAACCAGTTGACGAGGAAAGCCGAATTGTTTCGAAATTCGCCGTGCTATTCATTAGTTTGAAAGAACTCGGAAACCTAAATCATCCCTAGTGCTTTACACTTAGTATTTCTCTTGGATTTGATCATTTTTACTATAGCGGAGTCAAAACTGTGTAGGATTTTTTGTTTTGTTAGTTATTTATAGGTCTCGTAGGACAACGTAAAAAAAGAATTTCCCCGTAGGGAGAGGACGCATTGTATCGATTAAACCCACTAAACAAAATATATAAAAAAAAAAAAAAAAAACTTATTTCATTGCCCTCCTTCATTTTCAATTGTAATTTTTTTGTTGGTGTAGGCATTTTAAAATTTCGTCTTACAACTGAATTGCAAATTTTGGCGTTTATAGTAAGAAAAAATGGAGGATGTAGTGTGACTTTAAGAGCCTTCCTTATTCACTCGAATAGCTGGATTGAATGACAATTTTGCAAGGACTTACTGGGAATGCCGGACACAAGTTTGAGTGGTCGGAGGACGCGTATTGCACGGAGGGTGCGCAAATCGACGTCCAGTTCATCTTGTGCGAACAGCGTCACAAATCTGCACGGAATATTAATAAGCAACCACATACACAATCCATCAATGTTCTAGCATCGCCCGCGTTACTATGGCCTACGCTAGGACAATGGAAAAATCTATGAATTCTATTTAAATTGTGACTGTCTAAACCATGTACAGTATATGTATACTATCCATACAGAGAGACAATATGAAGGATAGCTAGTAGCGTATGTACACATGGAAATCAAGCACTCTAAGGAGACTAGGCCTAGTTTGCTATCCTACTATAAAATTTAATTACTCTGTAGTTATGTACATAAGAATGAACTTTAAATAACATGGTAAAGAAGGCTGCAGATGATCCTTCTAATAAATTTGATCGTTGACTTCCTTTTTTTGAAAAATGTTATCAACGGCTGCCAGCCAACAAACAAGTTTGGCGCGGCTAGTACGCTAGCGACTGTGAGTGTAGGTTTAATTTAGCATGTTGGAATGGGGCTAAACCTACAGATTTTCTTCCTCGTTGGACTAACAACCTGCATTAACGTTGCCTAATGGAATCAATTTTACGTTAGAGTGTACTTTCTCAGAAATGCGGGAAGAGGAAAATGTAGAAGAAGAAACAATTTACTGTGAATCTGTGATCGTTTCAAAGGAAAAAAGGTAAGGCCAAACTGTATTACGCTTGAAAAAAAAAAAAGAAAAAGAAAAAAAAAAGGAAAGAGAAAATAGCCAATTATCGGAAGGATCATGAGCAGCGCTTTGAGTGACTCGTTTGTAAGCTATAGAGCATTTACATCTGATCAAACAGTAGGTCTACTCCTTGGCTAAAGCCAATCAAGCAGTTTACTACGCATTACTTGCGTTAGATGTCCACCAGATAATCGGAGACGAACTGACTATAACCAATTGACATGAGGAAGTATAATGTATATACACAAGTGTTAAATGACAAACGACGAAGGACAGTTGCCTAGATGATCTCCTGAATGGTTGTCTAGTGCTAGAGCTAAAGGATGGCTCTATATGTCAATTAAAAAGTCCCAGTGGAACTATAGAAGAAAAGCCTTTACAATTTTAATCTACGTTGTATTGGCCAAACTTACTAGGAATGCGAGAGACCAATTTGAGAGGCCTCAGCACACGAAAGGACCGTAACATACGCAAATCGAATTCCACATTTGCCTCGGCGAAAATGGTCATGGACCTGCATAAGGTCAGGCGACCCGAGTTTGGAACGATTTCATATTTAATTAAACGTTCGACTGTGGCCAATCATGAGAAATGATTTGAACGACCAATGTTGGTATACATAGGATCTATCTAGTTGGGAAATTATGGAAGATCACAGGCTAATCACTGGAGTCCATTTTTTTTTTTAGTCAGCAAAACCATGAATTGTCGGGCAGATCTAAGATGTAATGGCACATCGACACAGAATGAAGCAGAATCAGATTACCCTGTGACGACGACGACGAAATCCATCATGTTCCAAATGTTTCTCAAGTATGAGCCTCGATGCAAGGCGAAGCCAAGCGCTAATATTTTTAACGTGGATTCCACGCAGAAAATCCCCAAGAAATACGGCTCGGTTTTTTCCTGTACAACAGCAAAGAAAAAGATTGTCAAGAAGAATGCTCCACAGGCTTGGCACCACAATTTTACAGCAACACGCTGCTTTAAACTATAGACATAGATGAAGCCAGATGGCGACTGCGTTTATGTTTATTTCAGGGACAGTCCTTTTATGAATAATTTAGTGCAACATTTTTGCTTGCAATAAGATTTTGGAGTTCATGTGCTGCTGTTTATGTGGTGATAAATAAATATGCAGGGTGATACTTAACCAATTTGCGAGCCAAAGGCGTTTTGTCTCCTCCAGGCAGATGTTCCTCAAGGGCCAAAACAACGCAGTTGGCTATGATGGTAAGCAAAACGGCATACTCGAACGGAGTACACATTAAGTGGTTAAGGAGAAAGCGAATTGATTGCGATAAAAAAACAAAACAAAAAAAACAAAACAAAACAAGAAGTGTACATACATAGAAATGGTTTTCACTCTAAAACTCTACCCTTCTCTCTAACACGGTTTGAACGTGTCACATTAACAGAAATAGGCCATAATTTCAAACAGTTTGATTATAGAGCGTTAAACAGAATGTCAAGGCGCTGCCTTTAGCAAAAATGCGATCTCGTTGATGCAGAAAAGTTTCTGTTTTTCTCTTTATTTCACTCTAAAATTCTTCTACCACCATTTACGTAAGTGGGTAAGGATCCAAGATCTTAATGTTTCAATGGATATTTAGCATCGATCCAGTGCCATTAGGAAGTGATATAAACTCTGTCGCATGTGCCATTTTACCTTTATTGCGCCGTTTCTCTTTCACTATCTCTCCCTGTGCGACATCGCACATTTAATTCAACATTTATGCGTACTTCAACTTATCTCTAAAAAAGTGCATGCGATTGTCGCCCGGCCTTTGTCCTATTGTCGTTCCAAATTCCTTTTGGGTTTATTCCCCATTATTTGAATTTTGGAGCAGCACAGCGATAAGCGAGCTTTGTTCATCTGGCGACTTATCAGACGTGGCACTATTTAATAAACAGTGTTTATTCCGAGGGGGGAGGGCAGGGGGAAGCCGAATGAGCAACTGATTCGATACGATCCATATCTCAGTAATAAACGGATGAGCCCATGCATTAGTTTTTCAACACTATTGGATACTTTTGTGCAATTCAACTTGGAGTAGCCAAGAAGCGACTAGAAACCCCAAGGCAAGAAAATTTTAAATAAAAAAAAAAAAAAAAGGCGTTACTTTAGTTTTGAAATATGACACTTAAGAAAGGGAAATTCCTAAAGCGAAAAATTCCGTAATGTTGTTTGAAAAGGATATGGCCATTCGATTATAAATCTCGTGTAGCGACGAATGATGTTCTTTTCTGTGAGAATGAAGAGCGAAGTGGGTCCCGATCCTGACGAAGCTGCTGCCATGTTAGAAATGGGTCTTTTTGATCCCATTCCAATTGTATTGAAAGGCGATCCGTCTGCGGTAGATCTCTTGTTCGCTTCGCTTCCTCAAACGAGGAGGGAAGAACGGGATGATGAAGCCCACAGACAGCGGGCAAGTAACTGGGTCCTAGGACCCTTTCGCTCCAATTGCGCCGCACTTCCTCCTCGGCATGCTGCGCCGCTGCTTCCTATGCTGCTGCCCACCTATCATGAAATGGGAAATGCTTTTTAGACCAGTGTGTGTGTGTTCACTTCGTTATGTTTCGTTCGATTCGATAACACAGTCCTATCACCTTTCTCTTTCATCATGCCATCGACCCAAGAGCATGACTGACACACAACCTCTGAAAATGTTTACCAAATAAAGCGCATTGCTATGCACGAAGTGATCCGTGTTATATTTATAAACGCTTACAATATAGAAGCTTAAATTTTATTGGGTTTCAGTGTGTTATACATTTTCTCTGCAAAATGTGCGGCTTTTTATAGGATGACAGTATCGATTGAAATCATGGAGAATCTTTCGTTGTGTGAAGTGGCACTGGCTTCCAGGCTCCTCAAAACGAAAGACATTCAAGGGCGTGAGACAGAGTGAAGCGAAGTTTTTTTGTTTTTTTGTTTTTTTTTTTCTTACACGGAGAGCTAGTTAGAGTTAGAGTTAATTATCATCTTTAAAGTTTATCGTCGCATTAACGGCTGCGTGGGAATTGTTTTTATTTGTTGTGTTATGAATCCAATTCAAGGGTATCATCGTTAGCATCGTTCCGTCAACAGAAAAGACTTGCAATCCCTCGACTTGTAAAAGAGTTTTGTTATTTTAATTATACGAGTGATGTACTGCTATTAGACAGTTCTTCCCCATTCGTGAGTTTATGTTTTAACCGCGTCATCCAAAGTCAAACCCGAACTAGAACGTAGCACATTGCTTATTGTAAATTTAATCCTACTTCGTGTCTAATGCCGAACGGGAAAAGAAAAAAAAAAGAAAAAAAAAAAAACTGGAGGACAGAAACAGCTTCAAAAGAGGAAGTGTACGAGATTCAAAATATCCTATGATTGTTTGATACCATTTGTGTACTTTTCAAAGTGATTTGAATAAGTTGTTAACCCTCCGGAGAAAAGCGGCCGAGGTGATACTGGGAGGGTAGAGAAGGGCATGATCGCAGTACGGAATTCTGGAGCATGGATCGACACTAAGGTCCTACGAGAGAGCGCTAGCTTAAATTATGTAGAAAGCTGCAGAAAAATCAATAGAGGTACGAGGCAGCAGTTACGCACGGTCAAGTCTAGCTTTATCTGAATCCATCTATTCCTTTATTATTATTATTTTTTTTGTTCAGCTTAAGTCTATCTTTATTTACATAAAATGCTATTGGCACTTTTTATTATTACAAGTTCAAACCACGTTTCCTATAAAGCTCTTAATTAATTTAGCACTGGTTTTGAAAGAATATAACACAGGTTAGTTTAGTAGGGGAGGGTGGGGCTAGTTGGTACAATTTTTTTTATTTCTTCTCTGGTTTCTTTAATTTTTCATATTTTGCCACCAAAAAATTGTAAAAGAAAGCTCAGATAACTAGCTTTCTCGTGCTATTTTTTTATTTGATCTACGTTGAAAAATTCATATCGAAATCAACGTTCAAAAAGCTAAAAAAAATTTGCCTACATGCCCCACCAACGGGGTAAGTTGGCAGTGGTAGTGGGGTAAGTTGGCCCTATGTATTTCAAATACGGATTTCAGTGAAATGTTGATGTTGTAAACAAACTAGAATAACATTACAATAAACAAAAATCCTATAGTTATTTTAGAGTGGGAAACTCAGAAATAAGTTGTGATAACTTACATAAAGATTAATAGCCTTAAATGCAAAAAAAAAAAAAAATATACATAATTCAGGCAAACATTTCACAGGTAAACATCGTATAAAGTGAAACACTTAAAATTTTCCAAAATTTTGGCCTCTAATGCATACCACTGTTCACCATAAGTCATATCTAGCAAAAATTCGACTTACAATTCCCTGACATTTTGACAGGCCATGTACTCTATACATATGCATGTATAATGCCTATGCCGACATGCCCCATGTTGCAATGTATCAACTTGCCCCAACCCGGGGTTTATTCAAATACAAATTTTTACTACTCCTTTATAATTGATTAAAACAAATCCATTGTTACAGTTCGATAGAGGACACAATTTTCTATAAAACTAATATTTTTTAAAAATTATATGCATACCAAGAAAAGATAAAATTGATGAATACCAAGCACGCAACTATTGTGGATTTGACGCAAAAAATTTCATTATTTTCTATTTCCTAAACTATTTGGGATAAATTTATAAAACTTTGCACAAATGTGGGCACGATAAACATCTTTGACTATGAATTATTTCAATAAAACCTCTTTCACACAATTCGTCTAAATTAAGAATTGCAAACATGCCCTCCTGCCAACTAGCCCCACTCTCCCCTATATGGTTGTAACATACGGTTTCCAAGGATCCAAAAACCTCGAGGTTAATAATCAAGCATGTGAGTACGGCAAGGAATAATAGGAAATGTGTATCACTAGATCAAGAGACCAACTTTTGAATAATAAAATCTTTCCTAAGCTTGTTCTCCCCCAAGGCCTATAAGTGCACACATTTCTGTATGGGCCATTAGACCGCTAGATGGTTGTGTGTACTTGCACGGCGTCTAAATTTGATCCAATTTGACGGGTTGCTTGCTGAAAGAATTCGGATTATAGTAGTATGTATTTTCTAAGATTAGTCTGTCGTATTTCATTGGTAAGCCTTTACACAGCAGAGAAGAAAGATGCAGAAAGTTAACGTCTTATGATGCATAAATATTTTACTCCGAGTACACAAAATGCAACGAAACACAATAACGTGGAACACTGTGGATAAGCAAATGTGAATCTACAATTGCAAAAAATACCATTATCATAAACTTTAATCCCACCTAGGTGTGAGTTTATAAGATAATTTGTTAACTCTCTCTCTCTTTTTTTTAAACTTTAGTTCTTCGTTAATGCGTCTCGGTTTGTTAGCACTTAACATGCCGAACGCTATATGCGTGGCCTGAATGTTACAATGTTTGATTAAAGAAGCTACCGTTCCAATATCTACTAACGTCTTCTATGGTCGGCATAGTTCTAACTTTGACTGGCTCCTTCCATTGTAACAGTAAATTTTAGATTTTGTTGACCCTGATATGATTCGCGATTACTACGCGAATTAATTGTGACTTAAAATGCATCGTCAAAAAGCAAATTTTTCCGCAAAATTAGAAAAATATTTGCAGGTTACGAACATGGCAGAAAAGATTTCCAGGATTCGTTCAAAAGGATTAGAATTTCCAACTAACATAAAGGCAATGTTATCGTACCATGGCGGTTATAATTATACCTCTTCAATGTAGCCTCTGTGCAATACATTCCCACACGAGTTAAATATCAAACGGCCGGTGTTTTTTGTTTCTGCAACAATCTAGAAACTTAACAATGGCATCACACCGTTCCTTCGATATTAAAACTTGAAACACAGAAGTCCATGGACAGGGTGAGGGAAATGATTGTGAAGCCCGACGCGGTGCTACACCTTGTGACGCACGGTGCTATACTTATTGATCGCTGGGAGTAGAGCATGCAGCGCAGTGTGTATGCGCCCGTGCGCGTACTTGTCCACGTCTATTGTATCATGGCTGTAAATATATAACATAGTCTGCTATACCGACACCATGGCGCTACACAGTAGTTGCAGTAAAGTCTGTGCACATTGCATATTGCACATATCAAGATATGTTGAGATATCATTCGTCAAATGGGCTTTTAAGCGCTCGAATAAATTAAGAATTCTCTGTAACATACGTAACATGCGTTTCTTTATCTCATATGGTTCAAACACGAATTAGGCCAAGACAAATTCTCGTTTTCTGTAATGAAAATGTGTTGTAAATATACGACGTTGAAACTAAAAATGTATACAAGCCACCATCCTGAAAACGAGCCTTGCCACAGCGTAATTGAGTAAGCATATTGTATATTCGAAATTTTCTTGTGTAAAAAAAAAATATTCCTTTATCCTTATATCTGTAGAACAGGTGGAACGTCAAAGCCGTACAATCGCCACTGCATTGCCGTATTTTCAAGATAGCTGGTGTGCGCGGACTGTTAAACGAAACCGCACACAGCGAGAGCACTGGTAGTAAGAAGCTAGAATGAAGGTAGCCAACCACCCTTGAAGTAGTTAGATAAATATAAACGATGACCAGACGAATAACAGTGCTGGCTCAAATAGGAGATTCTCTTCAGGCCTACTTCAAAGAACTACGTATAATATTTAAAATTAGGCGTTCATGTTTTTAAATCAAGGTTGTTGAACATAACTTGAAATAACCGCAGAACAAGGTTTGGCGGGTATAGCAGTTTTGCAGGTCATCCAATACGCCAGCATAGCGTATGCAAACGCTTCTGTTCTAGAATCTACTAGCCTTAAAATCAATATCTCGGTCTTTCAGGAATGTAGACGTGAATGTCTATCATACTTTTTTTTTCACCTTTTAGAGTGATAACAGTTATTGAAAAAACTAGTGTTGACGACAACGGTGCAATCATTTCTAGACGTCTACGTAACATAAGTTACCCGGATCTCTTATAAAGCAAATTGTTTTTATTACATTCTTTTCACTAAATAGGCCATTTAATTGGAATCAAATCAGAAAATAAAGTTATGCGTTTCAATTATTCTTTGTTTTGTCTGCACCTAATTCTTGTGTTTTTTTTTTTAAACTTGTAGTAAAGTTCATCAAAAAGAGGAAATCTAATAGTTGTTGCATGATGTTGAACTCAACGTCAATAAAAAAATATAATAATAATAACAACAAATAAATAAATATAGCCTTTTTTTCTAAGCCTTTTCAAGATTTCTTACTGCAGATATTTGCTTTAAGCTTTCTTTGTGATTTATAGCGGAACGGGAAATGCCTGAATCCCCCCCGCTTCTTGCTGTACGATAGCATCCATTCAAAGTAGCATGCGCACTACATGGTGCGCGCTGAATGAAAAATCGATTAGCAAGCTGCATTGTCTCCTGTGGTGTTACATCGGTGTGGAAATGATTTCGGTAAATTTTGACACATTTTTCTGACAACTGAGTGCACTTGGTTGCTTTCTCATCTTGCCATTTAATTTAAAGTTAAACGTCGGTTAGAACACAATCAAACATATTTGCGGAGATGAAATGTTCTATCGTTTCATTCTTAGAGACGAGTTTAAAAGAAATGAAACTGTTTTGCGCATGCAGCTCTCACCAAATTTGACAATTCTTTCAGCATAAACTTATTATGTCATTGAACAACAATTAGTTCCTTTGCCATCCATTTGAAGGCGAATTGCAATATTATTTTAACAGATCAATACCAGGCGGCTTAGAAAGATACCGTCAGAGAATTTGGGATTGATGGGTAGTAGTATGTTGCCATGGCTACGAACCCAACATCATGAACGTATTGAGCTAAATTGCCAGTCTAATCTGTTACAGTTTGTTTGCGCTACACAACCAGTTATTTTGCGTTTTCCTCACAGCACGGATTATAGTCATCGATAAGAACAAACCAATGGTTTCATATGAAATGGAACCTATTCACACAATGATGGTTCAACTAACAGGGAAGACGAATTACCTCTAATGTGTTCCGATTGAAGTATTCCTTAGGTACAACAATAAAACTGATGGATATACTGAAACAGTGTTAGCAGAACACTACTGAACACAGCGATCCAAAAGGTTTCACTTTTTTTTCTGTTTGTGCACACGATCCCACCATCAAGAAATGGCTGCCAGTGAATCGGTGCAATGCTGTAAAGCAACTGCAAGAGTGGCAGCACTTTTCCTACCCCACTACTCCCGCACCTTTCACGTCCTTTCTCGCAAACGCATCCTCTTCCTAGTAGTAAGGGCTGCAACCACCAGGGTGACGGAAAACGCCCCCGTCTCTGAAAGTTGTAGCTGTAGTCGAAACCGCGTTTCTTCGTTGACCGTGTTCTCCGTTGGATTTACAACGACTAAGAAGTTTGTTTCAAAAGGGTCTAATGTCAATGGACTAAAATGTTTAGAGTTTTGATTAAACAATACGTGGAACTTTGTGTATCCCTCTTATGATCCTGCCAAGAAAGTTAAGGAAGTAAAAAAATTAAATACTGTACGTAAATACTTAAAGGTTTGAAATAATTGTAAATGATAAAGGAAAACGAAAACTTGATTTTCGATCCGCAGTCAAAGATGTTGTCGCAGCGGAATTTGTCAAGCGGTCTAAGAATCCGCGTTATAGTGTAAAATCATAAACATTTGGCATACATTTGGGTTTTCAATTCTGTTTTTTCTGAAAGGGAATATTGGCATGCGTTTGCGAAAATTGCCGATATATTTTTTTAGTTGACTTATTCCTTCATATTGTGCTATTACACAAAAAAGTAAAATTGACACGCCGATACTAACTTTTGCAGTTTGTTTTTACTAACTAGTTATTTTTTTAACGAGCATAACCAGCAATAATGGCTAGCGATAATACTAAAAGAAAAAAAAAAGAAACAACAACAACAACAACAAAAAAAACCAAAAAAACGTAAGCACAAAAACAAAAAAACCGAAACATAACAAAATAACAAATATATATATATACTGTACGTATATAAAAGTGTGCACATGCTGTATGAAATAGTTTAGTTTTTGGCAAAACTAAGTTCAAATTTGCACATTAGTAAATATTTTATTTCCTTGCTGTCTGCGTGGGGCACCATTTACCACTAAGAACCTATTTTAATACATCCTAAAAGGTAGTGTTCGGATGACTATGACGGCGGGTGAGAAACGGAAATTCCTCACCAAAACCTGGTGAAAATTGGAAATTTCTTTCTAATCAATTGCCAACAAAACCTCAGTTCCCTTCAGTTCCCAAAAACAAGTGCAGATTTTTTTTAAACAAAAAGGTTGAAAGAATTGGGGCCAAATTTGCTGAATCCTTTTTCCTTGATTGCGGTGTAGGCACCAGGGATCTGCCGGAAAATATATCTGCTGTGCAGGTAGAGTCCAGATTACAAAATCTCAGTTTTGAGGTTTGAAACTCACTTCGACTGCCTCTCAATGTATCCTTCGAGCGGCTGTTGTTACCGCGTGAACGAGGATGAAGATTACTTTTACTGAAACACGCCTAATTTAATATATAAAACAGCAAACATCTGTTCCACATTTGGAATTAATTTTTGCAAAAAGACGAATATGCAAAAGATACCGCGAAGGAAGGGTTCCCACGATTGGAACCTGTATCGTTTTCTTTCGAAAATGGCGTACAGTAGACTCGGAAACAGCGTGACTGTCTGGTATATCAGTGTAATATCGACTCTCTTCCAATAGAGACTATAGGCTTAGGGGACAGAGACGAAGACGAAAAGGTAGGGAGAGGAAACAAAGCGAAGCGCGATTTTAGGTCTTGCTTAGTTGCCAAATTAAGTGGGCCGTTGTCGCCGGAACATACTCCCCCGAGGCCGGTTAGCTGGCCGAGCTAGATTCCAGGAGACATAATTCGGGGATCCCGCGTCGAAAGATTCCTTCAGAAGCGTGTAAAGCTTCTACTGCCTCCCGCAGCTCTCGTTCGGCGCCTACGAAGTTTGTACCGTTGTAGGAGTGGATGACGGCAGGCCTTCGATACATTGCGATGAATTTTTGCATGGAAAGCGAGAAATCGGAGGTAGAAAGGGATGGCACCAGTTCGAGAAATATCGCCCGAGTCCCCATGCAGGTGTAAAGCACTCCCCAACGCTTGGCTGTTCGATTTCGATAGAGATCCCCGTCGAATGGACCAAATAAATCGATCGCAGTTCTGGTAAATGGAAGTGATACGGAATCGATACGCGACTCCGGTAGATCAGCCATGTATTGCTCCCCAGGCTTGGCTCGATTACGGCGGCAGGTCACACAGGCCAAGCGGGTCTTCTTCGTCGCCTCTCTTCCACTGGTGATCCAGAAATGTTGCCGTATATAGGCGAGCAGGAAATCGGTTCCTACGTGCTTCAGGTGCTCGTGGAAAGCACCGATGATCTTTTCCGAGAACGGATGTTTTTCTGGAAGAAGAGGAGGATGAAGCTGGTCGTAAGGCAGCAGCTATCCCTTCTTGATACGCTGCAATTCTTCGACATAGACCTCATTTTGGCAACGTTTTACGAGGTCGAGAAATCTCGGATCTAACTTGGTAAGAGCGGCGACGTCGCTAGGTTTCACTTCGAAATTCGTCCAGTCGAACACGACATTTTGACCTGTGGCGTGACAGACCCGACCTGATCTGATTTCCTCCGTGCTGTTCGTCCATGGTAGATCTACTGGCCATTCTTCTTCCGGGAGGACTAGAAAGTTCGATCCGGTGGTCCAAACGGTAGGAAATGTCTCCCCGTCAAGAGTAGAACGGATGGCGGCGTCGGCTAGAATGAGAATGCCCGGGACGAATCGCCACTCCTCCGATTCCATAATAGTTCGGATTTCGCCGACACGGTTGCCGACGAAAACTTAAAAGTTAGCGGCTGAGGCTCGGACCCAGTTTCGGACGGTGCTGCTGTCCGTCCAAAACCTCCGACTCTTAATTTTGATCGTTAAGGCAGATTGGACCACCACGGTCTGGATCCTAACAGTGCTGCGTTAAGCTCCAGTTTCGGCACCGAAATGACCTTCTTCGGTGCAAGCTTGTTGGCCCCCCTCGTCTGGCGGAAGATTATTCTACCTTCGGAGTAGACGATGCGGATGTAGATTACGGCCGCGTAGGCATCCCCCGACGCGTCACAGAAGACGTAAAGTTCAGACGACACTATATTGGCTCCATCGGGAAACAAACAGCGTGGTATTTCTACTGAATTCAGTTGTTTAAGGGTGACGAACCACTTGTTCCACCATGTCTGATCGTCACCGGCTACAGCATCCATCCAACCCAGTCCCTTTAGGCTTAGTTCTCTTAGGCGGATCTTGGCTTTCACAACGAGTGGAGAAGCAGTTCCCAAAGGGTCGAAAACGCTGGCCACTTTGCTGATTAGCGCCATTCGAGTAAACTCGGGGTCGGGGAAATCGGTGACCTTAAACCCGAGCGTATCCAAATGGGTGTTCCAAACGATGCCAAGCACCTTTTCGTCTGCTCCTCCGGCCAACGGGTGCGACGATGGTTGATCCATGGGAACTTCGGTTGTTATTCCTTAAAGGAATTCACGTGAATTAGATATCCACCGTTGCAAGTTGAGGTCGGCTTTGGCTAGTGCTGCTTTAATAGCGGTGGCTTCACTCAAAGCTTCTACGACGGATGGGGCTGAACTCAAGTAGTCGTCTACGTACATCCGTTCTCGGACGGCGTCGGCAATATGTTCCGCTACCCCAGCGTCTTGGATGATTTGGTGAACCGTGTAGATGGCGACCAACGACGAACAATTCGCTCCGAAAGGAAATCGGTCCATCCTACAAACGGTCGGTTCGTCTGCTTCTTTGTCTCGCCAGAGGAAACAGAAGTAGTTAGCGTTCTCGGTTGCTAAACGGAACCTACTAAACATGGCTTCAATGTCGGAAGCCCATGCGATTTCTTTTTGCCGAAATCGGCTGATTGCTACTGCTAATGCTGGCTGCAGGGCTGGTCCACTTCTGATAGCATCTTTCAGGGATTTTCATCTAAAGGGAGCGGCAGCGACGAATACGACTCGTAGTTTCGATCCCTTGTACACCCCGTGATGTGCCACAAAGTATTTGGCAGAGGCCGGGTCTAGAAGACGGGAGGCGTATTCTTGGTCGAATGTCTTTTTCATCGCCTTCCTGTAGTTTTCTTCGAATTAAGGGTTTCGTTCAAATCTTCTCAGCAAACTCTTAAGCCGACTTTCGGCTAACAGACGGTTGTTGAAGAGGTTTGGTTCTTCTTCTCTCCAGATGACCGATACTTCATAGCCAGTGTCCAGCTTCCGGGTTCTTTCTTTCATGATTGACAGAGCTCTGTTGTCATCTGGGGAGAGGCATTTCGCTTGGAATTCGGTGCCAAAGTTTTCCGTATCGCAAAAGCGACGCATCTCAACCGCGACGTCTTCTAGGGAAATGCGATCGGAAATAGTATAGGCACGAACTGCTGCAACAGTTGTGTGCTTGTTGGTGACTCCTCGGATGATCCAACCGAGTCTTGTCCGAGAAGCAATCGGTTCGTAGTCCTTTCCCTCTCTGTTCTCTCTAACTCCTAATAGTTGAATGTGGTCTGTACCGATTAAAAGGTTTACTCTTCCACCTACTTCGCCAGTCGGTAAGTCTTTAACATGGGCCCATTCTCTCTTCATCCGATTCCAATCAGTAACTGGCCACTACCTTCATCATACGCTCTCTAAGGTTACGATTTCACCTGACTCCGTGCGTAATTGAAACTGGACGCGTCTGGTCTATATTGGTTTAATACTACTTCAGCTCCATCGATTTCGAGAATTTGAGGGGTTCCTTGGATCTTTAAGGAAGTAGCGAAGGCACTCCTCATGAGCGTGGAATTGCTGCCTTCGTCAACGAAGACGTTAGCTTTTTGCCAACTTCCATTTGCCGCCTGGATCTCCAACCGCATCATGCCTAAGGCCACCCGTTGTCGGTTCGTTCGCGCTGGAGTGTGACCTATTCGTCGAAACCCTGTTAGGGTCGTGTAGCAATGGAGGGTGTGAATACGGGCAATCTTGATGCCTGCAGGCTCTCTTGGTTGTACAGTTGCCTACAGAGTGTTTCGTTCCGAAACAGCTGAAACAAAGGCGATGTCTCATACAGAAAGTTACACGCTCCCCAACTGCCAATGCCCTAAATTCTTCACAGTCTGCCAACCTATGCTCCTTTCCACATTTGAAGCAGTAGGCCCAGCTGGCCCTCTTGGGTAGCTCCTCCGCCGGACGTGACGAGCTTTGGTGAGTTCTTGCTTGACAGAAGCGACCGTTCGAATTCGAACTAACCTGTTGTTCAGCAGCTAGAGTGTAGGCATTTTGATAGGTGGATGCACGATTGCAGAGCCAAGAACCAAAATAATTCAGGCTTCGATGTTCTAGTTGTCCTCGTCTCCCCTCGTTCCAGGCAAGACGATCGTGTTAACTGAGTCTCAGGCAAACTCTTTCTATCAGGTCAGCTGTGGACGTTCCACCAATCCTACTAAGGTCGAAAAGATGAGTTCGGACCCTTTCTGCAAATCGCTTGAAGGTTGCCGGATCTTGCTTTATCTCTAACCAATCCAGGGCTGGAAGATGAGCGGCCCGCATGACGTCTCGCCTACCGCAAGTTTGCTTCAAGCGTGTAAGAGCCTCCATGTAGGCTCGTTCCCGGCCACCTAAACCATAGATCACATCCAGGCAATTACCCCGAAGGTATCGTTTTAGTAATGCCAACTTCTCGCCGGGCGTATTTGCCGTGTCGTGCACCAGCGCACGAAACAGGTCAATCCATGAGAACCATTCGAGGAATTTCCCATTAAATAGGTCTAAGTCTACTGACACTGTAGAGCGAAACTTTCGTTGAGCGATATTCGGGGCCAATGTGCTGGAACATTACAGGTCTATCCAGTCGTCTGGTGCCTCCAAACTATTTACTGAAGGCCGCTGGAACGTTCTTTGAGGTCGTGAAAGCCAATCTGTGGCGTTCTGGGCCGCAAACGGGTTGCAGTAATGGGCGGAGCTGAAAAGTTTTTGGTCGTCGATACTTAATTGCTGTAGATCTCTTTCTGCTTCTTCCGCCGCAATACGGGCAGCGTCTGCCTGTTTTCTGGCTTCCTCGACTCTCTGATGGGCGAGTGCAGTTCTGCTGCCCTCGCTACACCAGGTTGATTGACGACTGATGGCGGGGCTAACGGACGTGCTGCGATTACACGAATCTCCGAAGGTGCTTCGTCAGCTCTTGGTTCTAAATGTTCTCGGGCTGATTCTTGAGCTTCACCTATTTTCTGAACGTAGCGTAGGTGGATCGCATCTTGTCTCTCGTTCTCCGTTTGATCAGCCTCCGCGTTCAGCAGTTCTGTGTGTAGACGAGTCGCCGTGGAGGACAGCATACCAAGGTGGTCGATCAGACCAATGATGGCACCTCGTGATCCATGTGAAGTATTCAGTGAATTAATTTGACGACAGGTTGTAGTTACTTGCGTACTTATTGTAGCAGTAAGTTGTATTGACGGTTCACAAGACTAAGACTGGGGGCCCGATACACGACCACGGGGGACTATATGGGGGGAAACACTGACGTCACACATCCGGTAGCATTGCATACCGGATCACATAACGTGGTCATTGACCACGTGACATCCCCCCCTCTAGCTGCATTCGTCCCCGAATGCATTACTAAAACAAACAACACAAAAAAAATATAAATCGAAAGAAAACCGGGAACATTGCTACATGATACAGTCCACATGACACCCCCCAAAAAAAAAAACATCATCCCTATGCCAGATGCTCAATGGACGACTCCAGCTCGCGCAGCGTCATCAAGCAAGTCTCTTCATGCGCTGCCATACGGTTGTCTATTTCCGTAAGGCAATTCATGGTACTCCACCGCCGCGCACGTCGCTTCTTAGCTTCTTCCTCGACGAACTCCTCCACCACTCGTAGGCGTTCCCGAAGGTCGGCCATATTAACGTCTCCTTTTCTCCCTCGGCACCACTGGATGCTGCACACAGCCACACTGGCCATAAACAACGCTGCTCCCACACCCCATAGCTCGAATGGATATGTAGGATGTTCCGCCGCTCGTTTTCCCCTTTCCGAATCGTCTACTTCCAAAGCACGGATAGTTTTACCAAAACTAGCTGCGTTCGTCAGATTGCCGCCGATCCGTTTCAAGGACGCTTCTAATGAAGCCTGCAGCGATGAGTTCGTAGATTTCCCGCTCGTCATGCTTCCTTGTTGTTGGGCATCTGTAGCTACAGCCCAGTTCACCCCTTTCAGACGTGGCACAAAGTCGTTCCCCTTCCTAGTGGATGATAACGAGTGTTGCCTACTGGCCTGCAAAATCCACTCATCAGTTTGAATGGAGCAACCGTGCGGGATTTCGACAATACCGACCAACGGCAGCTCTGCTCTCGAAGAATCCCTCGAATCTGTCTGTTGGGGACACTCCATTGCCAGAGAGCGTGGATTATTCATTGATACTGCCCATCTCCGGTGGCCCAGATAAATGGCTTCAGGTCCTCTCCATTCTACTACAACATGATCACACTCCGTTTTCTTTTTGTCAGTGTCCTGCAGGAACAGCGCCATCACACAAGTCTTCTTAAAATTTTTTCGGTAAATAGCTTTACTGGGCGGACATACCGAACTCGCCTTTCCCTGGCAAGAGCGTACCTCGGCTTCCGTCAGTTCAATAAATGTTTGCCGATCCCGCCCTACCGCCAGAAATGCGGGAATGGGTGCGTAATGAAGACCCACGTTACCTGCAGCACTAAACACTGGCAACACAAATGTTCGATATAACTCAAATGTCTTAGTAATCTCAATTATTGGCAGATGAATGAATAGCCGAAGCCCGTTTGTTGTGGCCGCTACGACGACCCGGGCTTCCTGGTATGCCCTCCACAGGTCACCATTCTGCAAAGCAGGTGTCAGTGCCCAACCCCTCGCCAAAGAAGCTCGAATTTCTTTAAGAACCGATCGCAGTTGAGTAGGTGGGAAAAGTTCCGGGGGTAAGTTGCCGGTTGCCAACAGGGTGAGACCAATGCCGATGTCCTCTAATGTCATGCTGGCCCAGTCTAGAACTCTCTGAGCAGCTCGAAAGGCTTCGTCCATCCTCGCCGTCATAATCACTTGACTTTCTAGGGCGTTCACGGCACTCACCACATTCTGTCTCCATTTGTTGAATTCCTTCTCCAGTAATTGGTGCGCTCTGTCCCGCTGCTGCATGGCCAGTACATGTTCCCCGAGTTCTCGTAATGTCTCATTCACTAACGTTGCTTGATGAGCCACCGCACTCACTATCCCCGACGTTTCTCCTCCCAAGGCCTGCAGCTGTCCATTAAGTCCTTCTAGATCTTGACTTGTCGCCACCCCAAACAGCCAGTGCAGTGCGGTACCGCCGACGTCGATAATACCTCTCTTGGCCCTCCTGGGCCCTCCTACCACCGCCTCCCGCAGCGTGTCGTACCGTTCACGTACAAGTCCCAATAGCTCCAACCCGTCCGTCGCCCTTTCCACCATCTGCGCCCGTAACCGTGCACTCCATCTTGTTTCCTCCGCCTGCGATTCTTTCTTCTTGGCCGAGTCTGTGAACCAAAGGTGCAGTTTGTTCAGGGCATTTCTATGGGACTGAACGAGACATCGGTTACTACTACCCACTCCGAGTCACTAAAGAAGACCTCCCCTTGTAATTGGAATATTACTCCATCCCTCACAAAAGCCCCTTGGGAATATCCTTGACTGGGTTGTACCCCCATCAGCGGTCCCAGTAGTCCTAGCAGAAGGAGAAGAGCCCCCACTGCCTCCTGCGGCATTTTTCCGTATCGTACCGGTGGCATCCGGGCTCGTGTCGATCGCCGCACCTGATCGTCAATCCTTTCATTTCGGGCTTCTTGCACCTCCTCGTCCCGGGGTGTAGTCTCTCTAGTTTCGGCCTCTCGGTCACGGATGTCCTTTTCCCCGGCAATTAGGTTGCTGCATCGCGGCTTTATTCTTCTCGGTTCTGCTCCCGTACTTTCTTTGTCTACCACTGTCCATTCGACCCCTCTGACGAATTTTTTCATTTTCACCACGTGCACCAGTTCTGTCTGTCGACCACTTGGTCTCTTTACTTCGTAATTTAATGCCGACGCCCGGTGTACCACCACGAATGGTCCCAGCCACCGGTGAAGTAACTTCTCGGCTCTCCCCACCTTCCGGAACGGCTTGTACACCAGTACTTCTTCCCCTGGGCTGAATTGCTGTTTAGCTCTTCGAGTCGCGTCATAGTACCGCTTCTGTCGTTCTTGTACCTGTACTAATCGATCTTTCACCATCTTTCTCGCGGCTTCCAAATTCCGGGCCAGTGCATCAGGATCCTCTGCAAGAGGCGTCGCGCGTACTCCCATCACTACATCCGCCGGCAACGGCGCTTCTCTGCCGTAGAGAAGGTAAAAAGGTGTCTTTCCGGTCGATTCCTGAACACTAGAGTTGTACGCGAATGTAATATAGGGCAGAATGTCATCCCAGTTAGTGTGTGTGCTGTTTATATACATCGATAGCATGTCCCCCAGCGTGTGGTTTAGTCTTTCTACCAGGCCGTTGGCCTGGGGATGATAAGGAGTTGTCGTTCTATGGTCCACCTCCATTAGACGCATGACTTCCTTCGTGAACTCCGCGACGAAACACTTTCCACAGTCGGTAACCACACCCTCCGGCGCCCCATGCCGTAAGACAATCTCCTCGACGAAGAACTCAGCTGCGTCCCGGGCCGTCGCAGTTGGAACAGCCCTCGTCTCTGCCCACTTGGTGAGATAATCCACCGCAACGATGATATTCTTCTTGCCCCCCACCGACACGGGAAAAGGCCCCAATATGTCCATCCCAACTTTTTCGAAAGGTCTCTCCACGCGGATGATTTCCATGTGTCCCTGAGGTTCTACTGGCGGACTTTTTCTTGCCTGACACTGCGGACATGCCCGCACGTAGTTTAGTACCTGCTGTCGTAAGCGTGGCCAGTAGTATCTTTCCTCTATCCGCCCTAGCGTCCTCTTCACTCCTAAGTGCGCAGCCCAACGATCGCCATGGTACGCGTCTAAAATCTCCAACCGTTGATCCGGGGGTACGCATAGACGCAACCTCATTCCTTGTTTACCCAAGGTTCGGCGATGCAGTAGTCCATCAATCAGCACGAAATTTTTGTAGGCCACGGCTGTACTCCTTTCCAGTTGCCTGCGTACCTCCACCCATCCCGGGACTGCCCCTTGCATTTCTCTCGTCCAACGACGCTCCTCCTCCCATGCTGTCGTGTATACCGGTAGCAGGTCCTCTTCGTCGTCATTGTCTTCTATCCCATCCATCGGATACCGAGATAGTGCATCAGCGTCCTCATGGAGCCGCCCACTTTTATACACAATTTCGGGCTGATAGTTCTGTATAGACAATGCCCACCGTGCCAATCTGCCCGCCAAATCTTTCTTTGTTGTTAACCAACAAAGGGCGTGGTGGTCCGTCACCACTTTCACCTTTGTCCCCCAGATGTAGCTGTGGAATTTCTTCACCGCCCAAACCAGGGCTAAGCACTCCTTCTCCGTAATGGAATAATTCCGCTCTGTTCGGGATAATAGCCTGCTGGCAAAGGCAACTGGCCTCTCCCCTGTCTCCCCCTTCTGTACTAAGGCCGCCCCGATCCCGTATTCGCAAGCGTCGGGATGGATTTCGAAGGGCTTTGTGTTATCCGGGTACGCCAACTGCGCAGCTCCCATTAGCGCGTTCTTTAGAGCCTCGAAGCTTTCCATGGCCTCCGCTCCCCAGGTAAATGTTTTTTTTCGCCCACAAGATCGTGTAGCGGTCTGGCGATTTTCGCGAATCCGTCGATAAATCTTCTATAGTACGAACACATGCCTAGGAACGCCCTTATGTTCTTCACTTTTGCCGCTCTGGAACCATCCACCGGAGGGTGCGGGAAGTCTCTCACTGCCTGCACTTGCTTCGGATCCGGTAACACCCCATTTTTATCCACGATATGTCCCAACGCCCGTAGTTGTGGCTGGGCGAACGTACATTTTTCCAACTTCACTTTTAGATTTGCCCCTCTCAGACGTCCCAGTACCCCGCGCAGTCCTTGCACGTGTTCGTCCAACGACCGAGAGTACACTACAATATCGTCCAGATAAACTAGACACGTTGTCCATCTGAGACCACTTAATACCACGTCCATCATTCTTTGAAAAGTTCCTGGTGCTGAACACAGCCCCATTGCCATCACCTTAAATTGGTATAGCCCATCCGCTGTGACGAACGCCGTTTTCGGACGGTCACCTTCCTTAATGGGCACTTGCCAGTATCCTGACTGCAAATCCATGATTGAAAAGAACGCCGCACCCTCCAATCGTGCCAGAGTCTCCTCTATCCTCGGCAGCGGATACACATCACTTATCGTCACTGCATTTAGGTGCCGGTAATCAACACAAAATCTCCACGTCCCGTCCTTCTTTCTGACCAGGACCACTGCCGCTCCCCATGGGCTGTTCGAGGGTTCGATAACTCCTGCTTTCTCCATTTCCTTGCACTGAGCTTCTATAATGATTCTCTCCTTCCATGCCCGAGCATGGGGTGATTGTCGAATTGGTTTTGCTTCCCCGGTATCTATTGTATGCTCTGCTGCCGTACACAGTCCTAGTTGGTCTCCGGGCCACGAAAAACAGTCGCCATATTCCACTAACACTTCTCGGATCTTTTCTCTGTCTGTCGGCGTTACCCTTTCTCCAATCCTGCTTTCAAATTCGTGCTCCCGAAACGCTTTCTTCTCTGCCCCTGCTGTCGCGACGGCTACTGGCGAGTCTCCCTCCTTGATTTCGGTCACTGGCTCGATTATTCCTAACACCGTCCCCTCTTCGATCCATTGTTGGTGATCCGATAAGTTGGTTATCGCCATCTGTCCGATTGTTCCCATGCCGCTAACCAGGACCTTTCCCGTCGACACCCTTTTCGTCCTCTGCAATGCTTGGGATGGTTCCACCAGTGCACTTTCGCCAAACCCTTTCAAATCTAGTGGTTGAGTTGCGACCACTTTCATCGATCGGGGTGGGACCCAGCATCCTTTCTGGACTACTAGTTTCGGTGCTTCCTCCATCATCTCCTCCCCCAGTGCTCCGAGAGCAATGTCTCCAATGAAGATCTCCGGTAGCGCCCCAATCTTCATCCGCGTTCCAAGTTTCTCCAACATGTCCTTCCCCAGAAGTAAGTCGATGTCACCGTCCAGAACCAAAGCCTCCCCCTCGACGGTCATCTTCCCATCCGATACTAACAGCCTTGTGGCTCCTCCCGGTTGAATCTCCTTGCCGTCAACTGATACTAGACGATTTGCGTGCCATGGTGTCACTGTTATCCCTAGTTCCCTCACTAATTTGGGCGAACACACGGACACTACCGCCCCTGTGTCTATCACGGCAGCCACCCGTTTTCCCCAGCACAACACATCCAGTACTACCATCCTCTGGATGTCGATCTTCAGAATTGGCCATGCTAGCACCTCCGGGTCTCCATGCTCTGTCCCTTCTAGACCAATTACTTGCTTACCCTCTCCAGCGAATCGCACCTGCTGATGCTGTTTTTGTTGTGGTGCCCCCCCTCCTCGCTGGGAGCTCGGGCAGTCGCTACGTATGTGTCCTATCCCAACACACCCGTAGCACACGACCTTTCCGTCCTGCGTCCGACCCCTCAGGCCTCCCTGACCGTTTTCTCTTGTTGGACACTCTCTCCCGATGTGCCCCTCCGTCTTACATCTGCTGCAGATAGGTTTCCCATCCGAAGTCCATTTCAGTATCGATCGGTTATCCGACCGATACTGTTGACTCTCCGCTCTTTCTCCTTGCTGTGCGGCTGCCCCTGATGCGTTCCTTGAAACAACGGCTCCCATTAGTCCCTCTAGCAATTTCTCCATTCGATCCATTCTCTCATCTCCCGTCGTTGGTGTTTGTTTTCCGACCACGCCCATCGCCCATTCCTCGTGTCTTGCTCGGGACGTCATTTCCTGATACCGCTTAATTTCTTGAAGGAATTCGTCACACGAGTTGGGTTTCAAACTCCAGAGCTTCTCTAGTAAACTTGGCTTGAGTCCTCTCCATAGGTGCGCCAATTTCGTAGCTTCGGTCATATTCGGGTCTACTCTGCGGCATAAATCCAGGATGTCGTAAAAATACTCGATCGTGGATTCCTCGATTCCTTGTTTGCGTTCTCTCAGATTCGCTTCATTGAAACGATTCTGATTGACTGGCTTGAATTGCTCCAACAGCTGTGTTTTAACTCCTGGTTCAATTGGCGGTCCTGCAACATCCTCCCATTCGGCTGCTAGTTGTCCCGCGGCCTCTTTGTATGAGTACCACTTCTGCGCTGCCCCGGACAGCGACAGCTCCACGTGGTCGCGAAGTTCTTCATCTCCCCATCGATTATATCTCCCGATTCTTTCGTATCGATGCATCCACTGCACGACGTCTTCCCCGTCCTTCCCCCGAAGGTGGGTGGGGATTGGAATTTTATCTGTGCGGCCATCGCGTGCCTTGCGCCCACTTGCTGTTGAGCTGCTCTGAATCCCCGGATGTAGCTACTGATATTCGATGATCTTCTTCTCAAATCCGTGAAATCCCACTCTGGCTGCTCTTCTTCGTGTTCTCCCGATCCTTCTTCCTCTTCGGCGTCCTCCCACCGCTCAGTTTCCTCCTCACTGAATGTGAGATGATACTCCTGCCGAACGGATGCCGGTCGCTGCCCCTGTTGGGGTTCGTTAGCCCCTTCCTCTATTTCTCCTCGCTCTTCCGTTCCGCTTTCCCTCAGCGGTCGACTGCGCGTCCTCGCCCGCCCCTGGGATGCACTCCCGATCTCGGGTATCCCCCAACTACCCCGTGCCACGAACCGTCCCCGAGCGTCTCGGATTCTCTCCCCGCTCCTTACGTCCTCCTCTCCTATCATCTACTTCCCGCAATCCTCGCACCGCTTGTTTCTTGCCGAACTTTTCGGCTCCCGGTTCACTTTCCCGCTTCTTGCCTTAAACTTCGGCTCACGGTTCACTTCCCCGATTCTTGCCGAACACTTCGGCTCACGGTTACTTCTCCGCTTCTTGCCGAACTCTTCGGCTCACGGTTCACTGCCCCGATTCTTGCCGAACACTTCGGCTCACGGTCACTTCTCCGCTTCTTGCCGAACTCTTCGGCTCACGGTTCACTGCCCCGATTCTTGCCGAATACTTCGGCTCACGGTTACTTCTCCGCTTCTTGCCGAATTCTTCGGCTCACGGTTCACTGCCCCGATTCTTGCCGACCACTTCGGCTCACGGTTTCCGCTATCCACGTTCCCTCAATGTACCCGTCTGCCCCGCCTTAGCCCTTTCCACCGTTTTCCCCCCGGCGTCTCTCCTTCGTTATGCTTCCCCCGATTGCCCTACAGTCGGAGCTGTGACCCCGTACCCCAACAATTTAAGGTGCTAAGACCAGTTGGGTCGTCGACTCTCAGGGGTCCCTGACAGCCACCGCCTCCGCAGCACAGAATCGAACAGAAACACAACCAAAAAAGAGACTTACCAGAGGTTCTGCATCTCCACCATGTAGCAGTAAGTTGTATTGACGGTTCACAAGACTAAGACTGGGGGCCCGATACACGACCACGGGGGACTATATATGGGGGGGGAAACACTGACGTCACACGTCCGGTAGCATTGCATACCGGATCACATAACGTGGTCATTGACCACGTGACAGTATCGTTCTCCGCTGTCTCTTCCACGTTTCGATGTCGATCTCCTTCGGGATGAAGTTGCAACTTCCAGCCTTTGCGATTTCGTCGTCGACTAACGATCCTGCTGCTTCTGCAATGCTGATAGCCAAGGGCGTCTCTGACAAAGGGCTTGTCTGGGAGTAAACTGAGAAACTGGTGCAGGAGAGCCTAGGGTGACTTACTAGTAGAACCATTGCCAGATATCTAGCCTCGATGGCTAAGATGAAACTTGGAAATTCACTTTTCTACTCCGGTTCGAAGGACCATATGTTCTCACGATTGGAATTTGTATCGTTTTCTTTCGAAAATGGCGTTCTGAGAACAGTAGACTCGGAACCAGCGTGACTGTCAGGTATATCAGTGTAATATTGTCACACGAGTTGTATTTGAACAAGAACAAAGGAATACAACAAGCGATGACTTAATTCTAAACAATGGTTTTACTTGAACAAAAAGGGATAACCATTACCAAGAGTTGGAGAAGCGTCTGAAGACCTCTAGGGAAACCAGAGAACTCTTTTAATGGAGCCCAGCTCCGGGAGCTCACCCGATGGAGACTCATTTAACGCAGATTCGGGGCAGGGTTTTATACCGTCTCGCGAATTACTCCCCTTCCGGACTGCGTATCTGCGTATCTTTCTTAGAGCGGACTTCTCCCGATAATTTCACGATTCATTTCACCACGATCACAGCGTTATCCAAGGAGCGGATGAATAATCTCTGCGAAGAGATAACCAATGTCCCTTTTCACCTACGACAATATCGACTCTCTTCCAACAGAGACTAGGCTTAGGGGACAGAGACGAAGACGAAAAGGTAGGGAGAGGAAACAAAGCAAGGCGCGATTTTAGGTTTGGCTTAGTTGCCAAATTAAGTGGGCCGTTGTCGCCGGAACAGGATGAATGGGGTAAGGTGACTTCGAGGATAGCTTTCTTTGCTCTCATACCGATCGACCAATATTACTGGATACTGAGCTATGGTGATCAGTAAACCCAGCAGTAAACCACAAAAGATATGAGATATTGTTGTAAAATGGTTGTTTGAATCGATAGGCCTACACGTTTGCTTACTTTGGATGGTAGTGGTGAATAGACAACATTAGGATTAGACCCGTGTAGATTATATAAATTTTTTGTCTATAGAGGATAGATTTTTTTGGTACTAGAATTTCGATTATCAGTACGAGGATTTCGTGATCAGTTCGTCCCCGACTTCCGTACGTGGCAACAGGCAATCACCGATTACGAACACTGATTACACCACTTTCTACCCTGTATAACTTTATTTCTTCCCGATTTCTATCCCGAAATTTTATTCTTGCTCGTTTTCCGTATGAGAGACTTGGAGAGTCTGCATTCTTCTTCTTAATGAGAAGAAAGAAGAAATTAAGAATTGGGGAGAGTAAACTTAAAATAACTTAAGTTTGCTTTTCACTAATAAGTCGAAAATGGCTTTGATGGCTGATTATTAATTTTTTTTCATTCGTAGCCAGACCTTCCTAATCGCGATTTAAAAATGATCGATTAAATAAAAACAAAACAATTTCCACAACATGGTCTCCGCGTACGTTACGTTTGCGTAAGGACCAAAAACCGCACCGCTTCCAGCCTTCTCATTGGATCAGAGGGATGGTCACGTGACACTTTCAGGCCACACCGTCTGAGCGCCCACATGGCTCTCTCCCTCCCCCCACCCTCTACCCCTTCATCTCTTTCTCCTTCCCGCTCCCACCATCTGTCGGGCTACCATGCCGCCTTCATTTGTTTTGTTTTTTTGTTTTTTTGTAATTATTTATGTTTATTGTTTATTTTTCGTTTTGATTTAATTATGTAATACAATGTTTTTTACCTTTAGAATTTTTTAGAATATTTCTTAGCTAAGAAACAGTATGCTTTAATTGAAATGAGTGTTAATTCTAAATGTCTCACTTGGGTCACTCTTGGGCATTCGGTAGTGCAACCGGTTCCAAAAATCGATTACATTACTTTGTACCCTGTTTGCCCCGTTTCATGTAGTATATTGTATTCTTATTTATTTCCCTTCACTTGCCCACCCTTTTTCCAGGTTGGGCAAGGCCTTATCGTTTAAACTGGGGCTTTTGAACTGAATGGAACAGCTTGAACAGTACGTGCCCCAGTTATAACCGATCGGTCATTTTTCAGGTAGGTAGCAGGGTTGCTAACGATACTTTGAAAAGTTATCGTCGATTTCCCTACCGATATAAGTTATTTACATTCAGTTTGATGAGTTTTGGCAGATTAATGGTAGTAGCTTAGTGAAAATGTTCAAACTCGGAACTGGGTTATTTGAAACTTTTGATTTACTGACATTTTTTACTTTTGACTACCATGACTCTGCCAACACTCTGGTCAGCTGATTAGAAAACTGTACTTTAATCAATTTTAGTACAGAAATTAGAGATAATTTCTAAACAAAAATCTATGAACTAAATCTGTATTACTATGCGGCACATTTTTGTGTAAGATTTCGTTGTTTTACCTACTACAAGTTAGGGCTCGGCCCCGATTGGCCGACATCGAGTAAACCGATCTGATCTACCCGAAAAATGGACGATCTGTTGCGATCGGTTTCGGTGCGGTTCTTTAGTGGGATCGGCTAGATCTGCTGCCATTTTTTAAGATGGCGGCTTAAAAACTACTAGGAAATTACTAACAGTAATGAATTTAGCACTTTTGCACCTCTGTAAAGTTAGGAAACATTTAATATTCGAGTTTAATACTTTTTGCGTCTTTTTAAAATTATAAATTAAAATATGTTAGGGTATGGCAACGTTGACTGTCAATTCTAGTACCATAGCCGATTAGCCGTAGCTTTATTCTCTACATCTTAAATATCGTCATTCTTAAAAAAGCAAATAAAAAAAATTTTGAGTTTTTTAAAAGATAAGTTTGAATTTTTGTATTAGCATTTTGATTCTTACATAAAAAAAAAGTAAAAAGCGCCAAACTAGGTTTGAACAATGGTCATATTTTTGGCTAGAAATCGGGTAAAAAGTCCGGGTAAAGTTTGGGAACTGGTTCTTAGAACCAGGTAGTGGAACCGGGTCCAGGAACTGGGTCTAGGATGTGGGTACCATTTTTGTTTGGAACTGGTTTGGATCTGTTTACCCACGGGTAAGAAAATGGACGATCTGCGATCTGTCAGATCCGCACCGAAAGTCAAAATTACCTACCCGATCGCCAAAAAAGCTACCCGATCGGTGGGGACCGATCTCTACTACAAGTATCTACAATATTTAAAAAACCACTTTTCCTCCTATAGGCCCGAGAAGACCGACATCACCGAGCCATTTTGAAACTTTGCAACTCAGCATCCGACACAGGTCTATTTGCTACCCGACTATACCCAAACTATACCTGACCCGAGAATGACCATAACGAGCAATTAATATTTTCTGCCCACAGATGGCTTTTTCAAAATAAATCGATGTTCTTCTTTTTCTGCAGGATACTGTACCTACTCGAGTAGTAAACCGATTGGATATATTTTGTCGGTGTGGTTTGGCGGGTCGTGAAATAAATAAATTATAATCGGTAAACTATAAGTTCTAAATTTTAAAAATATCCGGATTGGATAGCTTGATAAGATCTGTCATTTTTTAAAAATTCTTGCTTTAAAATTAGTTACTCGAATAGTAAACCGATTTCATGTAAGGGTTGATAACCCCCTTTTCACTGAGATATTGGCGATGTTGAAGAATGCTTTTTCGATATCTGCTATACATGCGATTCGAAGCAAACGGAATCGAATTATAATGGCAAGCAGATCGTGGTTGAGATTAAGGCCGTTTTCCAAAACATCGTTGATGCTTGGTCCATATTTCTTATCGTTATTCCGCCCCATCGAATACCGGTCGAATCTTTGTGGTTGTTTTGTCCTGTCGGATATAGAACGACAGGATAGTGTGGCAGATAAGTGCGGACTCCTTTGTAGTTTAGATCTGCCTCCTCCGTGAAGTTTTCGGCTTGCAGTTGTTCGATTTCCTTATGGTAGGCTGATCGAAGTTTCGAAGTTCTGGTGTTCTTTTGAGTCTTTTGAGTAGACTTTTCAGTCTCCCATTTTCCATCAGGAAATTTTTCTCTAACCTCCTCTTGTCCGTCTTTCACGGGAATGGGGTGCAGTATAGCCCATCTTCTTGACGGGTGATTTGGTCTCCAACAGAGCAAGAGGATCGTCTGGCTCCACTGCATCACAATCGTCTAAAATGGCGAAATGTTCCAATTTCCAAAACTGGGATAAGTCAAAGTCCGTTTGCCGTTTCAATTTTTTTTTTTTACGATTTTCCGATTTTTTTTTTTTGCTTCTGGAGGTATGGTGATTCCTTGGCCTCCTTCCAAGCTTTCATTTCCTCCATATTTTCGGAAGGTTTCGTAAAATAACCTCTGAATCGAGGCATCCGGCTGCGTACGATGATACTGTTTGATAATTTGAAAAGCTGTTGCATTGGATTATTGCCTTTTCTTTTTTTGATCTTTTTTCTTTGAAGGTCCAGCTATTATGCGACCTAGCTTTGTGTTGTATGCTTTTAGGCCGCACGGACTTTGGAAAGCCGGTTCGCTTGGAATTTTTTTAAACATTTGGTCACCTCCGATTAAAATGCCGACTTCTTTTTCTTGACTGTTGGTTTCGAACCTGTCGTCCGCCATTTTTTCATCTTCCAACCACAATTTTCTTGCGAATGCCATGTGGGAGTAAGGTCCAGTGTCTCCAATGAAGTCCGTTTCCAGGGCAGTTTTTTTGACGAGTGGGGCTCCCTTCCAGGTGCTCCGAAACGCCAATTTTACTGCTTTGCTTTGTTCTACTGGATTGGGTTTTCTCTTTTTGAAGACTCTTGCCCCAATATTCTCCCCGGCCACTAATTCTAAATTCAGAAATTTTGAGATAGATCTGGTGACCCATGATCTATGGCTACCATCGTCAATGAATAAAATGGCTCTGGTTTCTTTGCCATTGGGGCCTACCACCATTACCGTTGTGGTTTTTACCACGAGATCTCCGTGGATGTTTGCACTAGAAACATATACCGTAACGTTCGTTGGGCATTGTTTCCGTTAACATTCCGTTCACAAACACCCCCGAAATCTTGGAACTGCAGTCATATTTTTGTCATTCTTGACATTTTGTCACTTCTTAACAGCAGCATTGACTTGAGCTCTCTTTGAAACACCGGTTCTATTTTCATCCTTTACATAACAACCATTTCATTCTGTTCTTGACAGCTCAATTGAATGTTCACACACTTTAGAGGCTGTTCCCTTTTGCATCCGTAGAGAATTTACTAGTTTCTGAACTTGAAAGAGTGTCTCAAAACCTTGGAACTGCAGTCTTTATGTGGTTGACATACCTGACAGAAGCTTTGACTGCATTTCCATAATTTGAAAAACCGTCCCCGTTTCCATCCATCGAACAATGCCAGAAGACATGTTGCTGTAAGTTTACAACACTACTACATTATTCCTCTGAAATACTAACTCCCTTTTTTTATGAACAGACATTCCACAATGTATTATTGGATGAGTTTAACGCTTCATTCACTGCTGGAAGACAATCTTCCAATGTTGATGGCAAACAGTTGCTCGTGGCTACAATTGATAAACACCTGGTGAATTTCAACAATTCTCCATCCACAATTACACCAATTGTTACGCAGTCTCAACTTGATGACCACATAATGGTAGGCACTAGGCAGTAGGCACTAAGGACTTAGGGAGTAGTCTAATCATGAAAAATCGAAAGGTTGCTTTCTTTTGTCAGTCTTGACTATCAATTCATTTTCTTTGTTTTAGGGCTATATCATTCAAGATACACTTCCTTTGAGTGAAGTAGAAAAACAAATGGCGTCTGCTGCCGAAATTGGTCAGCAAATCCTTCGAAAACTAAAAAAAAAACTGTGCCGATGAAGAATTAAGTTTGAAAACATGAGATTGAACCGTAATATTACCGTTTAATGCCCTGAATTATCAATCTGTTTTTTACATTGTGTAACAAACCGGAAATAAACTGTTTTTGAAAATTGATCGAGATCGAGATCGATTCGATCAATTCGATCAAAAAAGAATCGCGATCGATTTCGTTCATTTCGATCAAAAATTTGGTGGGATCGAGATCGAGATCATCGATCGCCCTTTGGTGATCGATGCCCAACACTGGCCTAGGCTCATATAAAACCAAATAATCACACTGAAAACTAGTATTTTTGATCCTGTTTCCATAAAGAAGTATAAACTCATGGTATCGCAGTGTATCGCAGTGTATTAACACGGAATACAAGTATATTTGATTTTGATTACATGTAGAAGTATAAACTCATGGTATCACAGCCCACATAACAATTTAATGCAGGAACTCATCCTAAATCTGTCTTAGTAGGACGTGCAGTACTGGACCGCCAAAGGACGTTATAAGGACGCGCTTAAGCCACGGTCCTTTTAAAAAATAAATCACGTCCCTCTGAGGTCGCCTTATTTTGATCCATTTCTTTAAAAGCCACGTTTCCACAATTAACACTGTAGCGTTGGGGTTCAATTTTGTAAGAATTACGTACACCACATCAAATAATAATCCAGAATTTCTTTTTCAATACGTAGTGATTGGTTAACAAGAAGAAGCTCAGTCTATGATGCGGGAGTTCAATGATCGAAACTCATCATAGTTATGTTTCTCTTCTGCTATTTTGGTCAAAGAGCGCAAGGTGTAGATTATTAACAAGCAATCCACCACTCAAGCGCACCAAATTCATGGACCTCCCTTTTTTTCTAAATCCGATATAGGATCTAAAATTCAAAAAAAAAAATACAGACCTATCCAGTTTTTGACTCCGGATTTGCCTGTTTTTTTCAGAATTCTAATATTCCCTGCCGTTCGGGAGATATTTTATGTTAAAAATGGGTTTTTTTTCAAATTTTTGAAATTGGGGGGTCTTTGGTATCACTTTTTGGGAAAAACCGAACCCTTAAAAAAAATTAATTCTCTCAAAAGTTTGTTTGGCCACCCCTCAATGCAAATTCGAAAGGAAATCTTTTTCCGGATTTGATTGGCTGAGTTATTCGCAATCTAGTAAAGAGCTCATTTGGCCAGTTTCCCACCCAGTCTAGCAGCCATTTTTTTACCCCTCCCTTACGCTCCTGTCGGTTGCAGTTATCGATTACTATCATATTTGAAGCCCGAGGTGCAGAGGAAGCGTAGTTTTGGCAGTCATCCGCCAGGAGAAGTTAGAGGAGGAGGAGTTAGAGTTAGAATTTTAGATCCCATAGCGGAATTAGAAAAAGGGGGGTCCATGAATTTGGTGCGCTTGAGTGGTGGATTGCTTGTTTAAAGCTAAATTTTATTCAAAAATTCATTTCTTAATGATAGAAGCCAAAACTATTTCACTGTAAAATGTCTCAGTCTAAACATCTTATAATATAAATGTCAGACGCGTACATGGTAGACTACTCGACTACCATGCGGGAGACCCGTGTTTGAATCCGATGGTAGAAAACTACATTTGGAGGTTTTTTTATAGAGCAAAAAGTCGTCCCAGTGAACACCAAAATTAGAGCTTTGGTGACCATAAAAATACGTACAGTCATGCGTGCAAGTTTCTTTAGCAGGCAAATGGGTCTATATCCTTTCATTTTGTTTGGACGGAAGGGATACTATGGTGCCTACCATACCCTCGTTTTCTTTCCATTCTTCTCTTCCTCTAAGTTTCAGTTAATTTTCCTACTTTTAATGTTGTAGCTTCTTTTTTAAAAATGGGTTTTTTTTCAAATTTTTGAAATTGGGGGGGTCTTTGGTATCACTTTTTGGGAAAAACCGAACCCTTAAAAAAAATTAATTCTCTCAAAAGTTTGTTTGGCCACCCCTCAATGCAAATTCGAAAGGAAATCTTTTTCCGGATTTGATTGGCTGAGTTATTCGCAATCTAGTAAAGAGCTCATTTGGCCAGTTTCCCACCCAGTCTAGCAGCCATTTTTTTACCCCTCCCTTACGCTCCTGTCGGTTGCAGTTATCGATTACTATCATATTTGAAGCCCGAGGTGCAGAGGAAGCGTAGTTTTGGCAGTCATCCGCCAGGAGAAGTTAGAGGAGGAGGAGTTAGAGTTAGAATTTTAGATCCCATAGCGGAATTAGAAAAAAGGGGGGTCCATGAATTTGGTGCGCTTGAGTGGTGGATTGCTTGTTTAAAGCTAAATTTTATTCAAAAATTCATTTCTTAATGATAGAAGCCAAAACTATTTCACTGTAAAATGTCTCAGTCTAAACATCTTATAATATAAATGTCAGACGCGTACATGGTAGACTACTCGACTACCATGCGGGAGACCCGTGTTTGAATCCGATGGTAGAAAACTACATTTGGAGGTTTTTTTATAGAGCAAAAAGTCGTCCCAGTGAACACCAAAATTAGAGCTTTGGTGACCATAAAAATACGTACAGTCATGCGTGCAAGTTTCTTTAGCAGGCAAATGGGTCTATATCCTTTCATTTTGTTTGGACGGAAGGGATACTATGGTGCCTACCATATCCTCGTTTTCTTTCCATTCTTCTCTTCCTCTAAGTTTCAGTTAATTTTCCTACTTTTAATGTTGTAGCTTTTTTTGCGGGTTGCAAAGAAAGAGAAATAGGAATAGCATAAAGAGGTACGGTAGGCACCAAACTATCCCCTCCATCAAAAAGAAATAGAAGGATATAGACCCATTTGCCTGCTAAAGAAACTTCCACGCATGACTGTATATTAGAGCAGTTTTTGCTGGTCATCAACACCTGCTAAAATCGTCTTAAGGTCTTCATTGTAGGATTTCAGGACAGAAAAAGGAAATCCTAGTAGTGCCACTAGGATGAATAAATATCCTTTAAAAGATGTCAGTGTGCTGTTTGGGAGTGTATTCACATTGAATACAAGGTTTTTGTTTCTGCTTACATATAGAAGTAGAAACTCGTGCTATCACACTGTATTCACACTGAATACAAGTATATTTATTTTGTTTACATGTAGAAGTATCAACTCAAAACCTCACAGTGTATTCCCATTAAATACAAGTTTATTTGATCCTGTTTCCATGTAGAAGAATAAACATAGCATAGGCTCATATAAAACAGATGAATAACATTGAATACAAGTATAATTGACCCTGTTTATATATGGAAGAATAAACTCATGGTATCACAGTGTATTCACACTGAATACAAGTATATTTGAGTCTGTTTACATGTAGAAGTATAAACTCGTAATATTAAAGTGTTTTCACATTGAATATAAGTATATTTGTTCCTTTTTACATGTAGATATATCGATATAGATATAGCTTGGGATAATATAAAACAAATGAATCACTTTGAATACAAGTATATTTTATCCCGTTACATAGTAAAGTATAAACTTATGTTATCAGAGTGTATTAAAATTGAATACAAGTTTGTTTGATCCTGTTTGCCTAAAGAAGCATAAAATCATGGTATCACAGTGTATTCCCATTGAATACAAGTATATTTGACTCTGTTTACACGTAGAAATATAAGCTCAAAATATCACTGTGTTTTCACATTGAATATAAGTGTAAGGAAACGCCAAGCGAAGCCCCTTCTTGCCCCTTTTCTTTTGCTTAATTAAACTAAGACCTTATTTCTTAAACTCTCCTTAACTTAATACCCCAATAGTTGACCTAGTTATTATAATTTCTAGAAAATATAACAAGCGGAGAGAACAAGTCTCGGCACAACCGTTATAAATAGAAACTTTTGCGATTTGTCAAAAGCCGCCCAAAACGGCCTTAACCTGCCGTGGCTAAAAATAGATATATTTGTGTCTGTTGGGAATTGCCCGAAACGGCCCGAAACTGCCCGGCCTATTTTTAACAATCGTCCAAATTCGCCCGATACCGCTTGAATTTGTCCGCCTATACCTCTTCATGACGTCCAAAATCGCCCGATACCGCCCGATTTTGTCCGCCTATACCTTAACATTGTCCCGTATGTCCCCCACGGGATAATGACTAACATATAAAAAGCCACCGCAAACTCCCAAAAGTCAGTCAGATCTATTCTGCCTGTTCCATGTGGCAACTTAGGCCTCTGCCGCTCTCCCGCCGAGCCCGCTACTGTAACTCTTGCAAGCCGCAGAATAAGTACCCTTTAAGTAATCACTAAGTAGCTGTTTTCTCTTACTTTATTACGTCTATGCCTTGAAGTTAGTACCCATTGGTACCATTAAGGTCTCATGAGTCTTCTTTTTACGAGCTTGTTTAATTATTCTACGGGTACCTATTGCAAATCGGTTTATTATACATGGCTTTTTATTTATTACATGTGTATTGTTTTATGCTTGCTAAGTATACAAGACATTGTGAGTAAAGACGCCACATTAAATCTAACTTTTCCGTATTGGAGACAACATGACAACGTCGTGTACTCCTTTACATAAGTATATTTGATCCTGTTTACATGTAGAAGTAAAGATATAGCCTGGGCTCATATAAAACCAATTTATCACATTGAAAACAAGTATATTTCATCCTGTTTCCATATAGAAGTAAAAACTCATGGTATCACAGGGTATTCACATTGAATTAGTATATTTGATCCTGTTTTCATACAGTACCGACCAAACGATTTGTGTACCCCCGTTTTTTTAGTGCATTCTTATGGCACTACGGGTCTTAGGAAAACTTAAATATATTTATACTGGTAAGGACCAATTTGTTTTTCTTTTTCCGCTTTTAGAAGAGAAAGTGCTCTAAAAGTTATCTTTACATGAAAAAAAGGTAGGAGTTACACCCAGGGCGCTAAAGTATCTTTCATATGATTAGGTACACCACTTTCCCCCCCATAAACGCCATGTTAATACCGGCGTTTTCAAAAATATAAATAAAATACTTCAATTCAGCCTTAATTAAATTAATTTTTTTATGCCGAACGACGCGTTTTTCTTTACTCTTTTAGAATATAGTACATGTTTTTAAATTTTTTTATCTAAAAAAATGCTTCCCTACACCCCAAAGTTGGTACACTCAATTGTTTACAGAGAAAATTATGATTTGTGCTTGCGCCACCAGGGCCGCTGGGATCAAAATCTCAAGTACTCTCGTACTTTTGTTGGAGTTGTGGAATTTAATGATATTTTAATTGGTTTTTTGCGGGAGAAAAATATAAAAATGAATCAAATTACAAAGACCATTTTGTCCTTCATTTAAAGAAAGGTTCTTCCTGCCTCTCTCGACTCAGACAAAGACTGTTTTGTTTCTCGTTTTACCCGGGACTTTAATTGAACTGCTGAAAACGTCTCGAAATGTTCATTTATTGTCAGTTACAGCTTGAGTGACTAGTTATCAGAAAACTAACCTTTTTAGTGAAAATGTGAAGAGCTAGTGATCTTACCGCGTTGGAAAAGAGCAAAATTATAGCTCTGAGAAAGGAAGGTGCATCTCTTTTTAAAATTTCTCTTTCAGTTGGTCGTAGTATAAACGTCGTTAAAGTGACTATTGATAAATTTATTGAGAATGACACCATTTTCAAGCGAAAATTTACAAAATTGAAGAGAAAGAAAAATTTCAGACTGCCAGAGATTTGCACTTGTTGTCAAAAAGAGACCGTAGGAATACTCTACCAATTCTTACTCAGGAAATCAGCCTCGCCATAAGTGAAACAATTTCTCTCTCTTCGTTTCGTCGGGTTTTGCAAAATTATGGTATGAATGGACGAGTAGCATGTAAAAACCCCTTCATAGAAAGGCGAATATTTGCAAACGTTTAGCGTTCACTAAGAAACATTTGAATTGAACTGAAGAGCAGTGGAGTCATGTTTTATTTACCGATGAGACCAAAGTGGATGTTTTTGGAACTCACCGGCGAACGTTTGTCACAAGAAAAGTCGGCGAACGATTTAGTAATGATTGCGTTGTCCCGACTGTCAATTTTGGGGGCGGTTCAGTAATGTGTTGGGGGGGATTTGTTCAAAAGGACTTTTACTCCTACACCGACTTGATGGAATAATGACGAAAGAAACGTATAACCAAATTTTAATTCGAAAGGTTGTCCAAAAATCGGTATCAGTATTTTTTTGATTAACATTTAAAAAATGTATTTATCATTCTAGCCAGTTCCGGGGGGACTTAAACTTCTTGGCGAAAGTTTTACTTTCCAAGAAGACAATGATCCAACAAATGCCTTCACTCTATGTCGCGGTTATTTATACAAAAAAGAAAAAAATGAGGTATGATGATGTGTCACGTAGTTTCAGATTTTTTGTATTTTTTTTATTTTTTGTCTGATTAGGTGTTTTGAAACGCATGATTTGGCCACCTCAAAGCCTCGATTGAGCAGGTGTGGGACTTAATGGAAACGAGATTAGAAGAATCCGATAGAATCACGAAACGTACAATTTGGAATAAGTTGCAGAGGGCATGGCAATTTGTTACTCCTCAATTAGTGCAGCGCTACATAGCTACAGTGAAAGACAGATGCCGAGCAGTTATTTTAGCCAAAGGCGGCCATGCGCGATATTAATAGTTATACACTGTTCTATTTCTTTAAACGTTTTGAAATTTGAACCCACGTTAAAATAAATCTAATAAATAATGTTGCAATAGGCCTACAAGTTTTACGGCAACAATCGAAACAGATTAAATTCATTCTTCTTATGGTAAAAATGAACAATTATTTTTTATTTTATTTTTTTATACGAAAAATCTGGCTGTGTTTAAAGAAAAAAATCTAAGCACTTGAAATTAATCCCAGCGCCCCTGGTGGCGCAAGCACAAATCATAATTTTCTCTGTAAAACATTTGAGTGTACCAACTTTGGGGTATAGGAAAGCATTTTTTTAGTTAAAATAATTCAAAAACATGCACTATATTCTAATAGAGTAAAAAAATGCGTCGTTTTGCATAAATCAATTAATCTAAGGATGTATTGAAGTATTTTTTTATATTTTCGGAAACGCCGGTATTAACATGACGTTTATGGGGGTAAAGGTGGTGTACCTAATCATATGAACGATACTCTGGCGCCCTGGGTGTAACTCCTAAATTTTTTTCATGGAAAGATTTAGAGCACTTTCTCTTCTGATAGAGGAAAAAAGAAAAAAAAAATTAGTCGTTAACAGTAAAAAAATATTTATGTTTTCCTAAGACCCGTAGTGCCAAAAGAATGCACTAAAAACAAGGGTGTACCTAATCGTTTGGTGGGTACTTTATAGAAGTATAAACTCATGGTATCATAGTGTATTCTTATTGAACACATACATAAGTATATTTCATCCAGTTTACATATAGAAGTATAGATATAACCTTAGCTCATATAAAACCAATTAATCACATTGAAAACAAGTATATTTGATCTTGTTTACATAAAGAAGTATAAACTTATGATATCTTAGTGTATTCACATTGAATACAAGTGTAGTTGATTCTGTTTACATGTAGAAGTATAAACTCATGGTATCACTATGTATTTACACTGAATACAAGTAAATTTGATTCTGTTTACATGTATCATTATAAATTCATCTTTTCTCGGTGTATTCAAATTGAATACAAGAATATTTGATCCTTTTTACATGTACAGTATCCTCCACAAAAAAATACAAAATTTAATTGCAAAATACAAACAAAAAAAAGCATGCAACTTTTTTTTTGTTTGTATTTTGCAATTAAAAACTATGCCATCTAGCGCTCATAAGTAATTTTTATTTTTTGGGCTACCGAAGGGGTGCCTCTTTTTTGTGGAGGATCTAGTGTATATGTATAGATATTGTAAAGAACCGAAACAATTTATTCTTTATTCTTTTCCTTATTTTTCCCTTCCCTTTGTTCTTACGTAACATAAATTTTTTATACGCCCCTCTTTCCTACGTAATTTCTTTCTTAGACGTCTTACAGACTTCAGGACTTACTCTTCATACGTTTCAACTTGAATTTCTTGTAGTTCGACCTTCACGAACCCCGTATAAAAACTTTTTGTTCCACAGAAAATAGACGAGACACCGTTCATAATTCAGTTCCTTCTAGAGTTGTTCCCCAATTTTTTGTGCTTCCGAAAGTATACTTCACAAGAAAAGACAATGAAAAAGTAAGTTAAAATATTAATAGCTTACAATATAGCCTGGGCCCATATAAAAGAAATCAATCACAATGAAAACAAGTATATTCGATCCTTTTTACATATAATCTATTATCTCATTCTATCACAGTATATTAACATTGAAAACAATTATATTTGATCTTGTTTTTATATAAAAGTATAAACATGTGGTATCACAGTGTATTCACACTGAATACAAGTATATTTGATTCTTTTTACATTTAGAAGTATAGGTATAGCTTGGGTTCATATAAAGCCCCTTGGCCGCCTTCGGGATTTAAGGTTAGTTTTTGTTGTTATAGTTGTTAAATTATCTCTTAACTTCCAAGATTCATAATCCAAGTCTGTCTTCTTAATTTGTTACTCTGCCACGTTTTCCAATCTTTTTTGTTTTCGTTGAGCTCTTGCGGAATACAAAACAATTTAGTTTGGTTTCTATTACAATTACTGCTACATGTAGTAATGTAACATTTCTTTCTAATTTTCATGTTTGTTTTATTGATCGGCTTCGAAACCTAACATAATCCGAACAACTGTTTGTCTCAAATCTCAATAGAAGTTTTCCAATTTGACAACATTGAAAATAGTGACACATAATTTTTAATTTTGTATTAGAAAAAAAGGACAAAGGTGCCATCTGTTTTCCAAATGTTAAAGCACATCAAACCGTACAAAATTGCCGAATGTTGAATTTTTTATATACGAAAAAAGATTCTAGTTGTTACATAGTTAAACAATTAAGACAATAAAATGGCGTGCATTATCATTTGTTACCTTTGTCATAATTTAAATCTACTAATTTCAGCTTAAAAATATCGTTAATGCTGTTTTTTCCCTTTCCTTCATTCCTATTGGTGGAAAAAATTCCAATAACCCTTTTCGGGTCCCTATCTGGAGGAGGAGCCTATTGTAAGTTGTGCTGCGTTAAAGGCCCCTGAAACTTTGGTAATTTAGTAAACTAAATCCCTCAGGGATAAAAAAATGAGTCACAGTGAAAACAAATATATTTGATCCTATTTACAAAAAGAAGTATAAGCTCATGGTATCACAGTGTATTCACATTGAATACAAGTATATTTGATCCTTTTTACAAATAGAAGTACAAACTTATGGTATCACAGTGTATTCACGCTGAATACAAGTATGTTTGATTCTGTGTACGTGTAGAAGTATAAACTCATGGTATCACCGTGTATTCACATTGAATACAAGTATATTTGATTCTTTTTACAAATAGAAGTATAAACTTATGGTATCACAGTGTTTTCACGCTGAATACAAGTATATTTGATTCTGTGTTCATTTAGAAGTAGAGATATAGCCTGGTATCATATAAAACAAATTAATCACATTGAAAATATGTATATTTGGTCCTGTTTACATAATGAAGTATAAACTTATATTTTCACTGTTAACGACAGAAGTCGTTAGGAATTAATGTTAATTTAATTTTCGTTTTGTATGTCTGTGTGTGTATGTGTGTGTGTGTGTGTAAGATCGTGTCATTGCCGAGGGGCAGACAAGTCTGAACTTGTCTGACCTTGGCTAAACTAATACCCTTTAGTTTTGCTATAGGTTACCCTCCCTTACACTTCCGCCACCCCATTTACACCTAAAACTAAATGTTCGCGTTAGCGCCCTTCTTTTGTTTTACCCTTTTTCTGCATTTCCACCGAATAGTCGAAGACGGAGGGAGGTGCGGCAACGAGGTAACTCTCATTCGTTTTCGTCGTGGCTGCAGTCGCAACCTGTCACACCAATTTTCGGTGTTGTAAACTCGTGTTCGCGTTTAATACAATCGCAGCGTGGCCCTTTTGGCCATTGAGTTAGCCACATTTTCGTTTCACTTATTTCGGTGGTTAACAATCACAGTGTATTCACATTGAATACCAGTATATTTGATCCTGTTTACACATAGAAGTTTAATATTATGGTATAACAGGGTATTCACACTGAATACAAGTACATTATCCTGCACAAAAATCCGAACACCAGTTTAATTTTTTAAAGCCATATATTGGCGGGGTAAAGTATTTTTTGTTTGTTTTTCTTTAAAAGGGAGGGTAGACGGAGTGATGGACACGTAAAGAAGGGTTGGGTAAGTCTAGACATTTTTTTATGCCTTAAGGTATTACGGTTTAGGGCAAGTAACAGGTCGGGTCATTTTTGCAACCCCCATGGTGGCATGTTTTTTAAAACGACAGTTGGAAATATTGGACTTAAGCTGAGTAATATTCTTTACCCAAATACATTTAATAAATAAATTAAAAAAATAAACGATAGCTGCTTGTGCACAATTATGTCGATACCCATGGCATAGAGATGTCGAGGCCCATGGTGTAGAGCCTCTGATTTCCACGCCTTATTAATATTATATTATATTATTAGCATTAATTACTTTAGAGCGAAGGGAATTATTATTATTTAAATTATTAAATAAACAAAAAAAGCATATTACTCGATGAAAGTTTGTTTTATATATGAACGAGAATTTCTCGTAAGGTAACTACAATAATTAATCACCACATCTGGAATCGAGTAGCAGCATCGCCTCATCAATAGCAAACGACTATATCAATCCGTTTATCGAGACACAAAATAAGAAGGAGCTTGCGCATCGTTTGCGCACCGACCAAAAAAAAAAAAGGCGAGAGAACTAAATCACCTATGGGCATGCCTCGATAAATGGAAATTGGATCAGAATTAAGAAAAAAAGAAAACGAAGCATTCTAAAAAAATCTATGGAGGCAGATATTGAAAATAAAAGAGATCTGCAGGAAGAAAAATTGGCCCGTCTAACCGAAAAGCATAGATACGAGCGAGGAAAAAAGAGTGACTAGGAAAGAATGAGACGAAGTTTTGACGAAAGGCTAGCATGTCACGCCGCAACAACACCGGCTACCCAATCGCCACCGGAAGAGTCAGAAGGAAAACGACGAATTGTCTCAGGCCCTCCTCTGTTTGAAGAAAATGAAGAATGCAGTAAGTTTGCCGCAAATATTGGCGGCAAAGAAGAAAAAGTCACAAAGGTGTCCAATTGGTCATTTGAATTTAAAGATAACGAAGAAATAACAGCATCAAATACAACGGGAATGGCGAATTCAGTGTTCAGACTACCCAAAACGGACTTAAAGGCATTTGACGGCGACCGAAAAAATTGACAAGACTTTATTGCTATATTTCGAGATCTAGTGCATAACAATCCTGGTCTATCAACCACCCAAAAATGGGTATCCTTCCACGCTGTTTGACACAAGAAATACGAGACGGACTGGGTGACTCCCTAAGCAGTCCGGCTTAGTACCTACAAGCATAACAGGAGCTGGAATGAACCTATGGACAAACACAGATCGTGTCTTGGTTGTATTTCCAATCTCTCGTTCAACTGCAGCGTGTGAACAATAACCACTATAATGCGCTACTCTAATTCTCTCAAGTCATGAACGGAGCAGTGGCATCATTAAAAAACGGTGGGTGTCTACATGAGCTTGGATAATCAAGTCTATTTAACATTATCGTCACCAAGCTGCCGCCTGTGGTACAAAGCAGGTGGGGGAGACAAATCGTCAAGAATCACCCAGTTTGTCTTACTCTTCAAGACTTCTCAGCCTGGCTGAATAAATTCGTTAAAGGTTAAATGATGGGGAAACTCTGCCAAATTCACCTTATTCCACTTCCACCCGTCAAAAAAGAAACGGACCGAAAACGGGTCGGCAGTCTGAAAGCAAAACGTAGTGTATCCCAACCATCAATATAATTACGAAGTCTACAAGCTTCCGGTCCCATCAAAGGTGAAGTTTATACCTACAAGAGAAGGAACCGCTAAGAAGCTTATCTGTCTGCTATGCAAAGAAGACCATCGCCTCGGAAAATGCAAAATATTTACCGACAAGTCTCTAGAAGACAGGATGATATTAATCAGAGATCATGGATGCTGTTTCCGATGCTTAAGCAAAGGCCATTTGAGCAGGGACTGCACAAGCAGGAAGAAATGCATTGTAGACAATTGCGGCCAAGCACATTATTCGCTGCTGCACGATGCCCCGCGCATCCCCTCTGCACCCGACAGAGAAACAAATGAAAAAGTAAAATCCATCCTAAAACAAACGGCCAAATCAGTCACGCTTCCCTTAAACGTAGCGTGTCAGTGGAGGACGATTAGTCGTTCACGGTATTACAAATAGTACCGATCACAATTGAAGCGAGGGGAAAGACGCTAGAAACTTTTGGTTTTCTCGATCCTGGAAGCCAAAACACATTAATATTGGTTGATGCTGCAGAGAAGCTGAACCTCAGCGGCGATGAAGAGATGGTAAAGTTAGGAACATTCCACGGTGAGGATCCAGTCATCAAAATTAAGAAAGTGAAATTCAACATACAATCATGAGACGGAAGCCGATCTTTACCAGTAAAACAAGCATTCTCCGTGCCAAAACCTAATGTCAACGCTCAACAGATTGAATGACCTGTCACCAAACGCGAATGGAAATATTGAAATGACGTTGACCTACCGCCAATTGACGCCAGCAACGTTACCGTCCTATTCGGTAGAGACGTGATGCGCGTTCATGACGTTTTGGCCCAACGCAGTCAACCTGACGGAAACGAAGCCCCTGATGGAATACTGACCGACTTTGGATAAAGTATCGTGGAACCAGTTCCTGAGTCATTGCTGAAACGGCAAAGCTACCGCCCCAGCTCCGTTGGTCACATCTCTCGGGCAACACGAAAAAAGTATCGAATCATCAACAACCTTTCGTTCAGTCCATTTAAAGAGACCCAGGCAGTGATGAAGACCCCAAGATATTTCAGATGACGGTACATGTATTTGGAGCCGTATCCTCGCCGAATACTTGCATTTATGCTTTACGATGAACCGCCGAAGATTTCGGGATGCAGTATCCAGCAGCCGTGGAACGGGTCTTGAACAATATCTACGTTGATAATTATCTTAATTCAGCGAAAGCTGAAAAGGAAGCCATTGTGCAGCGTCGAGAGGTGACCGGTCTCCTCAAGTTGGGTGGATTCAACATGGTGCAATGGATGTCATCGTCTCGCCCAGTCTTGGCTTTCGTTGATCAATCAATTCGGGCAGGAGAAATTGACCTCAATGCTGACCCATTGCTTGTTGAATGCACCTTGGGCATCCTGTGGGACTGTCAACATGACGCCTTTATTTTTAATTCGACAACACGACCTGACGCCAAGATAAAGAGAACAGGTTTTGCAAGAGATCGCATTCAGCTTTGATCCATTGGAAAGTCTAGTGCCCATTGTCGTAACAGCACAATTCTTGATGCAAGACATCTGGCGATCAAGACTGGGATGGGACGATTCGCTGCCATTGTCTCTTCTTGATACATGGAAAAAGAGGGTCTCTGATTTGGGCGCCATCTAATCATAAAAAATTCCTCGATATTTTCGACGGTCAATCAAGCTTCTCGACTATAAGCTGCACTTGTTCACCGACGCATCTGAATTGGGCTACGGTGCTTGTATTTATCTCCGCGCGATATATGGTCCCTCACTGGTAAGCCTCAGCTTGATAATAGCCAAACCCCGAGTCGCACCTTTGCGCCAGCTATCCATTCCACGACTAGAACTGCAAAGTGCAGTCCTAGGTGCTAACTTGTGTGCGTGTGCCACTGTTGTTAAAGAGCCTGGCTCCATCGCATCCGCCGTTCATTATTGGTGCGACTCGCAGACAGTGTTACAGTGGATCCACTCGACAACGTGAAAATATCATGCTTTTGTGGCCCATCGAGTAATGGATATTTTAGATCAAAACATAGCCAGACAGTGGCGTAACATCCCCAGTGAGCTAAACCCCGCCGACGATGGTTCCCGAGGAGTGTCAGCCGCTTACTTCACGACACAACAATGATGGTTTCGCGGTCAGTTATTGATGCAAAAAAGTGCCTCGCCATCCCTGTCCAGCATTTCGGAGCCATCAGATGACATGAGATGATCCGGAATTGTCACCCGCTAAATGGATCGGTTCCATTGGAGTCCCGATTCCACGCCACATCTTTACATTAATACAAAAGTCATATAACTTCGTCTATCTGAAGAGAGTCTTGGCCTGGCAGCTTCGCTTCCTTGGCAACTATTCTTTCTCAAAACAGAATAGTTCCATTCCAAGAACCAGATGGCTTACCGCACCTGAGCTGCGTGATGCCCAAACCTTGCTGATTCATTTCGACCAGGAGCATTATTTCGCACTAGACCTCCAGTTGTTACACAAAGACAAGCCCATTCTGATAACTTTTAAGTTGGGCACCTTGGCTCCCTTCATCGACTTCTCTGACATTCTCCGCGTAGGTGGCTGAATTCAACATTCATCTTTACCAAAAGACATGAAACATCCCATCCTATTGGCATCCACCAGTCAGCTGGCTGCCATGATTATCTACGATCTTCACCTTCGCTTAACGCATGCAAAAACAGAACGTCTATTGCACAATCTTCGCGTGATGTATCACGTTCTTAGCCGCAAGCAACTATTAAGAGAGTGATACGGCCCTGCTTCTCGTGCAAGCAATGTGACAGCCGACCAGAGAGTCCGCTAATGGGTCATTTGCTGACCAGCCGGCTTTCTACTCATCAATGGCCGTCCACGCATGTCGGGATAGACTATTTTGCCCCTTGTATGTCTCCATGTTTCGGCAAACCCTCAAACACTACAGCGTCATGCTCACTTGTTTGGACTGCAGAGTTGTCTATCTCAAAATAGCTGACTCCATGAACCTTGATTCCTTCATGATAGCGTTTTCCCGTTTCAACGACCACCGTGGTGTTCCGCTTGTGTGTTATAGCGACAATGGCACCAACCTGGTGGCTGGAGAGCAAGATATCAGAGATGCTATCGCCCAGTGGAATCCCGAGGTGTTAGCCTAGAATATGGCTAACCAGAATATCGAGTTTCAGTTCACCCGTTTCACCTAATTTCATGGGGTCCTGGGAACGGCTGATTCAATCCGCCAAACTCGCTATGCGTGTCGTTCTAAATCAACGTGTCGTCACCCCAGAAGTACTCTTCACCGTCATGACTGGAGTTGAAGCATTGTTATACGCCCGCCAACTGACCCCAGTGAGCAGCAATCCTATGGAAGCGGACGCCCTGACTCCTAATCATTTTTGCACGGACGTCCAAACCTCCAGCTTCATGCAGATTTTTAGGCTCAACCGGAACGCTTAAGTAAACGGCGTTGGATGGACGCTCAAGAAATATTAACGCATTTTTGGAATCGTTGGATGCGGGAATACAAACCCCAGTCTCATCGAGCGAAAATAATGGCTCCATCGTAGACGCAAGCTTGCCGTAGGAGACGTCATGCTAATGGTCATGCCAAACCCACAAAAAAAAAATACTTTTCCAATTGGCCGGATCGTTCGTGTTGAACCTGGTGCTGATGAAACAGTCCGTTCTGCTGAAGTACAAGTCACTTGCCCTATCCCTGGAAACCCGAAGCGAAAAAATCTAGCTGACATCAAGATCAAAAGGACACGTTACCGACGCTCATCTCACAAATTGTTTCTCCTAGAAGCGGACGACGAAGAAGATGTTTTCCGCAGTGAAAAGAGGGTCGCCAATGTGACGGACAACCCCATTCCATCTTTCAGTTTAGACGGGGCTTCCTTAAACAGATTCCTCTAGCAGACAGAGAACAATCCTTGAGGCGACACCTCGGCCCGTATTCCACTATAATAAACGTCTCACCCTTCGTGTGCTCTGGTGTCTTTGTTCTCGACACAGTCAATTACTGATTGCTGAGCTGGCAACTTGGTTACCGCAAATCCTTGTCAGTCTTGTTGATATAAAAAAATTTAAACCTGAGATACGCGTCGAGTGTTTCCTAAAAAATCCTTAGCGACTCAACAATTGTGTCACACTGCGCATATAAAAGAGATGAATCACATCCTACATAACACAATGCAGTCCGTCTGATGTCCGACAGATGTTGAGGTCGGATGTTGAGTACATCTTTTTGATATCCGCCGGACAGCCTGACATCCGATTTGGACGTTCTATGGATGTAATTTTTAGTGGTCTTGACCGCCCTCAACAGCGCCGTCGGACATTCTCAGGATATCCGAACAGACTTTCATTTCGCTATAAATATGACATGTATTGGACCTCTAATCTTGAAAAAACATCAGGCTATATCTGGATTCAAACTCGGGTCTCCCGCACCACAGTCGAATATTATTCCACTGTGCCAATCTACACTTACACTATTTGTGTTGTGGATTTAAAAAAAACGGGAGGAAACCCTTTTTCTCGGGAGATAACCAGCCATGGTCTGAAGCGACTTGCGTTATTCTCTGTCTGATCCCTCCCGAAAACAGTTTGTAAATGGTAGGAAGAAGGGATATTGGTCTAAAGTTGGAATAGCCGCTAGTGTCCCCTTTCTTAAAAATGGGAACAGTTCGCGATGTCTTCCAACAATTAGGAATGCCTAGCTTCCAAACCATTTTACAAACTGTTTCCAACAGAATGCAGTTGGGGTCGATGGCCGGGGGTTCATGGTATTCAGGAACATACACAGCTCTTACAGACGGTTGTCGAGCAGACAAAGACCAAACGAAAGCACATGTCTATAGCATGACTAGACATGTGCAACGCGTTTGAATCTGTGCTTCACGCCGGTCTAAATGAGCTGTTCACATCACTTTCAATACCAGAGGACCTTCGGCGCATCCTGGTGGACATATATTCAAGAAATTGGATGGATTTTGTCGTTGGGAAAGAATCCATCCGCATTTTACCAACAGCAGGTGTTCGCCGGGGTGACGCTCTTAGTTCCCCTATTTTTAACCTGGCTTCCGAGCCCCTCGTCAGGGCCGGAAAGTCCAATATTAACCCAAGATTTTTATTATTTGGCTTGCTTGTGAAAACCACGGCATATGCTGACGACATTGCCGTGGTTACAAATTCTCCCTCCGAGCTCCAAAATATTTTAAACGTTTTTACCCTCACCGCAAACACCTTGGGGCTGTAATTTAATGCCAGGAAGTGTGTTTGCCTGGTCTTTGACAAAGACAAGCCGTCTGACGCCCAGTGCCGAATTGGTGATCAATTAATTCGGTGATTGGGTCCAGACGACCAAGAAACATATCTTGGTACACCGATCGGCGGAAAATTAAGGATCCGATCACCAACTGACCTTATCCATAACCTCGACAAGATTGCCGCCTCCCACCTCGCACCATGGCTAAAACTTGAAATCTTCCAAAGCCATCTTCTTACCTCCCTTTCCCATCACCTCGCTTCAGGTCGGGTACTGAAAGACTGCCTTACCCAACTGGGCACTGAGTGTAGGAAGTTCCTAGGCCTTATTTGCAACCTTCCCAATCACGCAACGGTCCCGTTTTTCTACGCGGACCGGCGGGTTGGAGGCCTAGGAACATGCCGCCTCATTGATGATGCAGATATCTGGACCATCGCCAGGGCTGCTCAGCTCCTCACTTGTAGAGACCCTACAGTGAGGAACATATGCCGAGAGCAGCTCCATGACACCATCCGGCGAGGGTTCAGAAACGAGCATCCAGGAGTGTTGCCAGTTGGGGAATATCTTTCGGGATCCGTGGATGGGGGGCTCTACAGACTGAGTTATGCGGAGGCAGGGTCCAATCTTTGGACTCTTGCCCGCCAAGCTGCAAAACGACTGGGTGTGCGGATTGATGTATCCGGCGATGAAAATTTAAGAATTGTCACCGATGACGTCTCCATAAGCCCAGTCAATGCAGTCCGCGGACTTCGAAAAGTAGCTCGGCAGCGCTATACCAGGGACCTAATTTCCGACAAGAGCCACCAGGGAGTAGTTTCCACTGGCTTCTCCCTGGATGACAAGTCGAAAGACATGGCTCGCCTGGTATCCTGCCGTACGCCCCTCTCCTTCCGAGACTGCAGATATCTTCACAGGGCCCGGCTCGACATCCTTCCTCTTCGGGGGCACTCGTAGTTTGGCTCACAGGAGCAAGATACGAGTTGCCGCCGATGCGGAAAGGAAAACGAGACCGGGTTTCATGTGCTTAACCACTGTGAAGAAGGTCTCCAGCTCGCCACCAAGAGGCACAACACCATACAAGATCAATTGGACTCGCTGCTAGTCAAGCAGAGACACGACGTCACGATCAACAATGCCATCCCCGGGCAAAGGTTAAGACCGGATGTTGAATTTCAACTATCCGGTTTCCGGGTGATGGTCGACGTCGTGGTCTGCTATGACCAACCAGGGAGTATGGAGAATGCCTACAAGCGGAAATATGATAAATATTCTTCGCATGGGAGGATTCTTTCCCTGGTTGTAGGGTCTCTTGGATCATGTCACCCAGGGAACGACGAAATCCGTTCGATTCTTGGAATCAACGGAAGATCCTGGGGTGCCTTCCGATTCAAGGCCCGATTGGCAGCGATCCAGGTATCAATGGATATGGTGTGTGCCCATTTCCATCATGGTGCACCAAAACCCGAAGCTGAGGATATCCCCTCTATTCTCGTAGAAACTCCATACCCAGTAGATTAGTAGACTCTTTCCCATTTTTGTATTTATGTAATTTTAGTAATATTTTTAAATGCACCCACCCCATACATGTTTATTCAACTTCCAAAAAACCCTCCTTTAACTAACCACTATGCCAATCTACACATACAAAATTTGTCATTTTCGAACAATCTTCAAACACGTTTCTCCTTTGTGCGTCAAACGCGTAATTCCGCGGGGTATTTCCGTTGACATCCGTTATGTTTGTATTTGCTCCGTGTTTCAATAAAATATTTATTATACTATCCTGACTATACATTGTGGCTAGGTGTAGGGCGGTATAATTCCCTGGTCTAGTCGTCTGATTGATGTTGATGTGGATTTTCCTTTCGCATGCTGCCCTAGCGAGACTATTATTTCAATGTTTTTCGGCATAATGTAGGATGGTGCTGTTGTCATTTGCCATTTGGGGATCGTTGGAACTTATCCACAAATAACTAGCCACTTTTTCATGCCCGTAGGTGATGGCGACCATTAGTGGTGTTTCTCCAAGGCTATTATACGATGAAAACTTGTATTTGTGATATCGTAATATCCTGATTAAGAGCTTGTTGTTTTCTGCTGCCGCTCTATGTGCAATGGTCTGGCCATCCTCTTCTATGTCTGGGTCAGCTCCGTAGTGATTTCTATTCTTCGGACGAGAATCAATAATGCCCAATGATATCAAGATTAACAGAAGATGCGAAACCTATGAAGATACCAGTATGGTGTATTCACAGCAGTGGGAAAAAGCTCAAAAACTTGCAAGAGAACATCTCTTCAAATCCCAAACAAGACAGAAAAAATACTACGACGTAACCACGAAAATTACTAAATACAACATAGGTGACTACGTATTACTGAAGGCGCCACCAGCAGCGGGAAAATTCATAAATCGATGGAACGGATCATTTCAAATTTCAAGAAGCTTCTCGGATATCAACTAAGAGATCCAGCAAACTGAAATCTGTGGTACATACCAACCGACTCAAACTTTATATCCTAAGAAAACAAGAAACAACTAAGGAAGAAGAAATACTACAAAACCTACCAGAAAATGTTGAAGCCCAACGATGACCAGTAATTCACCCACGCCGACCAGGCCGACCAAGGAAAGAGCAGCAGGTACATCCAGTGAAGGTGAACATCAAACCACGCAGGAACGAAAGGAAACCAAAAGAACAAACAAACAACCCAATACCCAACCTTTACCGTAACCAAATCCGAAAGGATCCTATAACGAATCACCGATACAAATTACGAAGACGATATCAAGGACCAGATTACTAAACATTTTCATTTTTCACAGATGCAGACATTACTCCATTACTCTTCCTTCTTTGCCTCCTTCATTTACTTAACCCTACTTACCTGTCTACGCATCCATCTGCGATTGTAACAATATGAAAATACGAGGAATCCTAGACTTCGAATTTCCTTACTACTGTGACAATGAAAAACCAGAAACACAACACTTACCAAGGATACCAACTACTTACACCTTAGTAACCAAGCAAAAACCAGCAGCCACTTGGAAAGGATGGACATGTCGACAGTGGACTAAAACAAAGAAAATAACCGGATCGTTCTGGATCGGATCCTTCGATACGGTTTACTCACAAGAAACAATATTAATAACCCCTCTGGAATGCTGGCGGATGGTCAACTATAAAAAATGTGGTGACAATAACATGCAAACCGGACCGACGGGAGTCAGTTTCATAGCCACTCCTACAGGAGAAGGTAAATGGTAGGCCATCAAGGAATACCAAACCCTCAACTGTATAGCGGAACAGATCACGCTACGTCAGGAGAAACCAGATCACCCAATTGAAAGCCCTTTCGGATTACTAAACAACACCCAACAGGAAGGACAATTAATCCAAAATCAAAATACGATCGTTTGGGGAGAAAGAACAACCAACAGCTAATACACCCAAACATTACTAAAAGGAATAGGATACCTGGGAATTCCCCGAACACCAGAGTCAGATAACACCAGCCGTCTCTACGAAACCAGCCGACAGATCGAAATATCGTTTCTTAAGAAACCAGATAAGGACATCGTACCAATAGGACACAAAGTGGTTTGAATCCCTCTGACGTACTTGACGTTTCTGCAGAAACAACCAAAATTTTATATGAGATGTTCAAGAACACAATCGCAACATGCCTTAAAAATACCAACCTTGCTACACCAATATGTGAAGACTACAGAGAACTATACAAATCCAGACCACAACGTTCTCTTCTTCAAAAAGTTCACTTTCTTTTCGACACCCAAGTCGAGGACGAACAACTTGGGATTCGCCTCCACAGTATTTCATACGCCTGGGGAACTATAAGATTTGCGCATAGAAGACCAAAAATAATCAAGGAAGATGGAAAAATCTTACAAAAGGATGCAACCATATACATTACTTACGAGCCTGGAAGCAGAAATCCTTTAATAACGTACATTCAACTTTCAAAGGACGACCCTCTCCCACCAGGATCGAAATTTGAGTACATTGTCGATCAAACCATACGCGTACGAAACACTCATATCTGCATCACGGAAACAACAAACGATTACGTATTTGCTGCAGCCTGTTCAGAGGAATCAACTAGATGGATATTAGAAAAAGAGAACAGCTACCTAATTTCCCAAGAATCAGAAATGTGTCTTACCGTAGGGGTCGAAGAAACCTTAAAATTGGAACAGTGTGCTTTGGAAGGAGATACCAGGAAAAACCAGCAGTGTTTTTTTTTCAAACAATTAATACCAACCAGGATGTTACAGAAAATTTCCCCGACGTAACATTGCAGGATATTCAAAAAGTCCGATTAGAACAACGAAAAGCAGTTACAACCACAATCAACTCACCCATATTTGGAGGTATCTTGTAAGCAAATCATGGCAGTGGAAATATCATCTGGAACATGATCGCCTGGGGGTTGTTGAAAAATGGACAATATTCAAACGGAAAATGTGTCACGGAGTTAATATTTTATTAACTAAAACGTTTGCAATTGTTTGGGCAGTTTGATTTCTCATTGGAACTGTAAAAACAAACCTACTGGCATTATCTGTGTAGGATATTGTTCAGCCCGTGACTGAACTTACCTTAGTAAAGAGAAAAATGTGACGATGAAATAAAGAACACACGGGAGCACTGGCTGCTGTCTTGACGGTGTGAGGTATATTTTGTAACTGATTGCCCCTTGCCCTGTACATTTTCCGGCCGGTAGGCCGAGGGGCGGGGCTACACAAAATAAATTGTGACATGGTGGCCTCCTAGCGAGGGCCACCCAAATCATATTCAATAAAACGTAATGGAAGTCGCGTCCGTCTTCCAGCTCGTGTTGTCGGATGTTGGGAACGAAATATATTCCCAACACACTCCCCACCAGAGCCCGTGGTCCACGGCTCTCCCTGCTCGACTGGATCTGCGGCGGCCACGGGTGGAGTTCCTTCTTCTGGTTCCAATTCCAGCTCTGGCGTAGGTGGAATTTCGACGTCGTCCGGCTGATCCTCACGTAGCTCTAAGGGGTGTAACGATTGAATGGAACGGTTGATAAGATTCCCGTTCGGTGTCTTGACCATAACCGAACGGATCAACCCGTCTCTGCTAGTGATTAGCTCCTTCACTACTCCTATCGTCCACATAAGGCGCTTGGTGTTGTCATCGTGAATGATGACAACTTCTCCTACCCGGATCTTGCGGCCGGGTCCCCCTTTACAGTGGAACTTGTCGATTTGGAGAAGGTAATCCGTCACAAATCGTTCGCAGATATCGCTGACATACTCCCTACGTTGACGATCCATTTCCAGCAGTTTCAAATTGGTTGCGTCGGGAGCCATGAGGTTTTCGGCTGGCTCCGGCGGAGTGCAGTTCGAACGCCTATTGTTCAGAAACTGGTTCGGGGTGATGGGGAGCGGGTCGTCGCTCCCTTCTGCCACGTAGGTGAGTGGCCGTGCATTCACCACGCTCTCGGTTTCAATGAGACTAACCTCTAGCTCGTCGTATTCCAGACATGCACGGCCATTGGAGCGCCTCAACAAATCCTTCATCGTCCGCACCATGCGCTCCCAGAACCCTCCCCACCATGGGGCTAGGCTGGCCGAGAAAATCCATTCGGTTTTCCGCATTGCCAGAAGGTCGTGGATCGCAGGGTCGGATCTTAAGACTTTCAAATGTTTCGAGACGCATCTAAATGTTTGGGCATTGTCCGAATACATGATGGAGACACTACCCCTCCTGGCGGAAAATCTTCGAAATGCGAGGAGGAAGTCGCGCGCGGACATCGTTTTTGTTAGCTCCAGATGGACGGCCCTCGTTACAGCACAAGTAAATAGGCAGGCATAGCTCTTTGGCTGTTTAATTGTGCCTTTCTTTTTGGCTGAGGATTCGTCCAATTGGAGGTTTTCTTCGTTTTCCTCCGTTGGTTCTGTGGTTGGAGGTTCTTCAATGGGCTGCATCGCTGGAGGCTCTACCGTAGGCTCCAAAGCCGAACCATCCGTTTGCGAGGGATCCGTGGAGGATGTAGGATCCGTTTGCTTGCGTTTCTTACGCAATGTTGGGTGTTTGTAATATAGCGGCCCTGCGAAATCAACACTCGTGATTTCGAAGGCTTTCGCTTGTTTCAGTCGATTAATCGGTAGAGGTGCAGCTATTTCTCTGAATGGCGGTCAAGATAGCCGTTGGCACTTGACGCAAGCGTGCCAGACTGATTTGGTCTGTTGGCGTCCTTTGATGATCCAAAAACGTTCTCTTAGATCCGATAGAGTGGTTTTAACTCCAGCGTGTTTTAGCGAGACGTGTCGATGTGAGCGATCTTGGATGATTAGTTTGACGACTGGATGTTGAGCGGGAAGCAAGATGGCGGGTTCAATCTCCCTGTCTCTTAGCGCTAGCTCTACTCTTCCTGTTATTCTAATCAACTTGTCTCTTGCGTCCCACACGGGTCGGAGTGCGGCAATTTTCTCTTTATGGCGCGGTTGCCGCCCTTCTTGTAGATCCTGAAACGTCTTGGGAAAAGCTTCTTTTTGGAGCTGCCTATAAATAAGTAGCTCCGCTTTCGTCAGTTCCTCTACTTTTAGATGTTCTACCATTATCTGTTTTCCGTCTCCTGTCTTGATTGGAGTCTTAACTTTTGGAGGAGAATCTCAGTATCCAAGCAGTTCTTCTGAGTAGTCGATTCCAAGACGGAATTCGATCCAGGTGCCATTCCACTGGAGTGGCTGGCTCCACGGAAGCTACCGACATGGTGACGGTTTTTGATTTTGCTTCCGCTTCGATTCTTTCATGGATACTGGGTTCTTCTACCTCGGGCGTTGAATCCGGCCATTTGGTTTCGTCTTATTTCAGCCATGATGGTCCGTTCCACCATAGCTCGGAGTGTACCAGCGTTACGGCTGGCGCTCCCCGCGAGGCGAGATCCGCAGGATTTTGGACGCCTGGACAGTGCCGCCACCAATTTGGGCCAGAAAGTTTCTTAACAGCATCGACTTGGTTCCTGACGAATGGTTTTTACCTGTTGGTGTCTCCTCGGATCCAGCCAAGTGCCACTAGAGAGTCAGTCCAGAATACAGTTCGCCACGATTCGATGTGGAGAAAGTTCTTGAGTTTTTCTCCCAATCGTGCCGCCAAAAGTGAGCTTAAAAGCTCCAATCTTGGTAAGATGACCTTTTTCTTTGGGAGAGGCGCCACTTTTGTCTTGCTAGCAAGAAAATGGATGACTGTGTCGCCGTTTTTGCTTTGTAGCCTTGCGTAGGCAACGGCTCCATAAGCGGCCTCGGATGCGTCGCCGAAGACATGAATTTCTGCATTTTGTATGACCCTTTTCGAGTAGCCTATCCAACGTGGGATTTTTAAGTTGGCAAACTCGTTCAACCCAGTCATGGCTGCTATCCATGTCTTCCGTATTTCAGGAGGCGCTTCCACATCCCAGTCAATTTCGGCTTCCCAAAGTTTCTGGTAGATTATTTTCAGCAGGAGCGTTGTGGGTGCTAGAAACCCAATGGGATCGAATACTCTTGCCGATATTCTTAAAATATTTCTTTTGGTCACTAGTTCTCCCAATTCTGTCGCAGCTTCGATGATAGGTGCGGGATCGAATTGGAAGGTGTCGGATTCGGTATCCCATCGAATCCCTAGGACCTTAGGCTGACCTTCTTCCAGTTTCTGAGTAAAAATCTTCACTATGGGGTTGATGAGCCCCTTTTCACTGAGAAATTTGCGAACTGTTTTGTCGTTGGTGACCCAACTTCGCATGTTGAGTTTTGCCTTCTGGAAGATGGATTTTGTCTCCTGTATCCTGGTTTTGGCTGTGGAGATGTTGTCGGTGCCTCCAAGGTAGTCGTCAACATAAATTTGCTCCTTGAGCTGTCTTACTGTGGTGGAGTAGATTGATTTCATGCCGTCTAGGTGCTTGTTTAGGGTAGCTCGCAGCAAAAATGGGCTGGAGCTGAGCCCAAATGGGACTCGTTTCCACTTGTATGCCACTAGAGGCGGATTTGGCGTTTCTGGCTCCGTGATCCACAGGAATCTGACAGCTTCGGCGTCTTCAGGATGCAGGGCGATGTTTAAGAAAGCTTTTTCGATGTCTGCTATCCATGCGATTTTGTTCAAACGGAATCGCATTAAGACGGCTAGCAGATCGGGATTTAGGTTCGGGCCGGTTTCTAAGACATCGTTGAGGCTTGGGCCATACTTTGATTTTGCCGCCCCGTCGAATACCGGTCGAATCTTTGTGGATTTTTTGTCCTGTCGGATGACAGGATGGTGTGGCAGATAAGTGTGGAGTCCTTCGTAATTCTGGTCTGCCTCCTCTACGAAGTTTTGGACGCGAAGCTGGTCTATTTCCTTATGGTAGGCTGATAGAAGCTCTGGTGTTCTTTTGAGTCTTTTCAATAGACTCTCCAGTCTTCCTTTTGCCATCAGGAAATTCTTTTCTAGCCTCCATTTGTCCGTTTTCCACGGGATTGGGGTGCAGTATCGCCCATCTTTTTGACGGGTGATTTTGTCGCCAAAGGAGCTGAGAGCATCGTCTGGCTCCACTGCATCACAATCGTCTAAAATGGCAAAGTGTTCCAGCTTCCAGAACAGAGATAAGTCAAAGTCCGTTTGCCGCTTCAATTCTTCTTTTACGATTTTCCGTTTTTCCTTTTTGTTTTTGGAGGTATGGTTGAGCTCCTGGCTGGAAATTTCTTCCATGGGCCTCGGCTGGGCGGGCGAAAATTCTTTGGCCTCCTTGCCGGCTCCCATTACGTCCATATCTTCGGAGGGATTCGTAAAATAAAATTCTGAATCGAGACATCTGGCTGCGTACGATGATACTGTCTGATGATTGGAAAAGCTACTGCATTGTAGCATTTGCTGGATTATTGCCTTTTCTTTTTCCGATCTTTTTTCCTTCGAAGGTCCAGCTATCATGCGACCTAGTTTTGTGTTGTATGCTCTAAGGCCGCACGAACTTTGGATAGCCGGTTCGTTAGGAATGATCTTAAACATTTGGTCGACTCCGATTAAAATGCCGACTTCTTTTTCTTGGCTGTTGGTTTCAAACCTGTCGTCAGCCATCTTTTCGTCTTCCAACCACAGGTGTCTTGCGAATGCCGTGTGGGAGTAGGGTCCAGTGTCTCCGATGTAGTCCGTTTCCAGGGCTGTTATTTTGACGATAGGGGCTCCTTTCCAGGTGCCCCGAACTGTCAATTCCACTGTGTTGATTTGCTCTACTGGACTGGGTTTCCTTTGTTTGAAGACTCTCGTCCCGATATTTTCCACGGCCACTATCTTCAAATTCAGCGATTTCGAAATAGATCTGGTGACCCAGGATCTATGGCTGCCATCATCAATAAATAATATTGCCCTGGTTTCTTTACCATTGGGGCCTACCACCATCACCGTTGCCGTTTTCACCACGAGATCGCCGTAGGTGTTTGCACTGGAGACAGATGCCATGACGTTCGTTGGGGCATTGTTTCCGGTGTGTGCAAATCTTGTCACCTTTTTGTCACAGAGGGCGGTGTGGTGTGTCGCCTGGCAGTGTTTGCATAAGTAGTTGGTGGGGCAGTTTGAAGTTTCGTGATTAGGGCTGAAACATCTGACGCACCTTTTCTGCCTGGCGATTATGGCCTTTTTGTCCTTGAGGTTTACTGGACAAACCGTGGGGTAGTGTATTTCCCCACAGAAAATGCACGGTCTTGTGCATTGTCGGACGATGAAGTTGTTTTGTCGTCCTGGTGGTGTATTTGATGGCTGTGTGCTTTGTTTTGAATATTTTCTGGTTTGTGGAGCTAGTTGGGATCTAGCTCCAATCGCCAGTTGAGAGGCTGTAGCAGCTGGTGGCTGTTTCGCCGGTGTGGTTGTTGTCGTCTGCTGTGGAGTTTTAACCGTTTCCGATTTCCATCGGCTGTACCTTTCAGCAGCGTCGACTTGATCCCTGATGAATTTCAGCAGGGCTGTGATGTCGGTGATGTCGTTTGCATCGGAACTCGACCATTCTTTCTGCAATTCTGCAGGAAGCAATTTCATTAATTTTGTGCCCAGGAGTCCTCCAAAGGTGTCTTTTTGTACCCCGAGTGTCTCCAAGGCATTTATGTGCGACTGGACGGTGAGCTGAAGTCTTCGAAGAGCCGATACGTCTGTCATAGACTTAACAGGAGCCAGGTTATCAAATTTGCATAGATGGGTTTGAATGAGGGCCTTTGGTTTGGCATAGACCCTTTTCAATTCAGCAATAGCGATGTTGTAGTTTGCTGCAGTCAGTTCCAAGTTTTCCACGCACAAGTATGCTTCCCCCTTGAGATATTCTTTGAGATAGTCGAATTTTTGGACGTCCGACATTGTGGACGAGTGGATGGAGGCGTTAAAGCTCTCCCAGAATGACGTCCACTCAAGGATATCTCCTTTAAAATGTTTGATTTGCCTTTGGGGAAGGCGTGTTGATTGTGGTGCAGGTATGGCTGCTACTGGAGCAGGAGCGGCTGCGGCTGCAATTTGTGCCGTAGCTTGGTTTTGAGCTATCAGCTGCTGAATTTGTTGCGCGTAGGCCTGTTGTTGCTGAAGGACTTGTGCTGCAAAGGCTTGCTGTTGTTGTGTGAGCAAATCATGCAGCACCTTGCTTCTGTCTTCTTCCCGTTTTCGCTCGTCTTTTCTTTGCTGGTCTTGGAACTCAGCGTCAAGTTGACGTTTGTACTCCTCGCGTTTGTTTTTGGCTATAGCGAGTACAGCACTCATGTCTTCTTCGACTTCTGCCACTGCGGAGTAATCTTGTTCGATTTGCTCCTCGGTGGCGTTAGTGGATTGTAAGTTCCATCTAACTTGGTCGCTTGCCTTGATGAATTTCTGGTAACGTTGCTTGAGGAGTTCGGTTTCCGTTGCAAGGTCGTTATCCAGTTCTGCCGTCATGGAGAGGTTTTTGTACTGCTTGATTTTGTCCATCGTCCTAGTAAGGTGGCCTTTCAGGCCTGCGCGTGTTGCCGATGCCCCTCGTGACATTTTTATTTGGGTTGCTGGAACGAACTAAGGCAAAAAGAGAAAAGGGGGGCTTGGATTTTCCTGCTCCTATCACCGAAATTTCTTCAGTTGATGTCGGGTTTTTCCAACCTTTTCCGTTGCTTGATTCTTAGTAGTAACAGCTGGGTCCGACTTCTGGATTTCCCTTAAAGAAGTGGGCGAAAAATTGAGTTGAAAGCTTTTAGCTTTCGTGTTGCCACCAGTTGCGAGTAATGGAAGGGAGTAGCGTTTCGCTGTACTCCAAACAGTGGGCGTATTTTTTAAACTCCACTGGCTTGGGATGTTGTTCCTTCCTTTATCAGGCGACTGTGAGATGTGGCGAATAAATTTGGCTCTTAGTTAGCTTTCGGTAACTTAGAGCACTGTACCGACTTTGTTGTCAGTTATACAGGTGTCACGAGGTTTGGACAATGGCTTAGCACGATCTAAGATTATTGGACATTAAGCGGAGTGCAAAAAAAATTTGGCTCCTCCAATGGCATAAAGAATTCAAAGCAATGTTTTAGGAGTGGCGAAGAAATCATAAGTTTTAAAAAAGGGGATCCACCATAGCGTTATTTCTAAAGGCTAGGTGGCATTAATTTGCAATTTTTTAAATGAAATAAATGAAAATTTTTGAATTCTTGGAAAGAATATAATAATTAGTGGCGTACTGCTTCAATATAAAAAGAAAAAATCACAATTTCTGAGGTGTACAAAAGAAGTTGTAATTTTGAACGCTATGTGGCGTAGACGTTCGTTTCTTTGAAAGAAAAAAATTTTTTTGATTTTTAGATCACCAACAAAAAAGGAGAAAGAGTTTCGAATCTGAGCGCTAGATGGCGTAAGACGTTCAGCTTTGAAGAAAATGTTTGAAAATTTAAAAAAAGAAAAAAGTTTGCTATTTTGAGCGCCAGATGGCGTAGGCGTTCAGTAGATGAGAAAAATGTTAAAATTTTTTGAAAAAGAAAAAAGATTGCTTATTCTGAGCGCCAGATGGCGTAAGCGTTCAGTGGATGAGAAAAAAAAATTGAATTTGAGAGGGAAAGAAAAAAAATTGAGTGATAGGTTTGTAAATTTGAACGCCAGATGGCGTTTGCTTTCAGTTAGAATGGAATTTTGAAAGTTTTTGAAAGTTGAGAAAAGTGATTGGATTTTCGAGCGCTAGATGGCGTTTGCTGCCTCGAAATTTAAATAAATAGAGATTGGCGTTGCCTAATTTCTAAATATGTGAGAAAGTTTTTTCGTTTAGGGAGTGTAACTATTAAATTACTCTTCAGTTTGGAAAAAAGAGAAGGAAATGGCAACAATGGATTTTGAGTTTTATGTTTATTACAGAAGAACAATCACAATTCGTGGTAAAGATCGATTAGATCGTCAGGGTCAATTTCGATGATTATGATGTCTTCCTCTTCTTGTTCTATTCCTTCTCCTTCTTTTCCTTTCTCTTTCTCTTCTTCCTTCTCTTCTTTCTTTCCTTCTGTCTCGTTGATGGTGATGGGTTTGATCACGGGGGTCGGGTCGCGGTGCGGTTTGTCCAGTATACTTTTGGGGCGGAATTTATTTCGGGTATCAGGTGGAATGTAAAGCGTTGGGTCGAGGTGTGGAAGGTTTAGAGGATGTCCGCGTCCACCTTTGATTTTCGAGCCATACTTAAATACATTACATTCAATATATTTTGGTGGTGGGAGGGGCTCCGGTTCTTCGTCTGGGGACAGTTCTATCAGGTCGTTATCCGGGGCTTCCGCTGTTGAAGGCCCGGGATCGCGTTCGGGGTGCCTGATTGGCGTTGCTGATGCTGCCGCCCCTTCCTCTACCTTCGGTTTGTACCGGATGTCTCCGGAGTGCTTTGGAGTGATGGCCTCCTTCAATTCCGAGAGTGGCATGTGCCGCACGATAATTGGGAGAATAGACTCCAGGGGCGAGGTTGTTGTCTTTTGGGTATCTGGATTGGCTGCAGCGGTTGCTTCCACGTGGTGGTTGTAGGCTGCAACTTGGCGCCGACCTTCCGGGGTGTTGTGGAATCTTCTCGGAAGTGTGGGCCCTGTCCACGGCCTTTCCAGACCCGCCTTACGCCTCTGCGCCCTTTTTATCTTTTCTGAGTCCCTAATTTTTTAGGCTTGTTTGGAGACCCGAGGTGCTCTGCTATGGCGGAGGACAAACGAGAAGAAGGGAAATTAATGGAGGAACCTCCAACAAAACAAAGAAGAAGAAAAAAAAATTTTTTTTGAAAAGGAAGAGTAAAGAAATTCAATCCAATATGGCCGCCACCGACCACGTGAGTGAGAGGCAAAAAAAAACTCAAACTCTTTGGCTCGAAATAGAGAAGACAAAGGAAATAGCAAACGAGAAAAGGAAAGAAAAATAAAAATGTTTTAGCAAACAAAAAAAGATTTACAGGGAGGTAACCTTCGTTGAGGTTTCTCAAAAGATTCCTAGCTTGAGCTAGGTTGAGCCCACCGTAATGGCCGCCACTGACCACGCGGTGGAAAAAAAAGAGAAAAGAAAAACATTTTTTTTTTTACAAGACAATTATTTACCCGTCTACTGTCGCAGTTACTACGACGTAAGTAGCAAAAAATGAAAAAGGGAAAAATTTGCCCTGCGGCTAACACGTGGTGTTCACCGAATAAGAAAAGAAAGAAAAATTTTAGGGGTGAGTTACGTCTCCCCACAGTCCACTGACAGCGAAATTTCTTAGTAAATTTAAATTACTTAACTAGTTCGAAGGACCATGTAAGATTTTAGTCTCCGGATCGAAGGACCATGTAGGATATTGTTCAGCCCGTGACTGAACTTACCTTAGTAAAGAGAAAAATGTGACGATGAAATAAAGAACACACGGGAGCACTGGCTGCTGTCTTGACGGTGTGAGGTATATTTTGTAACTGATTGCCCCTTGCCCTGTACATTTTCCGGCCGGTAGGCCGAGGGGCAGGGCTACACAAAATAAATTGTGACATGGTGGCCTCCTAGCGAGGGCCACCCAAATCATATTCAATAAAACGTAATGGAAGTCGCGTCCGTCTTCCAGCTCGTGTTGTCGGATGTTGGGAACGAGATATATTCCCAACAATCTGAAATATCTAATATATATCTGTATCCCTTAGCGCTTTCTTGAATTGGGCCAACTATATCCATTGCAATCCTTTCCCATACTCCTTCAACTAAAGGCAAAGGGTGCAACGGTGCTTTACTTCCACCTACCGCTTTTCTTTTATTACATATCAAACAACTTTTAACGTATTCTATTAAGGCGGTACGCATGAATGGCCATGTACACTGTCTTTGAAGTCTAGCCAACGTTTTTCCTACTCCTAAATGTCCTGCCAATATGTGATCGTGATTTTCCTTTAAAATTTGTGGCACCAGTCTTACTGGCGTTACAATTTTTCCTCTGATATCTGCTAATAATCCTTTTTCGTTTATTTTAAATTTATTTTTAACGTCCTTACTTGGATTGGCCTTTGCCATCTCTTGTAATACTGTTCGGCAATACTCATCTTTGTGTTGGAGTTCGATCCATTTTTCCGTGTCCTTGGACTGATTACTTTTCGTTTCGATAATTACTTGTTTTGTTCTAGTTTCCTTGGTTTCGTTTTTTACTTCTGATTTCTCTTTTGTACCTGTTGACCTTGTTTCTACTTTCGCAGACGGCACTATTGGTGTACGTCTAAGAGTGTCAGCCTTTTAGTGTGACTTTCCTGGTCGGTACCCAAAAATGATATCAAATTCTTGGATCTTAAGAGCCCATCGAGCTAATCTTCCTGCTGGTTCTGTCTTACTCATTAGCCATTCTAAAGGTCTATGATCTGAAATACGGTAAACTTACGCCCGTATAGGTACGTCCTAAACACGTCGATGGTGTGGATTATTGCGTATGCCTCTTTCTCTGTGGTTGACCACTTGGCCTCGAGGTCGTTCAGATGTTTAAAGTTATAGGCTATGACGACTTCTACGCCGTCTGATTTACGAAGGTCCTGTCCGTCGGACTCCGCTAAATCCGCTGATTGTGGTGGAGGTTGTATTTGAGCCAAGACTGCTCCTATTCCATATCCTGAAGCATCCGTGTAGATGATAATTTCTCGAGAAAAATCCGGATAACCTAGAACAGGTCTAGTGATGAGACAGTTCTTAATTCATTCAATGGCGTCCCTTTGTTCCTCCCACCATTTCCATTCCGCTGACTTTCTAGTGAGCGCAGTTAGTGGGTGGGCTTTATCAGCAAAAGCCCGAATAAATTTTCTGTAGTAGCTAGCTAGACCTAAAAATGAGCTCAATTCTTTTACGTTTTTGGGAGCGGGATATTTAATAATCGCGTCTAACTTTTTTGTACTTGGTGTTATTCCTTTCCCGGATACGATGTATCCTAAATAATCTAATTCGTCTTTAAAAAATTCACACTTCTTCCTTTTCAACTTTAATCCCGGTTTTTTAAGTCTAAAAACTGCTTCCAAGTGTGTCACATGATCAGTAATTGAATTACTGAACACTATGATGTCATCTAGGTAAACCAATGCGAATTTGTACAATACCGTTTTCAAGATGTTATTCATTGCTCTTTGAAAAGTGCTGGGAGAATTTGTTAACCCAAACGGCATTCGATTAAATTCGTATTGGCCAAACTCACAAATGAAAGCTGTTTTGTGTTTATCACTTTCTTCTATTTCTATCTGGCAGTAGTCCCTTAGTAAGTCCAATGTTGAAAAATAAATCGATCCGCACAACGCGCCAATTGTGTCATCTATCCTAGGTAGAGGGTACTTATCCTTAACAGTAATTTTTTTCAAAGCTGTGTAGTCGATGCACATTCTTATTTCTCCATCTTTTTTAGGTAACATTACTATGGCTGCAGCAAAAGGACTGTGGCTTTCTCTTATTATTTTGTTACTGAGCATTACCTCTATTTTAGTCTTAACAAAAAGTTTTAGGGATTCGGGTGTTCTTCGTAGTCTTTGATTAATGGGAGCGTTATGGCCTATGTTGATGTGATGTTTTACTTGTGTAGCTAGACCCAAGTCGGATTCTTGGTCTGCGAAAAGACCTTCATGTTTCTTTAGTAAAATTTCAATTTTAGTTCGTATGTCATCTGATACATTGAGTGCTTGTTCTACTTTTTCAGCAATCTTAGCTATCTGCTTAGTTTTATTATTAAAGTCTCATTGAGAGAAGGATTCTAAGTTACGATAATCTTGTTGTGTAAGATGTTCGTCTTCTCTATCAATTGGGATTAGTTGCATATGGATGCCTGCTTTGCTAAATGTTATGCTATAAATGGGCATGGTATTACTTCCGAAATTATGTTCTACTCCAAAGTGATCATAACATATTTGACGATTTCTATTGTTAATCTTCACATTATTGTTAGTTAAGAAATCTAATCCTAAGATGCATTGTTCATTTAAGTTTGTCATAACATAAAAGTGGTGGTTAATAATATGATTAACATTAATAATAACTGAAAATTCAAATTTCCCTATCGATTTAAGTTCTTGTCCCGACACCATTCTAAAAATAGGAGGATTCGCATTTTCTAATTGTTTTATGTTCTCATTACACTCTATCCAATATTTTACTGGATACTAAACTAGCGGCGGCACCAGTGTCCACTAAAGCTATGATTCTCTTATTAAAAATTCTAACGGGAATACGTATCAGTTTTGGAATTTCTACTTCTACATCTGATCCTAAATTGTATGTTAGTTGGGAGTTACGGATTGGTTTTATGGTGTTTATCGGGGACCTCGGTTGTTGGTACGTGCCATATCTGTCCAACATTTTCGTGCAATATGTCCTCTTCGGTTACACTTGTAGCAGGTTATTTCTCGATTTTCAGTGGTTCGAGGGTTGTTGCCAGTGTGCTTTTGCTGCTGTAAATGTTGGTTGCTGTTAACGCGCTTGATGTCTATAGTTGTTAAAGTTTGAATGGTTGTTGTTAAAGACTCTATTTTGTATTGCAAAAATGGTTCTACTTAGCCGGGGGGTAGGGGAGTCTACCGATAATACATTCTACACTTTTTCCAGACATTTAATACCTAGGGAAAAAAAAGTGTCTGAACTGGCATTACCCAAACCCCCTTACAATTTTTTTGCGCCAAAACCGCCCTACCTCTCCATAAAAAGGTAAACTATTAATATTTTCTACTCACAGAAGGCTTTTTCAAAATAAATCGGTGTTACCTTTTTGTGCAGGATACTGTACCTCATCTTAATGTTGGTCAGCACTAAATGACCGATGATCTAGCCTCCTTCGGGTATCTTCGTGTTCTAAACTTTCCCGCTCGGAACGTTATGGAAGTCCAGGTTTTGATCGGAATGGACGTCCAAGACGCTCACCTGAACCTTGAAGTCCGTCGGCCACCAAGTAGAGTTCGAGGGCCTAATGCTGTGCTCACCCCGTTTGATTTGTGCGTTGTCGAGAGACCTTTTTTGTCGCCCGCAGTACAAACCCCAAGTATAAATTACGTTAACCTGGAAACGGTTCAGCAGCTGGAAGAGTCCGTCGAAAGGTTCTGGAAGACCCAATCTCTTGCAGATCGTGAGGCCCCCAAAAACCTTTATGTCCGTGCCTGACCGTGTCGCCCTCGACCAACTCGAATCGACCATTCGTCACACGGGACGAAAGTCTGGTTCCTCCCGTATCATCCGGTTCGTCATTCCAGTAAGCCTACCAAGATTCGTCTCGTAACGACGCCGCTGCCCGATTCAAGGGAACGGCCATTAATGACATTCTGCTGAAAGGTACTGATCTTTCCACGCAGCTGCTCGCCGTGTTGCTTTGATTTCGTAAAAAGAAGAATTGGAGTTACAGCGGACATTGCGAGAATGTTCTACCAGGTTCGTATATCTGATCGTCCGATGTTTTACTTCTTATAGCGTGATCCCGGAACGGAAGACAATCTTCAGAAGTTCGAGATGACGTTACATATCTTCGGTGCTTTCTCTTCGCCCACGACTTGCAGTTTTAACCTACAACTCCTCGAAAAGAAAACGCCAGTCCACCTTCAAGAAGTCATGAGCCGTATTCGTTCCGAATTTTATGTAGATAATTTATTATCATCGTTCGACGAAGTGGATGAGGGAGCGTCTGCTAGCAAGAAGCTCGTTGAATTGCTCAACCTTGGTCGTTTCAAACTCGTTCACTGCTAGAACGGCTTCCGTCATCGGTTCGCCTTGTTCCCGAGCGCGATTTGGATTTTGACGACATGCTGACCGAGTGGACACTTGGTTATTTGTGGAGCTGCGAACGAGACGATTTCGTTTTTCGATTCCAGTGGACAAAAGATATGTCCAAGCCTGACCGTGTCGCCCTCGAACAATTCGAATCGACCATTCTTCACACGGGAACGCGGTCTGAAGTGGGTTTGACTGTTCGTACAGATTGCCCTGAGTTGCCCGACAACAGTGAGACAGTTCGTTTCTTCTGTCCCCCATTTCCAGCGGATAGAAGAAGCACGCTCAAAATACTCAATTTTGGCTGCATTTTCCAGAATTTATGAACCGCTGGGTCTCCTAGCAATGGTAGTTTTGGTGCCGAAAATCATCCTCCAGGATATCTGGCGGCTCAAAGGTGGCTGGGATGAAATCCTGCCCGCTGAGATTCTGAACCGTTGGGGTCGTTTCGTCGAGCACTTGTCTTTTTGGCCCGAAGTCGGGCCAAAGAAAAGGCCATTCTGATTGGCAGCCTCGAAGACTCGCAAAACGAACCCGGTGAGCTGAAAACGGCCGGCAGAAAAGTGCGGACGAGTTAAAATCAGCCCGTCACCTTTTGATTTGTGTTTCACAACGCGTTTCATTTACCGACGAATTGTGAATGTTGCGGCGAGTAAAGTCTATTCGCCCAGAATCCCGGTTGCGGAAACTTGCTAGCTACCTCGACTGCATCGGAATTATTCGTGTCGATGGTCACCTTGAAAATGCCCTATCAGCCCCGAAGCTCGCCATCCAGCCGTTCTCAACCCGAAGCACCTGCTTACCAAGCTGTTTATCCGCTGGGCGCATTTTTCTGTTACTCACGGGAGAGCCGACAGAACACTCGCCGAAGTCCGTGCCCGTTATTGGGTATTGAGGGGAAAGATGCCCTATGCATGATTCTCAGCCAGCAGACTGTTAAGGACAAAACGTTTGCTACGGTGGTTATCGAAGTGGAAGCCCTACTCAACAATCGTCCGTTAACCGATCTAGGAGCGGATCCCCAAGAGTTTGAGCCATTAACCCCGAATTACTTTCTGTTGAGGCGACCCAATCTCCACTTGCCGGCCGACTTTATTTATCCCGACATCAAGTGCTTTCGTCGCCGTTGGTTCCACGCGCAATGACTCGTAGACCAGGTGTGGAATCGATGGTTGCGCGAATATTTGCCAACGTCAATGACACGCAACAAGTGGACTCAGCCGCAGAAAAATTTAGAAGCCCACGATATGGTGCTAATGGTTGACCCGAAGTCGCCGCGCGGACATTGGCCAATCTACCGTGGTGAAAGAACGTTGCCTGGACCTGATGAGGTAGTGCGTGCAGCTGAAGTCATTACGAAATCCGGCAAGACCTACACCCAAACGGTTTCAAGTTTATGTCGCTTCGAAGCCTGTAGTGCTGCTTAAAGTTTACCGCAGCAGGGCCAGCTGTGTTACTGAGTTGCGATGGTAACTCGGTCGGGCGTCGCGCGCGCCCCTAATTGCCCCTTTTTCATCTATTGTGTATCGCACTTCGCACATCATTATTCTTTGGTTTTAATTGTAAGCGATCAGATGACGTGTACTAACGAGACCGTGAAATTGTCGCCGTTCGACCGTCTCGTTGCCATTTTTCGCATCTCCCGTTTCTCAGTGTCAAACTAATACAGTATTTTTTCCCACTCCATTCGTTTTTATTTCGTGTTATTGTACTGCCTTTTGTATGCTAGTCATTTCGTCTTTCGTTTCTAACAAATTACATTCATGGTATAAAAATGTATTCACATTAAATAAAAGTATATTTTATCCTGTTAACATGTAAAAGTTATACTTTTACATTTTCTATAATAATAGGTATATAATATATATTATTATCCCCAGGCTATAATATATATAGCCTGGGCACATATAAGACAAATGAATCACATTGAAAATAAGTATACTTCATCCTGTTTACATACAGAAATATAGAAATAGCCAGGGCTTATATAAAACAAATGAGTTACATTAAATACAAGTATATTTGATCCTCTTTACATATACAAGTATAAACTAATGGTATCACAGTGTATTCACAATGAATAATAGTAAATTTGATCCTGTTTACATCTAGAAGGAAAAACTCATTGTAGCTAAGTGTATTCACATTGAATACAACTATATTTTATCCTGTTAACACGTAGAAGAATATATATAGCCTGGGCTATATATATTATATATTTAGTATAAACTCATAATATTGCAATAATTAATCCGTCACGTCTTAAACCTGACGGATTTAAACTGCTAAAGACAAACAAACAAACAATTGTGCAATGGGTGGTAACCAACGAACTGTCAGCCAGTAACGTCGGCTGCACGGATGTGAAGTGAACGGTTTGTAGAAAAGAAATAAAGGATAGGTTGGAGTTGTACTTACGCTTGAGTTGACTCCATTCCGATGCTAGGTGATTCGGTTTGGAGACGGCTTCACGGTGGGTATTGTAACGTTGGACGAAGAAAAGGACGTACATACCTAGAACAGGGTAGAAGGCCACTAGGCTTTCGTTACCGCAGACAGAGCTATTTTTCATTACATAGATGTAGTCCAGCTGCTTTGCGGGGTCCCATATGTGGAAGATGGTGTCGTTATCCGTTGTGTATTTAACGCCAAGGCCTTTCACGATGATCCTTAGCTCGCATGGCTTCGACTCCTTCCAGGAGTCTTCCCATACGAGGGTGACGAGATTGGGTTTAAAAGAGCCGCTGTGTACTCCCGGCATGTCGCCGAGGGGAGAGCTATTAGTGCAGTTCGGGCACTCAGTCTGTAAGATCACTTCCTCCAGGTGGCAGTTGGTCATCTTTTCCGTGGTGTTCTGGAGCCAAGTGGTTTCGACGAACGGGTAACCCTCCAAGGCGAAGGTGTTCGGACCAATGATGAACATGGTTCCATTGCAAGAAGTCTTTGTAGACAGTAGTTGTCACTTCCCACATGCTGCATGTATGCCCAGCGAACCGTTTGGTTTCTGGGAGAGTGGAATAGACGGCTTACGTGATTAGCGTCGGGGGGGTCGGGGTGGCATGATACGAACACTCCCCTTCGTCTATTTTTAGAAACCCTAGGTTCACCGCATTGTCCTAGTTACAGATAGTGGCGTTGAACGCCCCCGAGGAGGCATGGAGGGAGAGTGCCAGTAGGGATGCCACAAAAAATCTAAACATACAAATACACGAGGTGGATTGAGAGTCTAAGTTCATAATTCATTTTCTACTCTACGTAACCTAGCAATGTCATAGTGGGTACAAAGGAGGGAGGGTTCAAAGAAAAACAAATGGCAGCAAACAGAGAAGGGTTCCTAACTACGTGTGCTTTGCTATTCCTTCCTGGTGAATACTCGAATTTTCAACTAAACATAGTAGAGGGGTGGCTAAGTAATCTAATACTACTAGTTGGGATTAGGGGTCATTCTAAGTGGCGTGGTGATCTAAGGGCACTCCATGGTCGGAGACCGGGGCGGCGCTCGGGGCGGGGCACATCTATGGAAGTAGGACCGGTGATTTCGGTGGCGGGGAGTTAATACCGGGGCGCGGGTCTTCGGGCTCAACATCATCGGTGGCTGGGGGCTCTGCGAGGAGATCTATGAGGTCGAAATCGTCCCTTTCGGTGTGCTCTTCATCGGTCGGGGCGGGGAGTTCAAGTTCGTGGCTCAGGTTAGGCGGCGTGCCTTCTTTATGGTCGTCCTGGAATTTGCCGCAGGGTTCTTCCTTCCAGATCATTGATTCGTAGAGGGGTTTGATCCGGATCACGTGGATTAACTGGGTCTGCTTGCCGGCGGTTTCTTGGATTTCTACGGTGTGGTTATCGTTTACTTTTACGATGCGGAATGGACCCATGAATCGTGGAATAAGTTTCTTACTGGTACCTGACATAGGTGTTCTTACGTCGATAAGTACCTTGTCACCCACCCCGAACTCCTGTTGTCGAGCGCATTTGTCGTATTGCGCTCTTTGTTGTTCCCTAGCGAGGGCCAGGTTACCCTTTATTAAAAGGAATGCTTCGTGCAAGCGTTGCATGATTTGGCTCTTATAATACGAAGGGGTGATGATGTTTGTGGATGGTTTGAGTAAAAATTGGTCGATGAGCATCGTTGGTTCGCCGCTGTGGTTTAGGAAGCATGGTGTTTCCAAGGTGGAGAAGTGCACAGAATTCCTATAGGTAAATTCTACCGGACCAAACATTTCCTCCCATTTTGGGAATCCTTGATCCATGTTTTAACGTAGCATCTCTACTACCATTTTATTGAACCTCTCTGTAAGGCCATTTGTTTGGGGATGCTAGGCTTTGGTCCTTAACTGCATAATCAGTAGTTTTCTGCACAGAGAGGAGAAGAGTTCTGAGGTGAAGTTTGAGCCTCGGTCCTCCCACTTCAGAAATCCTTGATCCATATATTTTGTAGCATTTTCTGTTACTGTTTTGTTAAACCTCTCTGTGAGGTCATTGGTTTAGGGAAAGTAAGCAGTGGTTCTTAACTGCTTAATCTGAAGTTTTTTACAAAGAGAGGAGAAGAGTTCCGATGTGAAGTTTGAGCCTCGATCTGTAACGATAGCTTTTGGGGGGCCGTGATATAAAATAACCTTGTCCATTAAAACTTGGCTCGTGGTCAAGGCTGTCTGATCTGGAAGGGCAATGACCTCTACCCATTTGGTGAAGTAGTCGGTGATGACAAGGACGTCGTTGTTTCCCTGCAAAGAGTGGGGTTGAATGGGCCCCAGGAAATCTAGCCCAAGTAGCTCGAAGGGTTTAGATGTTATATCTAGTGGGTTCAGGAAAACTCGGAGGTTTGATCCCTGTTGAAGAGCGCAAGATTCGCAAGCTAGACAATATTCCTTGACATCAGACAGCATCGTTGGCCAGTAGTATTTGTCCCGTAAGCGTAGGATTGTACTTTGGTAGGCTAGGTACCGGAGAGCGGAGAGTCATGATACTCCTGTAGCAGGGGTTTCCTTAAGCTACGTGGGACTAATACTTGGGTTTGTGCGAAACGTCACCTCTTCTTCGAAATTGGTTCATTGTGGCGGACCAATAACCCATTAGATATTGAATACAGACCGATTTTCTTCGCCCAGATCTGGGTGCTGTTTTCCTCGCTAAGGGTGCCGTTCTCCACGTAGTCCTTTATGTTACAGCAGAGGGGGTCCTTCTGTTGTTCGCGAAACATGGTGTCATCAGCTTTCGGGGTGACTTGTACTGATTGGACCAGAATCCTGGCCAGGAAATCGGTGTTCTCGTTAACACGACTGGGGCGGTACGATGGAATACCTAAGGTTGGCCAACATGATAGACCATCTCCGTAGTCTCCCAGTTTCGTCCTTGAAGGTTTGTAACCGGTGGTCACTAACGATGACAAAGGGCTCGTTCTAAAGATAGTGGCGAAAACGTTTGATTCCAAAGATCACTGCCGCAGCCTCCTTCTCGATGGTAGAGTACTTCACTTCCGCTTTGTTAAGGTGTCTGCTGGCGTATGCGATGGGTTTATGTTTTCCATCGTGCATCTGGGATAGGACCGCGCTTGATCCGCAATCACTAGCATCCGTGTAGATTAAGAACTCCTTTGAGAAGTCCGGATACGCCAGGATCGGTTCCAACGTAAGACATTTACTGAGGGACTCGAAGGCTTCCTCCTCTGGCGCCCCCCAAGCTACCTTGTCGTTCGGTTTTGCTTTTGTTTGGCACAGCAAGGGGTGGGCGATGGTGGAAAACCCCTTGATTAAGCGGCGGTAATACGACGCTTATCCCAGGAAGGACTGCAATTCATTAACGGTCCGGGGTTTTGTGTAGTTTTCCAGGGCATCGACTTTGCTGGGGTCGGGGGCGACGCCTTCCGCAGAGATTATGTGTCCTAGGTACTGCACCGATTTTGCTAGAAATGTACACTTCGGAAGCCTTACCCTAAGGTTAGCTCTGTCTAGCAGCTCGAAAATCCGGTTAAGGTTATTTACGTGATGTTCGTTGGTATTCGAGAAGATTATTATGTCGTCCAGGTAGACCAAACAGGTTATACTAATTTCTTCCTGTAGAACGAAGTTCATCAGTCGTTGGAAGGTTCCTGGGGCGTCGGTTAGGCCGAATGCGAGGTAATTCCACTCGTACAGGTTGTTCTCGACGATAAATGCGGTCTTCTCTTTCAAGGATTCCTTCATCTCGATCTGCCATCAACATTGTTGACAATGCAGCAGATCCAGCGAGTCATCGATTCGTGGTAAGGGAAAGGAGTCTTGTTTTGTTACTGCGTTTAGCTTCCGATAATCTATACACAGGCGGTCGTCTCCCGTTTTCTTCTTTACGAGTACGATTGGGACAGCCTACGGGGAAATTGAAGGCCGGATGATATTATTATTTAGAAGCTCCTCGATGATCTTCTTCGAAGCTTCCTTATGGTGTAGGGATGCCCTATAGGGTCTCCGGTGGACTGGGACCAGACATTGGGTGTCGATTACGTGTATGACTAGCCCTGTGTGGCCCACGTGGCTGGTTTTGAAGGCAGAGACATGTTGATTTGCCAAGAGCAGGTTGTGCAAGCCGTTCTTGACATTTTCTGTGACGTTGGGGAAGGAAGCTTCGAGAATATCGGGCGGAAGGTTGCTTGGTTGGTTGGAGCAGGCTGCTACGCGAGTACGTGGTTTAAAGGACACATGTCCCAGTGTATTGTGGCGTGGGAGGATGATGGTATGACTGGTCTCATTGATTAGGGCGATTTGGAAAAACCTTTCGTTTGGCTTCGTAGAGACGTAGGGGTCAACTTGTAGCCCGGGGGGTAGTCGGGAGTCTTTGAGGAAGCAACAGGAAATGTCGGATCGAAATAAAAAAAACACGAAATCGTGTTGATAAAGAGTGTCTAAACCTAGTACGCATTGTTCCATAATTCCCTGAACGACAATGAACTCTTGTTGGAAGGGTTCACGGGGCCTCTCGTCCTCGACAAGTACGTTGACTACTACGGTTCCATTGCAGATCAGGGGCCTGTTACTGATGTCAAAGAGGTCTACGGCTACCTCCCTTGAATGTGGTAGGTTATCGTCCTGCTGTCGTAGCTTGTTGAAAAGCGCGCTATTAATTAGGCTTTTCCCCGCTCCGCTATCTACAAGGGCATTAAAAGATCCATTCCCTATTTGTAGCCTTATTCTCGGAGTGGTGGGGCTTTTGGATACGGACTGGACTATTTGTTGGGGTTTCGGGTATCCACTGAGTGGCCCAACCTGCGGTTCGGTGGCTTTTATTTTTCCGCCTGAGACCACAGAATGCCCACTCGTGCTTGGGGCGCTTCGTGGTGATTTTCGGCGGGTGGTGGGGGCCTCTTGTTTTTTATGGTGGGGCAGAAATTGCGGCGGTGACCCACTTCCTGACAGGTGGTGCAGATGTCGTTCCTTTGTTGGTACTTTGTGAAACAGTTTTCCGTCGTATGGAACCCGTATGCGTGGTGGAAAATACAAAACACGGAGGCTCTTCTGAAGGCTTCTGGTTGTGCGAGATTATGGTCCCTAGTTTTTGGGTAGGGACCGGGCTGCCGGAGAGCTAGCTCTCTCTTCATGTCTGCGAGGCTCTGTTGAAATTCCGATGTTAGCACGGTGATGGTTCTGTCAATCTTGGTGTTAAGTTTTTCGAGGGCTTCGAGTATTACCGCTAACTCATTTCGATTGCTCAATATTGGATGAGCTATATGCCACGTGTATGCGTACGCATGTCTGGTTTTCTTCAATAGCCATTGCGGCAAGTTCTGCCTTGTCAATCAACGCCTTGAAGTAGTTGAACTGTTTATGCTTTAGCCACGGTTGCAAGTCGTGCTGGAGCCCTTCTATAAACCTGTCCATCATATTTTCTCCCTCGACGCGGTGGTGGCTGCATCCAACACGCCTTCCATGGGGTAGGCCTTATAGAATGCTTTCCGGACGCGGTTAGCATAGCGACGCATGTTTTCTTCTGGTCCTCTCCTTATGTTGTTGAATTCCGCGCTCCGCTGGGATCTTGTCTCGGTAGAGTGGCAGCTGCGTTAAGCAGCCTTTCTTTGACAGCTGAGTACTCTTGCGCTCGTATGGGGTTATCCAATTTGAAGTTATCAAACTGCTCTGCGGCCTCCCCATACAGCTTCGGGCGCATGAGGCGGAGTTTACGCGACTTTTTGAAATTTCCCAAGTCTAGCGTGGCTTCAAGGTGAGCCGCCCAGTCGTCGAAACGGTCGGACCTCTGCTTATCACAAAAGATCGCAACCGAGCTAAACGCTTGCATTGCCTGTTCTTGTTGGGCCTTCTAATTTTGTCAACTACGGTTACACTTAATACGGATAAGGGACGACTGGTACTTGGGATCCCTGGATGTGAGGTGGAGGGCGGTTGTGTGTTTAGCTGGTGGGGGTTTTGTTGCCCACTGGATGGCGGGTTGACTGGTGTCGAAGCTACGAAACCGGAGGGGGGGGGGGCAATACTCTGGGAGGGTTGTCCAGATGAGGCAAATGGATTGATGTGGGGTGTGTTATAGCCCCACTGTGGTATTGGTAAGGGGATGACCCCCTGTAGTGCTGAACGCGGTTTCGGGTTGGTGGTTCCTGGTGGGATGTCTGTGGTTGCCGTGGGTTGGTTCTGCTCTGCTTGGGTAAGGATTCTCGCGGGACTGATCACTGTCTTCATGTTGATGCCAGCTTCTATGATTCGGGTCAACTTTTTTTCGTACGTCTCAAAGAACGTACCCGGCTGTACTGGAGATGGTTTGCTTGCAACCGCCCCATACAAAGGGAGCCCTGGTGTAAATGACACCTTCCTGTTTGACGGTGTCTTCATCAACGTGGGGTAGGTGGGTGGCGGACACTGGTGTTGGATGTAGGGTGTGGTGGTGGGACATAGTTGATGACGCGATATGCGAGTTAGTCAAAGTCGAAGGTGTGAATTGAACTGTCTCCTGGCGGGAAGTGGGGTTCCCTGGTGTTTTTTTCGATTGGGTTGGAATCCGAGGTCGTCACGGGGCTGAAATTGGTTGGATCGGGTAAGTTTGGGGCGGGTTTTGGCGAAATCTTGGGTGGTTACGTCGATAAGCCGCTCCTCGGTGCTCTGTACTGCCTCGGTTCTCAGCGGTGGGGTTGGGGCGTCGATGGATGGGGCGGAATCACTGCTTTCGTACGAACGAGGTAGAATTAGCGTGTACCCCGTCCGCAGGTTTGAAAATTTGAAAAATTTGGCTGGAGTATCAAGGGAAGGGTATAGCGCTAGAAGGGATAGCAACGAGACCCTGGTGTGCTCATCACTTAGGCGGATTCGGCCGTTAGCTTCCAGATGATGATGGAGGTCGAAGATAAACGTGTCTTCCGGAATATCGTGGATACGGGAGTGCCAATATTGGCTGTGGAAGAAGGTCCTTTTTTGGTTACTAGGCGTGAGGGAGGGGTCTGCTTCGTGTAGGAGAAGTGCTTGCTTGGCATAACAGCTCTCTTCTCTCATTCTCTGTATCACTGTATTCTTGAAATAAGGACTGTGCGTGGTTCCGGAGTACAGTATCCTGCACAAAAATCCGAATACCGATTTAATTTTTTAAAGCCACCTACTGGCGGGGTAAAGGGTTTTTTGTTGGTTTTTCTTTAAGAGGGAGGGTAGACGGGGTGATGGACACATAGAGCAGGGTTGGGTAAGTCTAGACATTTTTTTATGTCTTAAGGTATTACGCTTTAAGCCAAGTAACAGGTCGGGACATTTTTGCAACCCCCAGGGTGGTGTGTTTTTTTAAACGACAGTTGGAAATGTTGGACTTAGGCTGTGTAATACTCCTTACCCAAATTAATTACATAGCTGCCTGTGCACAATTATATCGATACCGATGGCTTATGTGTAGAGCCTCTGATTGCGACGCCGTAGATCAGTGTTCTATTTCCAACAAGATTCCTTCGGTAATGTCCTTCGGGCAATTTTTTTGAAAAAAATTGTCTATAGACATGTAACGTGGGCCAAAGATAAACAGATTTTGGATCCAAGATTTCTAAATTTCAATCAATTTATAGTGTTTGCTTCGTTTTCCGTCTTGTCTTCTTTCACACTTACGAGTCATGACGTCAACGTTGTCAAAATAATCGGTAATAACAAGTCAAGTCTTTCAACTAAGGCTTTTTCGCAGAAGCGTCTATTATTGGCGTCAATTATTGGACCAATAAACTAGTTTTGAATTAGAGAGTAATTGGCATTCAACTATAAAAAACTAATTTACATATTTTTTTATTTTAATATTTTTAATATAATAAATAAATAAACATATTTAAATATATTTAAATTTGCAATATAAAAAAAATAAAAAAATTTACTGTTTAAAACATTTTGTTAAAGAAAAAACTTACTGAGTGACTGTTATACAGCCTTCTGCACTGACTGCAATGCATTGACAGTTGTAAGGTTACGCAAACAAAAGCGAATTCACTGCCTAGGATTCGGCAACCAGCTAGGTAACAATTACGCAAATTAATTTTTTTTAACTGTAATAGAATCAAGTGAAAAAACCACTATACAACGTATCAAATTTTGACAGAATGTTGTACAAAATTTGGGGACGATTGGTCATTCAGGGAAGAAACGTATATGGAAATACATAATGGACATTAAACCTTCTGAGATCTTCTACTACTACCCTACCCCCTATACCCCACACCCTAAAATTGTTATAGTCCTTCGGTATATATACATATATACCCTCAGGGATTAAAAACTGCATTATATCCCTTGTGTGTTTTATTGCATCATGAAAAAGCGATACGTAAACACACGAATCACCGACACACAATAGCCTACGAAAAAAAAAAAAAATCCTTTTGCATGGCCTGACATGGAGCGTTACACTAGCCAAGTCATTCCATTGCCATCAACTTAATAGTCTGATGTCTCATCTCTTCTGAGCAAATATGTCTGTATAAAACTTACCTTGGCCATAGAAGCTCAGCAGTTCCGCAATCCCGGTAGTTTCGATGGATTACCATTTCGATCGGCGCCGACACTGATTGATGGTTTCCCTTTTTGTTTTTCTATTTTCTCCCATTTTTTCGTTTTTTTCAAGCGACCTCGTCCTCGCCACCTATAAAATCCCTATTTTATAGTCGTCGCAGTTGGCAATGATAAGGTGTTTGAACTTTTTACTTTTGTTCAACAACCAGACAACAGCATCGTATATAATGGTGCGCTATACGCACCCGAGTGCTGTGTTAATGTCCCCCCCCTTTATTTTAACGCTGCGCATTCGCTGTACTACTTTCGTCATTGTCAAACATAGAGACGATTGTCGACTATAGACTGGACCAGTTTGATGCTGTAGTTCACTGGTCAATAATCAGGAACACAATTTCAACAATAGAAAGCGACTCTTGATGGTCTATACAGTCATCCACATGTCTACATATAGGGGCATACAATTTTATGCAGAAAAAAGAGTTAATAGGCCGGACCATTTGTTTAATGAAAATGCTGTAATCAACATCAAAGCAGCAAGGCAAGAGCACAAAAGCTATTGATGAGAAGAGAAACATTAGTTTGCCGCACTCAGCCGATGTAGTGGCACCGTGAAAAAGAAGAAATTCAATCAAGCTTGTGCTACGGGATTTCTCTGCTACACAAGACGACAAATTTTGGTCAGAATGTATACTATCTAGAATACCGGGCGGAGAACTTATAGATAGATCTAAACGCGGATGGAGGAAAAAGAGAGAAAGATGTGGAAATCCGACCGAGTGAACAAAGTCCAATACCATTGCTGTCTGGCTCTCGGCCATTTTCTCTTTTGCACTGTGGCGGGGGCTTGATGGTATAGCCAGCACTATAATAATCTGCCGACGTCGGTGGTATCCGGCCTACTGGCCTACTCAAATTGGTATCTGGGTCCGTGACGAGCTCCTTGATGAGACAAAAATCAATTACGTAGGTAACGTCTGGCACCGTGAGAGAACTTTCAGCGATATTCGCGGACAGAATGATTTTCCGTAAATTACTGAAATGTGGAGCTAGACTAGACATTGGCTGGAAGACGCGATTTTGCTCTTCACTGGTGATTTGTGAATGTAGTGGTAGGATGTACCAACAGTTCTCGAAATCAGAATTGATGTCATAGTCGAGCAAAGCTTTGTGCATATTTTCTATTTCACAGACGCCGGGCAGGAATATAAGTATTGCGCTGCGGTTGCTGGAAATGTTTCATATTTTGGATTTAGGATGGCGACCGTAGCGCTGTATCTCTCGTCTGCCATCGAAAGCCGAAATTAACTTAGCGACCGCTTCGTATTTGAGCTTATGGATTTCCGGTAAACTATCATAGGGGTAGTTCATACTCCCCCCTAGAAACTGATAACAAAAACAGTAATATTATATTACATTTATTACTCTTTTTAAAAAATTCTATTGTATACTGACCTCTAGTTTTTGAAGATGTTCACTATAGTAAACGCGGATGTCGTGAGGTTCACCGTGCTACACTTCAATTATGGGAGCGTTGCGAAATGGTCTTTTGGACGTGAACGGAAAGTTTCCAATGACGGGGCTATTGAAATATTGCCCAAATTTGTCGGCATCAAAAGTAACTGACATCAGAAAGACTTTAGTTGTCGTCCTCGTATGACGGAGGAACTGGCGGACGACCAAGAGAAGGAAGTCAGTATCTTTATCCTTCTCGTGTACTTCGTCAATAATTACTGGAAAAGAAACAGACATTAGCATAACAAAATTTAGCTAATAGTCAGGAACTTACTGTGGGTATAGCTTTCAAGGGATTTTTTGGCTACTAATGCTTCAAGAAGGCATCCTGCGGTTAGATAGGTGAGCAAAGTTGATTCACTTACTTGATGTTCCATGCCAACATAGTAAACACATAGCTTTCAATAGTAAAAGTGATAACAGTGTGACAAAATATTCAAAGTTACTCTGTATCCAACAACGGTTTTCAATGTCCAATTTCTTTCATAGCAGACCCTTTTGGCTATGCTAATGGCTGCAATGCGCCTTGGTTGAGTCACAACAATGTTGCAAGGAGTTTTGGTTCGGTAGCATTTATCTAAAACAAATTGGGGAACTTGAGTGGTTTTACCACAACCGGTAAAGCCCTTAACAATGATGACATTTTCTTTTTTGAGAAGTTCAAGAATGGCTGTTCTTTGATTGTCTATTGCCAATGGACTTCGGTTAGGTGCCTCGAAATTGTAATCATTGAAAGCAGCTGCCTTTGCTTGGAGACCACTAACATCCAAAGCATTAAGCATGTCTTCACAGATGGTGGATTCATCTTCGAGCATGATCTTGCCAGCACCTATCACTCTGCGTTCTACGAATCTCTGTTTTCTAGCAGCAACCTGAAAAAGACACAATATGTTTGAAACAATGGAATCCAAATATGTGCAAGATACAAGAGACTTATTTCCAATAACTTTTACTGTTCTTCTTCTCGATATTGTTATTGTTGTTGTCGAGCATGTTTACAACTGCAATATAAAAAAAATATAAAAATCTAGTGTTTAAAACATTTTGTTAAAGAAAACACTTACTGTTTAGTGACTGTTATACAGCCTTCTGCACTGACTGCAATGCATTGACAGTTATAAGGTTACGCAAACAAAAGCGAATTCACTGCCTAGGATTCGGCAACCAGCTAGGTAACAATTACGCAAATAAATTTTTTAAAACTGGAATAGAATCAAATGAAAAAGCCACTATACCACGTATCAAATTTTGACAGAATTTTGTACAAAATTTGGGGACGATTGGTCATTCAGGGAAGAAACGTATATGGAAATACATAATGGACATTAAACCTTCTGAGATCTACTACTACTACCCTAACCCCTGTACCCCACACCCTAAAATTGTTATAGTCCTTCGGTATATATACATATATACCCTCAGGGATAAAATTGTTATAGTCCTTCGGTATATATACATATATACCCTCAGGGATAAAATTGTTATAGTCCTTCGGTATATATACATATATACCTTCAGGGATAAGGAATTGCAAAATAGTTGGTATCGTTATAATATTCTTTATTCGAATTTGCTGGGAATATTAATTTCTCTAGAACGAATGAGATTATTATTTTTAAAATGATTTAATAAACAAAAAAAGCACATGTTGCTCAATGAAAATTTGTTTTATATATAAACGAGAATTTCTAATAAGTTAACCATATTAACTCATCACCTCATCTGGGATCGAACACCGATCTTCAGCATCACATTCAGAAACGCTACACCTACGCCATTAACCACGACGTAAAGTTTTACAGGCAGCTGGAATATAAGCTAAATTGTTTCGGTAAGCAACATTACCAAGCCCAAGCCCTAAATTTCCAACTTTCGTTAAAAAAACACACCACCCGGGGGGTTGCAAAAATGTCCCGATCTGTAACTTGCCTTAAAGCGTAATACCTTAAGGCACCTTTTTAAAATGTCTAGACTTACCCAACCTGTCGTGTCCATCCCCCCGTCTACCCTCCCCCTTAAAGAAAAACAAACAAAAAACCCACTACCCCGCCAATAGGTGGCTTTAAAAAATTAAATCGGTGTTCGGATTTTTGTGCAGGATACTGTACATTCTTTTGCTGGGTGAATTGTGCTTCCCTCCGGTCTGTGTTGTTGGGGATATCGAAATTTACTATGGTGCTGGGGGTTGGGGGATGTGGGTTTTTTGGTCGGGTACCCAGGTGTGCCCACTCGTCTTCGGTTATGTGTTCCCGTACTTCCTGTGGCGTAAAATATCCTTCTCTTGACCCCTGGCTACCCTTGCCACTGTCGACAAACCTCTCTAGCTGTTCGCCAATGTATTTTTGGTTTGCTGCGGTTTGATTTGGTCATGGACCCGTCCTGGAAGATGGGAAGGATTGACGAAAATACTTCCCCCAATGCTTAAGAAGCGGAATCTTCTTTTCCGCACTGCCCTCGTCCTTAACCATTACTATTTTTCACGAATATTATGCACACGGCAACTGCTTAACGGGTAAGGCGGCTTTTCTTCACAATTTGGGGTCTTCGGGAGTCGGCGTGACTCAGCGTGAGTACACTGCGGAATGGTGTTATTGGAATAGGAGATCTTCTGGCTTAAAAGGACCCAAAATCCCTCTTCGTGAATTTATTCTCCCGCATGAGTGGTAACGGTTACCCCTTCCCCTAAGTCGTCTATGCACGAGCAGGTAGTAGACGAAATAGAGGAAAGAAAACGGTTTTCCCCTGACAATTTAAGGTTTCGGGAGTCTGCGTGAGTCTGCGTGACTCAGCGTGACATCACTGTGGAATAGTGTTGTTGGTCCCAGGGGTTTCCTTGCTTAAAAATTCCTCTTCGTGTTTTTTTTACTCCCGCGTGGGTGGTCACGGTAACCCCTTTCCTTAGGTCGTCTGGAAGAGCAGGTAGTAAATGTAGTAGAGGAAAGAAAACGGTCTTCTCCTGACAATTTAAGGTTTTGGGAGTCGACGTGAGTTGGCGTGACTCAGCGTGATATCACTGTAGAACAGTGTTGTTGGTCCCAGGGGTTCCTTAGCTGAAAATGGTGCAAAATCCCTCCGTGAATTTTTTAACTCCCGGGTGAGCAATAACGGTTACCAATGGTTTGCGAAAAAATAGTGGAGGACGGCAAAAAAGGAAAACGTGAGTTTCTGAAACCCCTTTCCGTCTTCACGAACTCAAGAAAAGAAAGATAGCACTCGTGATTAAGCGCAGCACAATGGGTTACGACTCGCTCGTTCAATCACGCTGCACGGAAAACTACCCGACGCATGTTCATCCATTGAATGTGCATGCAACGCGTAGTGTCCAAGCTGCGGAGCCTGAACGAATGAATTGTTGTTGGTAGCGGCGCAAGACGGTCAAGACGAGGTCAACGGTTCGACTTCGCTGCCACCAGATGCAATAATAGATGCAAAAATAGATGCAATAATCGATGCAATAATAGACTACTCACAGTGCCGGTGTTGCCATGTCGAAGTCTTGTTGGAACTGGGTAGAAGCCGTGGCGTTGGATCTTGTGGCACGGGTTGGACTGGTAGTGAAGGGGCGACGGTAGGGTAAAATAAAGGAAATGTGACGTACACAACGAGTCTCAGCAGTGAAACGTCTATTCTTCTCCACACTAACTATTAAGTTTCTACACTACAGCAGAAGACACAAAATAAAAAACTACACACGATTGCTAAGAGGGGACTAACTCGGGGGGGGGGGAAGATGTGGGTTTATACGGCATCTCGGTTAGGGACGCTGAAATTGGTGTGGGTCATAAAAGAGAAAACATCGGCCACCAGTTCACGAAGGAATGTGAACTGGTGTGAAACAAGATCAAAGGATAAGTTGAAGGCATTGACACCTCGGTCAAGCGGAAGAAGGTAATAAAACAATAAAATCGATAGCGGAGGAGGAAAATGAGGTCAAGGAAAGGGACAATGGCACAAAGAATTCAGAAAAACAACTTAAAGTTAAAAACGTTTATTTTTAATTCCAGAGCCCTTATAATAGCCTGGGCTCATTTAAAACCAATAAATCACATTTAATACAAGTATGTTTCATCCTGTTTACATGTAGACGTATAAATATAGCAAGGGCTCATATCAAACAAATACGTCACATTGAATCCAATTATATTTGATCCTGTTTACATATAGAAGCATAAACAAAAGTATCACAGTGATTTCACAATGAATACATGTATATTTGATCCTGTGTACATGTAGAAGTATAGATATAGCCTGGGCTCATCGAACACAAATGAGTCACATTGAATAATCGATCGTGTTAACATATAGAAATAAAAACTCATATGGTATCACAGTGTATTCATATTTAATACAGGTATATTTGATTATTTTTAAATGTAGAAGTATGAAGTCATAATATCTCGGTGTATTCACATTGAATACAGGTATATTTGTTCCTGTTTATATATAGAAGTATTAGCTTATGATATCACAGTGTATTCACATTGAATACAAGTATAATTGACCCTGTTTACAAGTAGAAGTAAAGATATAGCCTGGTGTAATACATCCCTGTGTGGGGAAGAGTATTACAAAGATTGAAATGTGTAACTGAGAGTTGGAAATAGACTGAACTCTGAGGCAAATTTCCCACAATGATTGGTGGATATTTACTTAGGAATACTGCGAGTAGGAGATCGCTTGAATTACGCCCCCCTTTCGTTCAATGTCAAGCACCCAAAAATCCTTCTTCATGATCATCCAATCACGCGATTAATCGTCATGAGAGTTTATGATCTACTATTTTACCCATCTCCAGAAAAACTATTCAGCTCAAAAAGATCTCAATATTGGATCATTAAAGGACGAGTGGCTATTAAGAAGTACAGTACCCGCCCTTAGTATCCGAACGCTAGGGCCATTTAACCCAGCGTCTTATGGCGAATGGTGTGTAGCGCGGATAGGAAAATGGGGTAGTAAAAATTTAAATAAAGCTATAAAAAATGTTTCTAGTGTTAAATAAACAATAAGCTATCCAGTATAATTTATTTTTATTTTTTCACCTACAAGATTTGTTGACTAGCATGTTAGTCATAAAATATCCGAACACTGCTTTGCCCTATAGGACAGCCAATTTCAGAAGCTCAACTGATTACTAAGATAATTTGCACACTCCCACCTAGTTATAGAGGTTTTATACCAGCCTGAGACAATGTGATCGAAGAAGAAAAGACTGTGGCACTGCTAACTGCAATAATACTCAAGGAAGAAAGTATGACAGCAATGTATAATGATTGACAAGCTCATCCTCAAGATACCGCATTTTTTGCAGCTGGTACATTTCAACATCCAAGAGGAGATGCTGGTGGTCGAGGAAATTCTCATAGAGGATCAAGAGGAGGTTTTGGTGCTAAAAGAGGCAACCATCACCAACCATCACTCCCACCAAAGAAAGCAAAACTAGAATGTACCCACTGTATCAGTCGTGGTATGAGAGGAAATAGTCACTCGATAGATGAATGCAGAAATTTTGAACGACAAGAGCGAATGAGAAACTCAAAAGCTAATCCATCAATTACAGAAAAATCAAATGCCGACTTCGCTTATCTATCCTCAACTAACTCAGAAAGAATAGAAAAAGAAGCATGGTATGCTGACTCTGGTGCCACTCAGCCTATGACGTACCAAAAATTAGTATTGACAAACTACAAGGAAGTGAAAGTTGGATCGTGGACAGTTAAAGGCATAAATGGTACAGTCGCAAATGTCCATGGATATGGAACGATTGTCCTCACATCAATTGTAAATGGAGTGACTTACACTGGAAGCTTCCAAAATGTCTTGTTTGTCCCGGAACTTGGTATTAATTTACCAGATGAACGGCCAGAGAACAGGAAAAACACTCTACCTCCTAAAATCAAGACCGTTCAAGAGGGACAGGTCTATGCAGCAAATAGTGCAATTTCCCTTTCCATATGGCATCAACGGATGGCTCATGTAAACATTCGGACAATCAAACGAATTGAGACTCAACAATTACTTGAAGGCCTTGTGATACATCGGGATAAAGACACGAGAATTCCGGTATGTGAAGGGTGTGCATTAGGAAAAATGCATCGTCTCGACTTTCCAGTCGGAAGAATCAGAGCTAAAGAAGTATGACAGCTCATCCACTTGGATGTAATTGGGCTAATGCAAGAAGCATCATTGAAAGGAGCTCGTTACTATGTTATCTTCAAGGATGACTTCAGTGGCTGGCGGATTGACAACTTTCTTAAGAATAAGTCAGAAGTAGCAAATCCCTTCAGATTATTCGTTGCAAGACTAAAAGCAGAAGCTGGAAAAACGGTCAAAACTTTAAGATCCGACAACGGTGGTGAATATGGAGGAGGATAATTCAAGAACTGGCTGATGTCACAAGGAATTCGGGATGAGACCACTGTTTCTTATTCCCCCGAACAAAACGGTGTCGCTGAAAGGGACAACCGAACCGTGGTGGAAGCAGCTAGAAGCTCTCTTCATGCTAAAAAATTACCAGTGCGACTATGGGCCGAAGCTGTATCTTTTGCTGTATAAACCTTAAACAGGACCCTTTCTAGTACAGGAACAGCTACACCATAGAAGAAATGGAATCGAGGTATTAAACCTAACATTTCTCATCTACGGATTTTTGGTGCTAGAGCCTATGTTCATATTCCAGACTTAATCAGACGGAAACTTGATCCCAAAGCCCGCCAAGTGATATTTGTTGGATATTCTGAAACGTCAAAAGGTTATAGAGTCTTAATACCAGAAACTCAAACAATACAAATTGCCCGTGACATCATATTTGACGGGCACGATGAGGAGGATAGAAACGAACAAATTGCAGTGCCGAGTGCTGAATTCCCAACAACTATACAATTGCCAACTCAGCCACAAGATCATGGTATTCAAATTGATGACGTGACAGCAGAGCCTGTAATTGGTGAGGACAGTGAACCATTGATTTTTCTTAACAATGCAGATGGAAATGAACAAGCCGGTGTTGTTTTTACATGTGCTAACCGGCCCTATCCCTTACAAATTTAACACCAAAACAGTGGATCAGTATGAAGGCTACTGGAATTATTGACTTTTTTTAACCAAAAACATTCAAAATGGCGATGCAGTCGGAGGACTGGAGACCAGCAATCCTTGAAAAATATCAATCACTCATGGAAAATGACACCTGGGAGGTGGTGCCACTTCCTCCGAATCGGAAAGCAATCAAATGCAGATGGATTTTCTCAAACAAACCCGGATACAAAGAAACTCCACTACGCAGAAAAGCCTGCTTGGTGGCAAAAGGATACACCCAAAAACAAGGGATAGATTATGAAGAGACGTATGCACCTGTAGTCAAGTGTGACTCTCTACGGATCTTATTATCCACTGTCGCTGCACTTAATCTCAACATGATCCAGCTGGATGTGAAAACGGCCTTTTTGTATTGAGTAGTAAAAGAAGAGCTCTATCTTGAGCAACCGGAAGGGTTTGTGCTAGCTGGGAGAGCAGGAGAGGTCTGTAGGCTAAAGAAAGGCCTTTATGGCCTTAAACAGGCACTTCGAGTATGGAACAATAAGTTTAATGAATTCTTGTTGAAGTTTGGACTCACTCGGAGCATTGCTGACCCCTGCATATACTTCCGTCGCCAAGAGGAGGAATTTACCATCATGACCATTTGGGTTGATGACGGACTGGTATGCAGTACAAGCAACGATGTCATCTCTGACTTACTAAATTATTAAAAAAACTTCTTTCCCATGCGATCACTTCCTGCTGACTGTTTTGTTGGGATGGAAATCAAAAGAGGTCGGTCCAGACGACAACTATATGTCAATCAAGCTACATTTATTGACTCCATCCTAAATCGGTTGAACATGAACTCTGCTCACCCAAGACTTACACCAGCGGATCCATGCTCCGGTCTTACCATCTCTATGTCACCAACAACGGAAGCTGGAACTCTTTTCATGGGAAGAATCCCATACCGAGAAGCGGTAGGGTGCCTAATGTACAGTATCCTGCACAAAAAGATGAACACCGATTTATTTTGAAAAAGCCATCTGTGGGTAGAAAATATTAATAGTTTACCTTTTTAAGGAGAGGTAGGGCGGTTTTGGCATAAAATCATCATAAGGGGGGTTGGGTAATGTCAGTCCAGACACTTTTATTTTGCCTTCGGTATTAAATGTCTGGAAAAAAGTGTAGACTGTATCATCGGTAGACTCCCCTACCCCCCGGCTAAGTAGAACTATTTGTGCAATACAAAATAGAGTCTTTCCATTACTCTTTATTGTCATTATCGGGTCGGGTAATCGGGTAGCATATGGAAACACAAAAGGATTTTTATCAGCATGCTAGCTGTATGTTACTATATTGTTGGTGGATTATTGGATACGTTTCCGTCGGCGACTCGGGAGTTCCGCGTTCAAAGCTTGTTTGCGTTAATAATATTCGGAGCAAATCTAACTAATTAATATAATTAAATAAATTTTGATAAGATATAATATTTAAAATTTTGAAAAAGTATTTATATACGATTAATGATTATTTAATTCGTAATCAATTACACTTTTTTCATGAACGCAATAATTTTGTTAACAGTTATCTCATCCAAGTCTAGAACGCGGATCTCCCGCGTCGCCGACGGAAACGTATCCAACAAGCCACTAAAAATTTGATAACTAACAGCTAGCATACTTATAAAATCAATCCGGCTGTAATATTTGAAGGTGTGGAAACGAGAGGAAATGCCTTGTTGACAATGCCAGGAATGTCGTAAATCTTCATTGTTTTCCCGGGATTGTTCAACATCCAACTTGCAGAAGCACTACTGATGTATTTTTTCATTGGGCCATAAACAGACATGTCCAATGGCTGCATTCTTTGAGAGTAATGGGCCGGGAACGATAGAAAATGCACATAATTTTCTTTAGCGATGTTCAATGCATTGATTGACATGTGCGACGAGTTATTGTCCAGAAGAAGGATGACGGGTAATTCCTTACTTGGACGAACAAAGTTAATGCAATGTTTAATCCAAAGGTCCATGCTAGCATCATTCATCCTACCTGATTTGTTGGCTGTACCATCGCAACCTAGAGGCCCCCCTACGAGAAAATGATGCTTGAAATTAACTCTGAAATAGAACAAAAAGAAATGTAAGAAAAGACAAATTATTTTATTAAAAATAATGTAAATAACCGAGGAAAGACAAAGAAGGGTGGAATAGTATTGCTGTAGCTGGAAACTGCCCATGATGGGTTGGAGAAACACTATTAGGGCTGTTTTGTTCTTCTAAACCTGACTTCTTCTTGTTTTCAACATATCTTGTTAGACTTCTTCTTTGAATTTTAAAAAGAATAGCCACACTACAAACTGATTTTCCCTCGTCCAACACCTTTGCAACTGCTCTGTCAATTACATCAGTTTGGGCCTTTACTCTGTCAGTTTTTCTAACGTAGATTCTCATTATTCTGCAAAAATACAAGAAAAAATTTAATAGGCTCACTTTGACAGACGAACCCAAGTTGGCCAACTTGCCCCATGGAAAAATGGCCAACCTTCCCCATGAGTCATTTTCATAAAATTATTAAAATAGAATCTAATGAAATTTAACTACAGGAAAAAAAAATAAACGGAAAAATAGCTTGAGGAATAAACTATCTACGAAAAATCACTGCACAAATATGTTATTCATACTTCAGAAGAAAAAAGAAAAATAGTCAAAGAAAAAAAGTTGGTCGGCAAAACTGAAACACGTTTTTGACGATTAAAACTTTACGAATGAAGTGCAGACGAAATATTTTTCTTGAGGGCAATCTATGAATAAAAATACACATTTTGGCTATTCTGAAAAAAGCGAAATTTTAAATTGATACAAATAAGAGCCAAACGAGCATCTTACCCCGTATACCAAATGACCCCGGTCTCCCCTATCTCGCTATTGTGAAAAACCTGGACCAGCACACTGGGAAGCTGTAAAGCGAGTACTTGCATATCTATCTGGAACACGCAATGATGGACTCTTTTTCAGTGGGAGTTCCCTACTACTAAATGCATGCAGTGACGCAGACTTCGCTTGTGACCTAGATCGTCGCCGCTCAACAACCGGATATATCCGGCCCCCAAAAACATATATGTTTTTCTCTATAATGGCGGGCCAGTTGCCTGGTGTAGTAGACGCCAATCGTGCACCACACTGTCAACACCTGAAGCAGAATATGTCGCCGCCAGCGAGACATTAAGAGAAGCTGTGTGGCTTGAGCATCTACTACAAAATGTGGATTTGGCAAAGGGAAATCCAATAGTAATTCACTGTGATAACAAGAGTGCCATACAGCTGGTCCATAATCCTGTCTTCCATGCAACAGCAAAGCATATTCAAATTCGATACCATTACATCCGCGATCAACTGGAATCGAACAAAATTGATATCACCTATGTCGGAACAAAGTTACAACTTGCAGACATCTTTACAAAACCACTAGCCACAATTCGATTCCAATCATTACGTGATCAACTTGGAATCATCCCAGCCCCAACCCTAAAAGTCGTTATAGTTTGAGAGGGAGTGTTGATGATATTCAAACTAATAGAAACTTGTGGTTGCTGAACCCAAGTGTTCCTGGAAACAATTTTTTTTGCTTTTTTTGGTTTGCCACTGTTTAGCCTTAATCTCTGCAGAACTCGTGGTTGAGTAGATTTGGAAGTGTAAAGAAATAATTCTTATTATCCTCAACAATTCTCCTGATAACAAATATATACAACTGTATATTTTTGTGCAAAACTGTGGAGGTATAAGCGAACTGTTAAAGCAATACAGTATATTTCTCAAACTGAGTGAAAGACAAGCATTTACTTTAACAGGGCAGAGCCTAGGGGGCAGTTCCCTATGGTGCTCAACCGTGAATTATCCGTTGCTTTTGACAGACTCCTGATGTGTATACTAGGATAACTAATAAAGGTACCCGAAGATACCTGGAAATGTAGTTCCATTTGGGTAACAGCAACAGTGGTTATATTGAAGAGTAAAGTATCGGATGATGTGCAAATCCAGTTTTGGGTGTCAAAGGAAGTCAAAGGGTCTAGTGCAGATTCGCCCACTGCATTGTGCGCATTGTGCATTCAGACGCTACCACTGATACCGCTAACCAAGAAGCTACCAGAACTGAGAAAAAGACCTATTACGTGGAGCGAAAACCGGATGGAAACTTATCTAGACACGACATGCACTCCAAAGTCAACAGATTTTAGAAAACCGAAAAAGAGGGCACCCAAGAGCTCATTGCTAAAGTATGAATATCTTAATGAAAATCAAATGATAAGTTTGAATCAAGGAAGCCAAAAGTGGATCTGACAGCAGCCGGGTTGGGTAAAAGTCGGGTAATCGGGTCAGAAAGCAGTGTAATAAGGGTAAGTAACCGGGTTCTTGGAACCGATCGGCTTCTTTCCCTTGCATCGGTTTTACCCGGAAGCCGACCGAAATGCTTATGGGCAGGAAAAAAGGACCCCCTGAAACCTGATAGAAACGCACCGAAAACAGAAACGACCTAACCGATCCAACCTATTCTCAGCTAGCGACGCTAACCTCTGTTGGCGCGGCAACACGTACTAACTAGGCAACACATGTATCGAGGTATTTCGCCAATTTCTCCCTATACTTCTACATAGGGCTCGGCCCCGATCACATTCTAATCGGGGACACCGCTAAGATTCCCCGATTTAAATGAATCGGGGAAGTTCGGTGCGGGGATTTCTTTTTTCGGTGTTGAACGGTGCTATAATCGGTGCTGCACGGATAGCATCGCTTCAGCCATAGGGGGTTAGTCTTACCAGTGACCTTGCGTTCTGATAGGCCAACGAGAATCACGTGACTATGGCCACATTTTGTTCTTGTTTGCTGCAGGGCAACTGCCAATTTAGATCACTACTCATTGATAATCGGGGAAGGCGCCGATCACTGATATTACCGCACCGAGCACCGAAATCACTTCTCCGATTAAGATTATCTCCGCACCGGATCGACTAAAAAACTCTCCGATTGGCGCGGGGCCGAGCGCTACCTACCACCGTTCTGTGTACCCATGAAAGATGGTAGGGTTCGTCCCGACGCCCGAGATTAAATTGTGTATTATCCATAAAATGAAAATGGACCTGTAGCGGATTCTAAGTTTCGCATTCTCGCAATCATGCCTATCCCATCTGGAGTTTTTTTTTACATGGGGGGTTAGGGCCATAGGGAAAACTTTAATTTTATTGTTTAACCTCGTGCATCGCGGATGCCACCCTAGCGGTATAGTACCAAAGCGCAACAGCCGCTTCAGATCCACCCTACTAACCCCATCTTTTAGGAAAAGAAATTTGTAACTGTCGTTTTAGCACAAATGTTCTAAAACGACCGCTAGGTGTTAGTATGAAAGGAGTGGAGAGTTGAGTTGAGTGCTACTCAAAATTTTGAGTTTGGCTAGTTGGCACGGCAAGTCTGCTTCAGCCCATACCACAAATGTTTATAGAAATGTAAACAACCAGCAAAAATGGCGGACACCCAAAACAATTGACACGCGAAGCCACGATGTGATTTGCCTCTATTATAGATAAACCGATTAAAATTAAATTAAGCTAAATTTGCTCATTATATTGCTTGCTCAAATTTGTATTTCTGTTAAGTTAATTGATTCAATTAATTCTAGTCATGTTTCGAATTTACTAGGTAATCCCATTTGGGCTGTGCTAAGGGAATGTATTTACAGTCGTATTCATAATTTTCTCCCATAGGATTCATTCCTTTGAAGCTAAAGCAAAAGTAATTACATATTTTACTGTAAGGCCTTATTTAATTTATCTATCATACAGTACCTGCAAAAAGTGTCCGAACACCCACCGTTTTCAGAGCTTTTTAACATGGGCTTTTACGACGACGGGTCTCTTGCTCGGATGAATAATTGGGATGGAAAAAATCAGCGCATACTAATACAAATGATACTCATTATTAAAAAAGGAGTAGGGTATTTCATAAAATTTTTTATCACTTCAGGTTGTTGACTAGCATGCTAGTCAACAAACGTCAGCTCACCGCGTTCGGCAACATAGTGGCTTATTGCATTACCGTGTTATTTTAAAAATATTTTCTAATGCTAGCAATTTTTTTTAAAACATGGTTTCTAAACTTTTCGATCAAGCATCCATTTAAGATTACCCCTTACAAAATGGTTTTTCCCGTTGCCGAAAGAGGCATAAGTTTCGCTATTGTTTTTTAACCCGCTTCTGTCCACTTGGGCTGGGAAACAAATCACGTAGCTATAGTGCTTTGCTGTTACCCCTGCTGGTAGTACCTCTGTCGGCAACGGGAAAAACCATTTTTTTCGAATATTCGATTCGTCAAAAAAATGTGTCAAATGTTGCAATTCCAAAACATTACATCAATGTATTCACCTTTACACGATAGCCGTCGACGACCGTTCACCGACTTTCATACTCACGCAAAGTGCATTTGTTAGAATAAGTTCAAGGGATCAAGCAAATTCGTAACATGGGCATATCTTTATTGCATGTATAGAGAGGTAAGAGAATGCATATTTATCAAGAACCATCTCGAGATCGAGGGTTTAACATGGTACCTGGTTTACCTTTTCTTTATAAGTTGTTTAGAACACGATTAGAGCACGATCGAAGAACACGTTTAGATGAACACAAGAATAAGACAGAACTAGATTCAGAAAGAAGGAAAGTAGGGTAGAAGAAAATACGAGTGGTCGTTTTAAGAACGTAGGTGAGGGAGAAGGGGAGAGAGGAAAGTAATCGTTGGGTACACGAAACTGAATGTTTGGTTTGAAGAATTCTCCGAATTTAACACTCCCCCTTAAACCACACATGAGGATCAAAGAGAAAAAAAAAAAAAAAAAAAAAAATTATTCAGGCATAGCAGATGGACGCTCATTTAGACGGGCGGCACCTGCATGACACCGACTCGGAGTCGGTTTTGGTGGAGCTCTTGTGATCGCAAAGGTTTTGTGAGCATATCTGCGAGTTCGTCTTTAGAGGGTATAGGCAATAGTTCGACGTTCTTGGCTTGGTACTGTTGACGTACGTAATGATACTTGATATCAATATGTTTTGTTCGATTATGAAAAACGGGATTATGCACCATCATAATTGCGCTGTTGTTGTCGCACATTAGGGGGGTTGGTTCCACTTGCTCCAATCCGATCTCCTTAAGAAGGCTCCTTAACCATGCGATTTCGCGAGAGGCGTGTCCTGCTGCGTAATACTCAGCCTCGGCGGTTGAATTTGAGACGGGTTTCTGTAGATGGCTAGTCCATGAGATCGGTCCTCCATTGAGCATGAAAATTAGGCCGGAGGTTGATCGCCGGGTGTCCTCGCAACCAGCAAAATCAGAATCCGAAAATCCAACAAGGTGGTTAGCTGAGTCTGTTCCACCATAGCGCAGACCGTGGTCTGCTGTGCCTGCCAGGTATGAGAGGACTCGCTTAACGGCCTCCCAATGCGGCTTCCCGGGATCCGTATTGAAGCGTGAGGCAGTAGTGACGGCAAAAAGGATGTCTGGTCGCGTCATTTTGGCTACGTACATGAGGCCGCCTACTGCTGAGCGATAGGGAGTTGATAAGAGTGGTGTTTTACCGCTACGTGTCGGGCAATCCTTCACACTGAGGCGGGAACCGGGATCCGCCGGAACGCTGCTGGGGTGGCAGTCTGCCATATTAAATTTCTGTAATAGGGACTCAATATAGTTAGTTTGGGAGACAAAGATTTTCTTCTGTTTTCGATCTCTGGTAATCTCGAGGCCGATAAAAAGGTTGGCCGTTTTTGATTTCATCTCAAAGAATTGTTCGAGGTGCTGGATGATGGCCAATGCTGTTTCCTTATTCTTCGTCGCCAGTATGCCGTCGTCCACCCAAATGCCGAATAGAGTGAGGTCGTCGGCTGTGTCTCCTCGGTGAAAGTAAATACAGGGGTCGGATGACGAGCGTGTCAGGCCGAATTTTGCGATAAAAGAATCGAATTTTTCGTTCCACTTTCTGGCTGATTGAATCAGGCCATAGAGAGGTTTCTTCAGACGACATACAAGATGCTCGGAACCGGCTGCTCTAAATCCTTCAGGTTGTTCGATATATAGTTCCTCGTCGAGATCGCCGTAGAGAAAGGCGGTTTTCACATCCAGTTGAGAGAGCTCGAGATCGTAGACCGCAGATGTAGAAAGTAAGACGCGAAGAGAATCAATTTTTAACGTAGGTGAATATACTTCTGCTACGTTGTAATCGATTCCAGCCTCTTGTGAATATCCCTTAGCTACGAACCTAGCTTTGTAAATTTTTCCGGTTCCTTTGAAAGCTGGCTTAATCTTGAAAGTCCATCTGGCTTTGATTATGGAGCGGCCTTCTGGAAGTGGTGTTAGTTCCCAGGTGCGATTTGTCATGAGAGATTCGTACTCCCGTTGCATGGCCGCTCTCCACTCGAAGGCGTCGCCACACGATATAGCATCCTGGTATTGGTTGGGTTCCTCCGATGTGAGATTGGGGTTAACTTCTTCAGTGGATGCGTTCATGCTGACAAATTGCTTCTGGTTTCTGACTCGGGTAGATCGACGTGGGTCTGGAACACGCGCGTGGAGAAATTGATCTTCCTCTGCTGATGACCGAGCGCGTACCAGCCTCATCTTTTTCTGCGGTTGCTCGGAAGGCGTGAGTTGATGTTGATCTGCACGAGGAAAGGTTTTTGTTTGATCGGGGGCTAGAGCCTCGTCGGTTTCGAGTACTTGAAGTAGATTCGACTCGCTAACTGGTTGCTCGTTGATTTTAGGAAAGACTTCTATGTCGTTCTGCATGTTAACTGAGGGGAGTCGAGGCTCATAGAAGTGATGAGCTGGCGACGTGTCGCAACTGGTGTTCACTTTCCTAATAGATGGGTCGTAGTAGCGCTCTCCCTTTTGCGTGTCCGAGTTTCCCACGAAGTAGACTAGTTGACTAACGCTCTCCAGTTTTCCTTTCCTGATCTGTTTGGGGATAAGTGTATACAATTCTGATCCGAAGGTTCTTAATTTAGATAGATCTGGTTTTTTTTTGAACCATGCCTCGTGAGGTGTTATTGTGGGGCATGTAGTAGAAATGGACCGATTTAACACGTAGATTTTGTGGTTAGTTGCTTCTGCCCAAAGAGAGAGAGGGAGCGATTTGTTGGACTGTAGAAGAGTGCGGGTACCTTCAAAGAGAGTTCGATTATCTCTTTCGGCGATGCCGTTTTGCTGAGGTGAGTATCGAATCGTTGTCTCGTGCCTGATGCCTTTTTTTCGCAACCATTTTTCTAGGTCTTCGGATTCGTATTCCTTGCCGCCGTCAGTCCCAATGCAGGCGACTAACTCCCCTGTTTGGGTGTGTAATAAATGGACAAAGTCCTTTACAGAATTTGCGACCTCGGCTTTGGTCTTCAGATAGTATGCAGCACGATAATCGCTGCAGTCATCTCTGAATGTGGCGCAGTATGTCGCTCCCCCAAGACTCTTGATTTGTGCTGGACCCCAGACGTCGCTGACTACTAAAAGTCCGATGCGCCGAGATGGATTGGCGGTGCTAAGGTGAAAAGTGACGCGTTTCATTTTTCCTGCGGCACATTCGTGACAATGTTCAATGGGAGGCGTTGTCCCTTCCGGTAGATTGAGGCCAGTCACTGCTCCGCTGTTCGCCATTCGAATAATCATTTGGTAATTCAGGTGCGCGAGACGCCGGTGCCACTCTTGGATTGAATTGTGTGATGGATCCGGAAGAGCCGGAAATGAATTTGGCGAACGTCGTTGATGGATAGGAGCCGTTGCATCTAAACGATAGAGGGTTTGGCCAACGCGTGTGCCGACGAGTATCAGGATACCGTTCCGGAGGACATTGACATGTGAATTGATAAATCGTATCTCCCCTCCTTTGGCTGTAATTGAACCGACGGAGACAAGGTTGATCCCTAGCTTGGGGGCAAAAAGTGCGTCGCTGAAGGTGATGCTCTGGTCGATGCCGTTTACTGACGCTGTGACGTTAATGTCTCCGGTACCGAGAATTTCGACGCGGCTCTGGCCGATTCCGTTAATCCACCTCAATCCCGGTCGAAGGGGTTTGAAATTGAGAATAGAGAACGTTGGTACGACATATGCTGAGTGGCCCCTGAGTCCATGAAGAAGTCGGGCTGTAGATTAGATTGAGAAAAGAGACAAACGGTGTGAGCAACCAATGAAGCATTTGATCGTGTCTTGTCAAGCTGAATAAAATTAGCGTTTTGATCATCTTCTTGCAATGCAATTTTTCCTGCCGCTTCATCGTTTGCTTTGATGCGGCATTCCTTCTCCCAGTAGCCGTAAAACGTACAGTACCAGCACTTGCCGTCTCTTCTTGGGTTTCCTTGGTTTGATGCTGAGAAGCGAGTATTTCGGCTGTTAGAACCTCGGTTGCCGAATCCTCTTCTGCCTCCTCGGCCGTTTCGGTGTGAATAAGGACTCGACTTGAAGTGGGAGGCGCCTCGGCGGAAGCTTGAGTCGAGGCGTGAGTTGTCTTGCTGAGAAGAACCGGGGGTGAAAGACCGTGGGCGTGACGAAGACGAGTTGGAAGGCCCGCCGAAGAAAGCGATGTTGTCTGAATTCTTTCCACTGTCGTTAAACCGTCGTTTGTTTCGTTCTTCTTCACTGCATAATCTGATGGTGAGGTTTGCTAGTGTTCTTTCTGCGATAGCCGTACTTTCCCAGGATGTGAAAAAGCCAACAAATGGATCGGGAAGAGAAGTGAGAATTTTGTTGACGATGCTTGCTTCGTCGGTTGTGCAGCCTGCGTCGTTCATTTCTTTGGCCAGAAGTTTCACTCTTTCTACGTGGGTTCGGACGCTGTGTTCGGAGTCGAATCTTAGATTCAAGAACTGCTGTTGAAGGGCGTGTCGCCTTTCGATAGAATTTTGTTGGTATTGGGCAGTTACGGAACTCCATATGGCGTGCGACGTCTCGCACGTTAAAAGAGAATTCTGCTGCTCTTCCAGGCAGGTGTTAAACAAGTAGTGAATGGCCAAGTTATCATTCTTCACCCATTTGTCTATTGCATCTTGGTTGGTGACAATATTGTCTCTTACTATTTCTGCGGGCCTGGTGTTTGTGCCATCCACAACGGAAACGAGACCTTGTTCTCTCAATCGAATGAATAGACTGTATTTCCACACATTGAAATTCTTTCCATTGAATTTAACAGTCGTTATGCCTCCTTCTCTCGAATTTGAGGGTTCCATCTTGAAACTATGAACTAGCTAGTTATACGTTAACTGGGCCCATAACCTGTTAGAATAAGTTCAAGGGATCAAGCAAATTCGTAACATGGGCATATCTTTATTGCATGTATAGAGAGGTAAGAGAATGCATATTTATCAAGAACCATCTCGAGATCGAGGGTTTAACATGGTACCTGGTTTACCTTTTCTTTATAAGTTGTTTAGAACACGATTAGAGCACGATCGAAGAACACGTTTAGATGAACACAAGAATAAGACAGAACTAGATTCAGAAAGAAGGAAAGTAGGGTAGAAGAAAATACGAGTGGTCGTTTTAAGAACGTAGGTGAGGGAGAAGGGGAGAGAGGAAAGTAATCGTTGGGTACACGAAACTGAATGTTTGGTTTGAAGAATTCTCCGAATTTAACAGCATTGAAAACTGAATATTTTATATTCAATCCCAAAAGTCAAACGCATCGCGGAAAACTTGAGAAGGTGTACCCTACAGTAAATTCGACTCAGTAAATAACAGGCTGTGTCGTTGGGATTTCGTGGTTAGCTAAGTTAGCTAGTCGACATCTGTTAAAGATGTTTTTGATTAGCTAAACGAGACTATTTAAGGAACTTTTGGATTTGCGAATGCAATCGCTAATCCGGTGTATTTTAGCAAATGCACTCGCTAATCGCCACTTCATTAGCTAAAGCATTCGCTAAACGTATGTGAATTAGCCAATGCACTGGCTAATGTACACTCCATTAGCGAGACCATTCGCTAAGTAATATAATTGCGGAGCTTGGTCCCAACATTGTCAAAAACAACATAAGCGATTGCACTCGCTAATTTAATTTCAATAGCGAAAGCAGTTGCTATTGAATAATTTTTGGTCCTAGGACCAAAACTTGTTCCCACAAGTCCTTGCCAATTATAGCGAATGAACTCGCTAAATCATAATTTTGAGGCCACTTTCCAGACTAAAAAATTTAAATAGCGAATCAACTCGCTAATACATTTCCCATATTAGCGAGTGCAATCGCTAATTCAAAATTACGGACCCTTTTTTATCACTTGAAAAATTTTAATAGCTAATCAACTCGCTACTATACCACCAAATTAGCGCATGAACTCGCTAAATCACAATTTCAAGGCCTCTTTCCCCACTCAAAATTTAAATAGCGAATCAGCTCGCTAATAACCCTTGTTCAACAATTCCTACAAACATTGATGTTACAAATTTATTTTTATTTTTGCAATCGCTGACCATAAAACAACAAACGAAGCCTTGTTAAATAGGAAATGTTCGACTAATTTCTGATCAATCCAAATCTGAAACAACTGTACAAAAACCATGCAAAAATTGCTAGAAAACCAACACACAATAAAAAGAAAATGCCAGAGTGTGGAAATTGATACATAAAATTAAACGAAAACGAATGTGAGGATGGCATTCAAGATGGCCGTCTCCGACTAACAGTCTCTCTAACACTTGACTAACAGGCTGAAATTAAAACCTTTCTAACTAATCTTAGAGGAGGACACGGTTGCCATACTAATCAAAACTAGTCAGGTCAGAAATAGTATGTTAGCGAATGCATAAGCTAAAAGAGGAATGTTTTAGCGAGTTGATTATCTGTTTCAATTTTTTATAGAGTTGAAAGACGGTTTGAAATTAAGAATTAGTGAATGCACTCGCTAAAAGAGGAATTTATTAGCGAGATGACTCGCTATCTAAGTTTTTCTAGGGTTGAAAGAGGGTCCGGATTTTTGAATTAGCGAATACACTCGCTAAAGAAGGAATGTAGTAGCGAGATGATTCACTATTTAAGTTTTTCTCTAGGGTTGAGAGAGGGTCTGGAATGTCGAATTAGCAAATGCTCTCGCTAAAGAAATTCCAATAGTGAATGCATTCGCTAATGTCCTTTGGGACCGTTTTGGACCAAACTTCGAAATTCGACACATTAGCGAATGATCTCGCTAATGGAGTGCACATTAGCTAGTGCATTGGCTAATTCACATACGTTTAGCGAATGCTTTAGCTAATGAAGTGGCGATTAGCGAGTGCATTCGCTAAAATACACCTGATTCGCGAATGCATTCGCTAATCCAAAAATTCCTTAAATAGTCTCGATTAGCTAATCAAAAACATCTTTAACAGAGGCTAACTTAGCTAAAAAACCAGACCCCTATGTTGTTTGCTAAAAGGACTAGCCTTCACCGGCTAGCCTTCACCAACCAAATCACTTCAAAACTATTAGCCAGTCTGGACAAAGATGATTCTTTGTCAGGTTATTCGTTCAGTTCAGGTAAAATAAAATTAGAAAAAAACAACAATGTTTTGCGGTAAAAGTCTATTTTACCCGACCAAATTAACTTAACTAACATAACTTAACTTAACTATACTTAAGTAACTAAACGGGACCAAGCCCGAGCTATGCGAGGCAAAATAGGGGTTTTGGGTGGGTAAAGTAATGTAATAGTAAAGTAATAAAGTAAAATAGCAAACTAAAATAACTTAACTTAACTATACTTAAGTAACTAAGCGGGACCAAGCCCGAGCTATGCGAGGCAAAATAGGGGTTTTGGGTGGGTAAAGTAATGTAATAGTAAAGTAATTAAGTAAAATAGTAAAGTAAAGTAAAGTCATAAAGTAAAATAGTAAAGTAAAGTAAAGTAATAAAGTAAAATAGTAAAGTAAAGTAAAGTAATAAAGTAAAATAGAAAAGTAAAGTAAAATAATTAAGTTAAACACTCTAAATATTAAGTAAAATTAACACATTTAAGTTAAGTAAAAAGTAACATTTCTGCTAATCAGTAAGGTAAAGTAAATCTATTAAGTTACTAATAACTTTATAAAGTAATGTATAATTAAGTTAAGTAATTAAATTAGTCAAATAAATAATAAATAAAAAAAAAATTACTCTAATAACACTACTCTATTACCAAAATATTAACAACGAACACTTAACTTTAAAAAAAGTTATCCAATACACAGATGTATACACTACAAACTTTAAAAAATGAATGAAATACAAAGAATACAATATGTCGTCTGCTACATGAAATTATTCGTTATTGCATGTTATATTTTAAAATCTATATATATAAAATTTACACACAATAACTTCATTTTCAAATACTAAATTATAACTAAATTTATTTAAATAAATAACAAGCAAATAAATTCAATTAAGAATAATTCATAAAAACTAGCAATTACATAATTATACATATAAAGTCACAACACTGGAAAAACTATCTACTACTGTCATCTGATACAGATTCAAAAATTCAAAAATACAAATACAACTACAGTGGAGGCACTCTAAACATAGTCAAACAAACAAACAAATACAACTACAGACATGTAATCTACATTATTAATATTCTATTTTCTTTTCTAGGTGTTAGATACCTTTCAAGTATTGGTGGCTACTCAATTAGCTATGATGAGTTAACAGAATCTAGGGTTGCAAACACAAGTGTTTTCTGAGATTGTTTATAATTTGTCCAAAACAAGAAAGGTAAAACATAATAAATAATTCATTAGTTTAAATTGTATAAGTAATAAATACAAAATCAAATACGTATAACTGAGAACTATTTCATTAATAGATATACAACCATCAACATAATATCCACCATATAGATAATTACATTGTAGCCCATAGCAAAAAATTAAAAATTTAGTAGTGAAATCTACATTCATATTTGATTATACATTTCACAATTTTCACTTCATCAGTTGGCCTGTCATCTTTATCGGTTACAACAAACCCAATCCGTTTCACAACAGACATGCCATAGTAATTCTTTCTAAATATGGAGTGCATGCCATGAAGCTATTGTGTTGGGGCTATAATAAATTTTTAATTATACACTAATTACTATTTCTTACAATCACACACAAGTTCTCAATAACAAAGTGTTATAAAAAAACTTAGCTCCATTTGTGTTTAGCCCGCAGTTTGCCATGGATAGTATACCAGCACCTACAAATAATGAAACAATATAAATGAAGAATATGTGGTTCTATATTTATTCCGGAAATAACCTGTATTGTTTCATTCATCATGTAGTTCATCAAAGAAGTTCGCTCATATATAGTGAGATCACCACCTATTGCTTTTATAGTCAACACAATAAAACAATTATTTTGTCACCTTGAATCGTAACTCTCAGATGATGGGATGAAATTTTATGCCAGAATAACAATTCCAAAAAGCTGTGCAAAGTTTCTGCAGGTATTAGTGTCACGGTTCCAAAATAACTATATGAAAAGTTCTCCCATGCTGCAAAGGAAACATCTGAATACCAAAACATGCATTATAAGATGATCATGTGAAATCTTAATCAGAGTCTAACAATAGTTTACCAACGTAGTTTGAAGTACTGAAAACGGTGTTGCCCAGAAGCAACAGGAATCGATGCCAACCTACAGAAAAAAACTATATTTAAGTTAGCAACATGGACAGGTAATTGAACATGGACCAAAATACCACTGTTAGTATTTTAATAAATTAAATCAAAGCATCCTTTGTGCACAGTAGTATGCATAGTATATTATGGAAAACACCCTGCGACGAGCATAAAATGCGGAACGAGGGCTGCAGAATACATTTGCATAGTTGGAACAACTAATATCATAGATCAATTTATAAATTTGTCAACATATTAATATTTTTTAAACAAAACAGTAATACCTTAAAGAGTATAGTATAACTCAACTCAAGTATAGTATAGTATAGTATAGTATAGTATAGTATAGTATAGTATAGTATAGTATAGTATGATGATGTAAAAAAATAGTATGTATAGTATAAAATAGTATGTATGAGTATAAAATGTCGTAATACTACTAAAGTAAATACTAGAATCACTTTATCAACTTAAAAACCAATTGAATAAACAGAATACTAAACATATAATAATAAATTTACATCCAACAACTAGATTTGAACCTAGATCCTTTTTCTTAATAATCCAATGCTATACCACTGAGCTAGCAGAGTAATGATTCCATTCAAATATTTTGCAATATCTATACACGTATTTAATCTATATTACCAATTAATGACGGCAACATTGCATTCCAACAGTTGGCAACATTGGAATTTACGCAGAACATTTATTCAGTTTACAAGTAGATACAGATCAGTTCAGTATACTTGCTTCTCTGAATTTAGTAAAAGTAAAGTAACAATAAAGTAAATTTGGTCGGGTAAAATAGACTTTATCCTGTTTTGCAAAGGGCTTCTTGTTTAACTTATGAATTCAACAGATGAAGGACTGTTTCCACGCTGTAGCATGATCGGTAGCTCATCGTCACCGCCAAATATGCTATGCTTTCGACTTCGATGTACAGTATCCTGCACAAAAAGGTGAACACCGATTTATTTTTAAAAAGCCATCTGTGGGTAGAAAATATTAATAGTTTACCTTTTTAAGGAGAGGTAGAGTGGTTTTGGCGCAAAATCATTATAAGGGGGGTTGGGTAATATCAGTCCAGACACCTTTTTTTTGCCCTAGGTATTAAATGTCTGGAAAAAGTGTAGACGGTATCATCGGTAGACTCCCCTACCCCCGGCTAAGTAGAACAATTTTTGCGAAACAAAATAGAGTCTTTCCATTACTCGTTATTGTCATTGCATGTAAATTGATCGACCTTAACCTTATGTGTTGACATCTGTATTCCCAGCCTCTTACGCGCGCAAAAACAAACAAACAAAAGAACGAGACCGCTGGGGCACATACGCCCCCTCGGCACGTCCGACTCTTTTCGGCTCTTGCGCAACGCAGTCATGTCTAGTAGTAGCTCTAGTAGTTCAAGTTCAGGTGCTAGTTCGGCGAGCGCCTACGGTCATCGCAAAGGCAGTCGCCAGCAGGAACGTGTCGAAGAGGGAGTAATTCGTTGGGAACGAGAACCACGTGGCAAAGTATCTCGCAGCCGTAGTCGAAGCAGCAGCCGTGATCGCAGTCACCATGGACGCCGTAATATCAGTCACAGTCGCAGCCGGGATAGCGATCACCGTCGCAACCGTGATCGGAGTCACCGTCGCAGCCGTGATCGGAGTCACCGTCACAGCCGTGATCGGAGTCACCGTCGCAGCCGTGATCGGAGTCGCCGACGCAGCCATGATCGGAGTCTCCGTTGTAGCCTGGATCACAGCCACGATCGCGAGCGAACCCGATTTCATAGCGCGTCTCCGTTGCCAAAGACGAATTTCACGGTGTGCCGCAAGAACATGAGGGAATTCAGGAACTGGATGACTTCGTCTTTAAAGCCGTCCGAAGCGAAGCAACTTAGAGAAAGTTTTATACCAGAATTTTCTAATTCATCCTTTAATCTAAAATGTCCACAGCTCGATAGTTCCATGGTCCGTCGCTTCAAAGACCCAAGTCTCAAGGGGTCTGATCTGACCAAAGCGGAAATAAACGAGAAGACTCTAAGGGCCGAGCAATACAAAGTACTGGAGGTAGCTCGCCCACTTCTTTTTTTGCGGGAGAAGATGTCAGAGGTCAAAGAGTGGAGATCTTCGCTGATGGCTAACGCGGTGTATACGGCGTTACGCTTATGGGGTCACACTTTCCATGGCATCACTACAAGCCGCCGGGAAAATTTGCTGAAGGTGTCAGACCCGAAGTTCGTCTCCCTTCTAAGTGAATCCCACCGATTCAAACCGCGTCAATGTGGGTCGCTGTTCGGTAGAACCTTTATCAAGGGAATGGTTAAAGAGGCCAGAGAAGACCAGCAACTTAGGATCATCAGTCACAGCAATGGACCTCCGTCCATTTCTAGAAACCGAGGAGCGGGCTATAGCAGCTTCAACCGAGGATCGTCTTACGGTTTTCAACGTGGTAGTTGCAGCCGTGCCGTTTTCAACAGCAGCTTCAACAAAGGCGCAACAAGAGGAGGCGCCTTCAACTTAAATCGGTACGATCCAATCTCTATCTGTCCTTTAATTAAATTAGAAACAGGGGCTAGACTGGGATATTTTGAAGTTTTTTGGAGTTCGTTGTCTAAAGATCTCTGGGTCATGTCTAGTATTAGAGAGGGAGTCAAGATTGATTTTTCCAGCATCCCTTTTCAAACAATCAGGTGGTCTAATATGCATATGGGGAAGGATCAGACGGAAGTTTGTGACAGGAAAATCATGGCTTTGCTAGAGAAAAAAACCATAGAACCAGTGGAAGCCTCTACGGAGGGTTTCGTCAGCGGGCTTTTCGTTATCCCAAAGCGCTCGGGGGATTTCAGACCAATTGTAAATCTGAAGAAACTAAATAAATTTGTTAAACTGGAGCCTTTTAGAATGGAGGGCATGGACTTGCTTCATGAGATGATTCGTCAGGACGATTTTTTCGTTAAAATAGACCTCAAGGACGCCTATCTTACCGTTCCCATTCATCATGGGGATAGAAAATACTTTCAAATTAGGTGGGCGGATATTTTGTACCAGTTTGGTTGCCTGCCCTTCGGTCTGGCATCGGCAGCTTGGATATTCACAAAGCTTTTGAAACCTGTCATTACTTTTTTGAGTAAGCAAGGTTTGCGATCCATCATTTATCTTGACGACATTCTCATTTTGAATGCCAGTGAAAAGGGGGCGGGTCAAGAGTACCAGTTGGCAGTATCGGTGTTAGAAAGATGCGGGTTTTTAATTAATTTGGAAAAGTCCGTAGGAGTTCCGAGCCAGGTTATGGAATACCTGGGATTGATAATCGATTCGAGATCCCTTTCTCTAGCTCTTCGGCGGGAAAAAATAGTCGAAATAAGGGACCTTTGTCTTGCTATGCTTAGACGTGAATCGGTGTCCCTTCGAGAGATTGCCAAGATCTTGGGGAATCTCGTTTGGGCTGTTAAAGCCATCCCTTTTGCCCAAGCGCACTACAGGGGTATTCAAATTCAGTACATTGAGGGTTGCAAAACCTTTGGTAACTCACTGCAATCGACAGTTAGCCTAGACAGTAAGTCGAAGCAGGACTTAGTTTGGTGGGCAACAAACGGGATCAGAAGTAACGGTAAGCCGATGTCAGCAACAGAACCAGATCTCATAATTTATTCGGATGCGTCACTTTCCGGATGGGGTGCGGTCTTTAACGAGGTCTCCACAAGAGGCCCCTGGACTCTGTCCGACCGAAACAGACATATAAACAAGCTTGAGCTTTTAGCAGCCCTTAACGGCTTGAAAGCTTTTACAAGTCGCCTGCGTAATTCGACCATCCGCCTAATGTTGGACAATTTCCCGGCCGTCCACTACATAAATAAATCGGGGGGAACGAAATCTCCAGCCCTAAGTGCCATAACGGCAGAAATTGTCGCTTGGTGTGAAGAGCGCACATTTTCAATCCACGCAGTACATCTACCGGGCATTCTCAATGTTATTGCAGATCGCTAATCAAGGATGCAACACGACACCAGCGATTGGAAACTCCAGGAGTCGACCTTTCAGCAGATCATGGCCCTCTGGGATCAAAAGATCGATCTATTTGCCACGAGCTGGAATCGACAACTGGATCTGTTTGTCAGTTGGAAACCTCAACCGAAAGCGACGGTCGTCGATGCCTTTACATTGAGCTGGAACGAGCTACAGGGCTACGCTTTCCCGCCCTTCAACTTGATATTCAAGTGCCTGTCCAAGATCAGAAAGGACAAGGCGGAACTAGTCCTGGTGGCACCGGTGTGGCAAGTGCAACCATGGTGGCCGACCATAATGGAATTGGCATGCCAACCTCCTCGAATCATTCGGTCGAGCAAAGAGCTGCTACGAGACCCACTGGGGAATCCTCATCTGCTTCTAGCCAGAGGATCGCTCCTCTTAGCCACCTGGATGTTATCCGGAGTCGCTTCAAAGACGAAGGATTTTCGGACGAAGTGGTCCAGCTTCTTGTGGGAGCAAACCGTGAAGCCACATCAGCTGCTTACCAGAGCGCCTGGAACCGATGGCTCGGTTGGTGCTCTCAACGGAATCGGAATCCCTTGTTTTCTTCTATAAGCGGCGTTTTAGAATTCCTTACAGACCTACATAAAGAAGGTAAGGCCTAAAGGTCAATCAACGTTTTTCGATCCATGCTATCAAGCACGTTCGATAGGATTGATGGTTTTGACGTCGGTAAGCATCCGTTAATAGTCAAGCTCATGAAAGGTATTTTTCATTTGAACCCGCCCCAACCCAAATATAACGGTTTTTGGGATGTTGGCGTAGTGTTGTCTTACCTAGAAAGCCTAGGTCCAAACAAATCTCTTGAATTAAAACTACTATCTAGCAAATTAGTAATGCTTCTTGCCCTTACTTCATTATTTAGAATTTCGGAGATCGCGACAATCAGTTTCAACTCATTCATTTTCTCGGGCCCCGAGGTGAAGTTCTCACTTGCCCGGCTAAGAAAGTCGCAACGAGATGGCGCCCTTAAAGTTTTTTCTTTAATCAAACTTAACCCGGTTTCTAATATTTGTCACGTGTTATGTTTGGAACGCTACATCCACGTTACTAAACCTTTTAGGAACGGATCAAGTTCTCACACGCTAGCACTAAGTGTAGTATCGCCTCACGCACCTGTCGGCGCGTCTTCTATCGGTCGTTGGATCAAAGGTGTATTGTCGGACGCAGGCGTCGACCCCACAATTTATTCAGCTCACTCTACTCGTGGAGCGTCAGCGTCAAAAGCCGTAAACATCGGGCTTTTGATCGAATCGATCCTTCGTACGGGAGGCTGGGAATCGGAGTGTGTCTTTTCAAAGCACTATAGCCGTCCGATCAGTACTGAGAAGTTCGGAAGTAGAATTATTTCCGAAACTCAGGAATAGGCGTTGAAGTCACATAAGGTTAAGGTCGATCAATTTACATGCAATTGGAAAATTGTTCGAGGTCGCATAGCGACTGCAGAGCAATTGAGATTGCTTGGAATAAATAGAGACCTTAACCTTAGTTAAGGAACCCACCCGTCTCCTCCCACTCACTAATTTTGGGTTATTATTTGTTTTTTCAGGGGATGCAGCCATAACTCCTTTCGTGGAAATAACTGATCGACGGCCAATTTTCCTCAAGAGATTTAAATATTATTTGGCCAAAAAGGTCTGACGTGCCGAGGGGGCGTATGTGCCCAAGCGGTCTCATTCTTTTGTTTTTTTTTTGCGCGTAAGAGGCTAAGAATACAGATTTCAACACATAAGGTTAAGGTCTCTCTTTATTCCAAGCAATCTCAATTGCTCTTCAGTCGCTACGCGACCTCGAGTAATTTTCCAATTAACTACTGACGATGGAGATTGGTTCCTTTCGTCTCGGGAAGAGTCCAGCGCTGGATTCAATCCGTGTGCGAACGGCTTTGGTATTTTTTCAAAATTTTTAAAGCAATTTTCCGCAATGTAAAAATATATGTAATTCAAATTTTAATCAAATAAAAAAAAATTATCATATTATCATATATTTTATTTATTATAGAAAACTACAAAAATTTTATGTTTTTAAAGAACCTAGCCTATTTTTGAGACTATTCGAACTTAGGATTTTACTTATACTCATTGTTTGAATTATATCTTTGTTGTCTATATTATATATATATTTTTTTCTCTTTCTATTCCTATTCTTTCTATCCTATATCTTTTTTTTTCTTGCTTTTTGTTAAATTACTTAATCTATCTGGAGACTATTCTTATTGTTATTTCTGCCTTTTTTTACTTTAAAACACTACTGAGGCTACAACGCTTTTGGAGAGGGAGGGGAACTACAGATAGGAAAAAGAAGACAGGATAGAAAAATTATAGGCGAATAAAAAAATATAGCAAAATTTGAAGAGACTGGAAAGAGAGAAATAGAGGAACATTTTATTTTTCTCTTCGACTGTCTTCAAATACGTAATTGACGTGTTTCATTCTTTTAAGACGTTTTGCCTGTTCGCTTTGGTGAAGGATCCATAAATGCGTTTTCCTGCTGGCCACTTTCCCAGCGATCGGGTCCAGGGTCGCGTTGTCAGCGCTTGCTGCTCCCGTGGACAGACTAGTGCTGTGCCAATCGGATGCCCCTACACTGTATTCTGTAGACCTGAACCTTCTTTTTTGTAAACAATTCTCTAGAGACCTTTTGGCAACTACTTAATGGTAGCTAATTGCGATCCGTCACTGTTTTATCTCTCTTTCGCCTCTTTTCTATTTTTAATTCTCCTGCCCATCAGTTCTCTAGATCGGGACTCTTGGAACTGTGGCCGGGGGAACCCGGGTGAGACTGTAGCTATGCCGGCGACCATCGCCTGGTGGTTTTGAAGGTTCAACCAAGCCTGACAGGTACTAATAAAATCCCTCCTGTTGTCGCCACTGGCAGGCCCAGACTAGAGCCGTCGATAGGCCCAGTTTCCACACATTTGTAAAAATCTCCAATCTTTAACGCCCTTCTTCCCTATGTAAATATGTATAGCCATGTTCTCGGAAGCTATACACAGGGCAATACTGGGCCTCCGAGTCTACGCCCTATGTATATAAAAAAAAATGGCACAGTGTATTCACATTGAATACAAGTATACTTGATCGTTTTCATATAGAAGTAAAACTCATGTTATGACAGTGTATTCACCTTGAATTCAAGTATATTTGATCCTGTTTTCAAATGCAAGTAAAATTATGGTATCAGAGTGTATTCACATTGAATACAAGTATATTTGATTTTGTTTACGTATAGAAGTATAAATTCATAACATCACATTGTATTTACATAGAATAAAAGTATATTTGATCCTATTTACTTGTAGAAATGTAAACTCATCGTATAACAGTGTATTCACATTGAAAACAAGTATATTTGATTCTGATTACATGCAGAAGCATAAACTCATAATATCACAGTGTATTCACATTGAATAAAAGGATATTTGATTCTGTTTACGTATAGTAAGTATAAACTCATAATACCACATTGTATTGACATTTAATACAAATATATTTGATTCTGTTTAAATGTAGAAGTAAGAACTCAGAGTATCACAATGTATTCACACCGAATACATTTATATTTGATCGTGGTTACATATAGATGGCATCACAGTCTATTCACATTGAATACAATTATATTTGATTCTGTTTACATATAGAACTAAAAACTCATTGTATGACAGTGTATTAACATTGAAAAAAAGTATAATTTATTCTGTTTACATGTAGAAGTAAAAACTCACAATATCACAGTGGATTCCCATGGAATACAAATATATTTATTTCTTTTTACATGTAGAATTATAAACTCATAATATCACTTTGTATTCACATTGAAAACGAGTAGATTTGATTCTCTTTACATGCAGAAGTATAAACTCATGGTATCACAGTGTATTCACATTGAAAAGAGATATTGTCACACGAGTTGTATTGGAACAAGAATAAACGAATACAACAAGTGATGACTTAAATTCTAAACAATGGTTTAACTCAAACAAAAGGGATAACCATTACCAAAAGTTGGAGAAGCGTCTGAAGAACTCTAGGGAGACCAGGGAACTTCTCCTACGGAGCCCAGCTCCGGGAGCTCACCCGATGGAGACTCATCTAACGCAGATTTGGGGCAACGTTTTATACCGTCGCGCGAATTACTCCCCTTCCGGACTGCATATCTGCGTATCTTTCTTAGAGCGGACTTCTCCCCATAATTTCTTCACCACGATCGCAGCGGTGTCCAAGGAGCGGATGACTCATCTCTGCGAAGAGATAACCAATCTCCCTTTTCACCCGCGACAATATATTTGAATATGTTTACATGTAGAAGTATAACCTCATAATATCAAAGTATATTCACATTGAATACAAGTATATTTGATCCTTTTACATGTAGAAGTAAAAACTCATGCTATCACAATGGATTCACATTGAATACAAGTATATTTGATCTTGTTTACATTTGGAATTCATCACAGTGTATTCACACTAAATACAAGTACGTTTGATTCTGTTTACATGTAGAATTATAAACTCATAATATCAAAGTGTACTCACGTTGAATACAAGTATATTTGAAATTGTTTACATATAGCAGTAATAACTCGTGGTATCACAGTGTATTCACATTAAAAACAGATATATTTAAATTTTTTTACACGTAGAAGTATAAACTAATAATATAAAAGTGTATTCACATTGAATACAAGTATATTTGATTCTGTTTACTTGTAGAAGTATAAAATCATAATATAACAGTGTATTCACATTGAATACAAGTATATTTGATTCTGTTTACATGTAGAAGTATAAACTCATAATATAACAGTGTATTCACATTGAATACAAGTATATTTGATTCTGTATACATATAGAAGTATAAACTCATAATATCACTGTGTTTTCACATTGAAATCAAGTATATTTGATCCTGTTTACATATACAGTACCTACCAAAAGACTTTGGAAGCCTGAGAGAACCTTATGCAAAAATGACGTTTTTGCGGTTCTCTCAGTGCTACAATTTTCACCTAAATGGTACAATTTTTTGTGTGTATGTTCTCATAAATAGTGAGAACGTCCCTAATTTTTTCGAAAATTTTTTTTTATGAGAAGGTGGGTAAAAATTCGATGAAAAAGTCTTTAGAAAGCCGAGAGGACCTTATGCAAATGACGTTACTTGGCTTTTTTTTTTGCAAACAGCTAGGGCTACGAAGACGCAAAAGGGCTTTAAAAAAGAGCTACGTTAGCTTTTCCTGTAGTCTAATTTTCAGATATTTTTCTTTTTATCCAACGATTTTACAGGTGGTTAAAAACGAAATTATGGAAATCCCTTTTTGCGGCATCAGCCGGAGTTGCCAAATTCTAAGAAACCCTTTGGTTTTTTTTCTACAGTTTAGAGAAATAGAATAATTTGTATAATATATATAGTATTCTATTACTCTGGTATATATATATATAGTATTCTATTATATATATAGTATTCCTTTACTCTGGTTAAACTGTAGGAAAAAAAAACAAAGGATTTCTAAGAATTCGGCAACTCTGGTTGATGGGGCAAAAAAGGAATTTCCATAATTTCGTTTTTCAACCTACTCTAAAATCGTTGAAAAAAAAGAAAAAAATCTAAAAATTAAACTACAGGTAGAGCTAACGTAGCTCTTTTTTTAAAGCCCTTTTGCGTCTTCGTAGCCCTAGCTGTTTGCAAAAAAAAAAGCCAAAGTGACCTCATTTGCATAAGGTCCTCTCTGGGTTTCTAAAGACTTTTTCATCGAATTTTACCCACCCTTCCCATAAAAAAAAAATTCTGGAAAAAATTCTGGACATTTTCACTATTTATGAGAACGTACACACAAAAAATTGTACCGTTTGGGTGAAAATTGTAGCACTGAGAGAACCGCAAAAACAGCGTTTTTTCATAAGGTTCTCTCAGGCTTCCAAAGACTTTTGGTAGGTACTGTAGAAGTAAAAACTTATGGTATGACAGTATTTTAAATCGAATACAAGTATATTTTATTCTGTTTACATGAAGAAGCATAAACTCAAAATACCACAGTATATTCATATTTAATACAAGTATATTTGATCCTGTTTCAATGTAGAAGTAAAAACTCATGGTATCCTAACGTGTTCACATTGAATACATTTATATTTGATCCTGGTTACATAAAGATGGCATCACAGTGTATTCACAGTAAATAACAATATGTTTGATTCTGTTTACATATAGTAGTAAAAACTCATTGTGTCACGGTGTATTCACGTTGAACACAAGTATATTTGATTCTGTTTGCGTGTAGAAGTATAAACTCATGGTATCACAGTGTATTCACATTGAATACAAGTCTATTTGATTCTGTTTACATGTGGAAGTATAAAATAATAATATCACAGTGTATTCACATTGAATACAAGTATATTTGATTCGGTATACATATTGTCACGTGGTCAATGACCACGTTATGTGATCCGGTTAGTATTCAATACTACCGGACGTGTGACGTCATAGTTTCCCCCGTATATAGTCGTGTATCGGCTCTCAGTCTTATTCTGGTTAACCGTGAATACAACGCATTGCTACATGGTGGAGATGCAGAACCTCTGGTAAGTCTCTTTTGTGGTTATGTTTCTGTTCGATTCTGTGCTGCGGAGGCGGTGGCTGTCAGGGACCCCTGAGAGTCGACGACCCAACTGGTGTTAGCACCTTAAATTGTTGGGGTACGGGGGCACGGCTCCGACCGTTGGACAATCGGGGGAAGCATAACGAAGGAGAGACGAAGGGGGGAAAACGGGGAAAAGGGTTAAGGCGGTGCAGACATTGAGGGAACGTGGATAGTGGAAACCGTGAGCCGAAGTGGTCGGCAAGAATCGGGGCAGTGAACCGTGAGCCGAAGAGTTCGGCAAGAATCGGGCAGTGAACCATGAGCCGAAGTTTTCGGCAAGAAGCGGAGAAGTGAACCGTGAGCCGAAGAGTTCGGCAAGAAACAATCGGTGTGAGGATTGCGGGAAGTAGATGATAGGAGAGGAGGACGCAAGGAGCGTGGAGAGAATCCGAAACGCTCGGGGACGGTTCGTGGCACTGGGTAGTTGGGGGATACCCGAGATCGGGAGTGCTACCCGGGGGCGGGCGAGGACGCGCAGTCGACCGTTGGGGGAAAGCGTAACGGAAGAGCGAGGAGAAATAGAGGACGGGGCTAACGAACCCCAACAGGAGCAGCAACCGGCAAAACCTGGTTCCAGGCAGCTCGCGTGATTTTTTCACTACCTGCCACTATGCTTGACCTTCTACCGGTCGAATCACTGTCACGTGATTTTTTTCCACCTGCGAAAAGGTTCGACTACCTGAAAAGGGTTCGACCTGCCACCAGCTAAGCTTAAACCTTTTCCGTTTTCCGCTTTCCTTAACTGTAGCTATTCTCAACACCACATTCCACAATTCATTCATTCAAATTCTAAGCGTGCATTCTTCATCGCCCTCAGTTGAACGGTAACAATGTATACAATTCACTATTCACATTTTAATCAATTACATATACAATAAAAATGTGTAATAGACTGTTCGCCTTTTTGCTTCCTTCAACGCAAGCCACCAATTAACTGTTTTCTTTGACAGTTCCATTGACTGCATTTCAACACACTTCAGAGACCGTTCCATTTTACATTGTTTAAACAATCACCAATTCATTGTGTTCTTTACAGCTCCATTGACTGTGTTCCAACACACTTAAGAGACCATCCTCTTTTGCATCTCTCAAACAATCACTATTGCATTTTGTTCTCAACAGCTCCATTGACTGCGTTCCAACACCTTTAAGAGACCGTTCCCTTTTGCACCCCTCAATCAACGACAATTGCATTTTGTTCTCAACAGCTCCTTTTTCTGCGTTCCAACACCCTTCAGAGACCGTTCCCTTTTGCTTCCCTCAAACAACCACCAATTGATTGTGTTGTTCCCAGCTCCATTGACTGCGTTCCAACACCCTTCATAGAACGTTCCCTTTTGCATCCCTCAAACAACCACCATTGCGTTTTGTTCTCAAAAGCTCCTTTGACTGCGTTCCTACACCCTTAAGAGTCTGTTACCTTTTGGATCCTTCAAACAACCACCAATTGATTGTGTTGTTTCCAGCTCCATTGACTGCGTTCCAACACCCTTGGGAGACCGTTCCCTTTTAAATCCCTCAAACATACACCAATTCATTGGTATTGCGGATTGTCAAAGTCCTTGCAGAAGATAGGGTCTCTAAATTTGGAAGGCCCGTTAGATGGCCTATTATGTTTGACCTGTAAACTATGCTGTAATTCTAAACTTCGTGTAGGCCGCCAGGGGCACTGCCAAGCAGAGCCTTCTTGGTGTCCGATATCGGCAATAGCCGTTGTTCGAATTTTCCCCCCTGTAGAAGCAGACGCCATTAATGTGGCAAAGTCAGTTCAATAAATCAGTGATAGAACATGCCTAAGTTAAACTCAAAAGTATTTAATCGCAGGTATTAACGTAAATATTGTTACCGGCCAAGATAAATATTTTTAAATAGGGTTCTTGACAGCCCTTCTGACTGCGTTCCAACACCCTTCAGAGATTGTTCCCTTTTGCTTCCCTCAAACAACCACCATGACATTGGGTTCTTGACAGCTCCATTGACTGCGTTCCAACACACTTGAGAGACCGTTCCCTTTTGCATCCCTCAAACAACCACTTATTCTTTGTTTTTTAAACAGCTCTATTGACTGCGTTCCAACACCCTTAAAAGACCGTTCCCTTTTGCTTCCCTCAAACAACCACCATGACATTGTATTCTTAACAGCTCCATTGACTGCGTTCCAATACCCCTCAGAGACCGTTCCGTTTTGCATCCCTAAAACAACCAGCATTGCATTTTGTTCTCAACAGCTTCTTTGACTGCGTTCCAGCACCCTTAAGAGACCGTTTCCTTTTGTCGATGAGAACGGTGCCTAAAATTTTGGAAACGCAGTCCTAAGCCAGCTGCAGGCAACACCAGAGGCAACGACTGGGTTTATTAAAATTTTAACTAACACTCTCTCTTCAACAGTGGATTCAATTGATCATAAGATTTTTTTTAAATTTGTAACCAACCACGAATTCCAATGTTCAGTCCAATTTTGAAGAGGCTATGGTGTCGGCGAATGTTTACTTTATTGGTCGCTTTGACGTCATGAGTCACTTTGAAATAGGTAAACAAACATGCGTCTGTGCACCAGCCATGAAACGTAGATTGCGTGTTGAATTGAGTTAACCTTCTACCCAAACACCAAAGTTAAGCTCTTTAATCTAACCATCGATTGTTATTCTACTACTTCTATAAAAGCGCAAGGGTTTTTGCGGGAGGGATTTCTTTGTGTCTCTGTCTGATTGTTTGTCCGGGGAATAATCGTTGTGCGCGCGCTGCCATTAGTTCGAGGGAGTTCACGTGACTTTTTTCTACCTGGAAAAAGGTCGACTACCTCAAAAGGGTTCGAATTGCCGCCGACAAGGTTTAACCTTTTTTTCGAATTTGCGCGGACAGGCGGTTAAAAGGACGGATGGGGGAAAACGGCGGGTAGGTGTAAACCCACGGGCAGGGCGGAAACAACAGGAAGGTTGGAAACGATGGGCAGGGGATGGGCATCGGGCAGACACTTAAGCTACAGGTCCACTCGCACAAAAGAGACACCGAATACTAGACTTAACCTATTACCGTCCTGGGACGGGCCGCCGTATACTAGTATAAATATAAATTCATTATATAAACTCATAATATCACAGTGTATTCACATCGATTACAAGTATATTTTATTCTTTATACCTGTAAAAGTATAAACTCATAATATCACAGTGTATTCACATTGAATACAAGTATATTTGATCCTGTTCACATGTAGAAGTAAAAAAATGGTTTCACAATGTATTCACATGGAATACAAGTACATTTGGTTCTGTTTACATGTAGAAGTATAAACTCATAATATCACAGTATATTCACATCAAATACTAGTATATTTATTCCTCTTTACATATAAAGATAAAAACTAATGGTATCACAGTGTATTCAAATCGAATACAAGTATACTTGATTCTGTTTACATGTAGAAGTATAAACTCATAATACCCTAGTGTATTCACATTAATTACCAGTATATTTAATCCTGTTTACATGTAGAAGTAAAAACTCATGGTATCACAAAGTATTCACATTGAATACATTTATATTTGATCCTGTGTACATATAGATGGCATCACAGTGTATTCACACTAAATACAAGTATTTTTGCTTCTGTTTACATGTAGAAGTATAAACTCATAATATTACAGTGTATTCACATTGAATACAAGTATATATTTTATCCTGTTTACGTATAGAAGTAAAAACTCGTAATACCACAGTGTATTCACGTTAAATACAAGTATATTTGATTCTTTTTCATACAGAAATAAAAAATCATGGTAACACAGTGTATTCACATTACATACAAGTATATTTGAATTTGGTCACATGTAGAAGTAAAAAGTCATGGTATAAAAATATATTCCCATTGAATACATTTATATTTGATGTTGGTTACAAATAGAAGTATAAACTCATGGTATCACAGTGTATTCACATTGAATTTAAGAATATTTTATTCTGTTTACATATAGAAGTAAAAACTCATAGTATCATATTGTATTCACATTGAATACAAGTATATTTGATTCTGTTTACATATAGAAGTATAAACCCATAATATTGTCGCGGGTGAAAAGGGAGATTGGTTATCTCTTCGCAGAGATGAGTCATCCGCTCCTTGGACAACGCTGCGATCGTGGTGAAGAAATTATCGGGAGAAGTCCGCTCTAAGAAAGATACGCAGATACGCAGTCCGGAAGGGGAGTAATTCGCGCGACGGTATAAAACACTGCCCCGAATCTGCGTTAGATGAGTCTCCATCGGGTGAGCTCCCGGAGCTGGGCTCCGTAGGAGGAGTTCCCTGGTTTCCCAAGAGGTCTTCAGACGCTTCTCCAACTTTTGGTAATGGTTATCCCTTTTGTTTTAGTTAAACCATTGTTTAGAATTTAAGTCATCACTTGTTGTATTCGTTTGTTCTTGTTCCAATACAACTCGTGCGACAATTGGTGGAGATACAGTCCGTTACCCGTGAGTAACGAAATCGTGCTTTAAGTGACAATTGGTGGAGACGCAGCTCATTACCCGTAAGTGACGAATTAGTGCTGCAGAGTTTTTTTAGACGCAGCTCGTTACCAGTAAGTAACGAATTTTTTGCTGCGGTTTGCCAATTATTGAAGACGCAGCTCGTTGCCTGAGAGTAAACGAAGTCGTGCTGCAGTCATTGTTAGCCGATGCCGAAGAGGACAAACCCACGGCTACCTAGTTGCCCAAGAGACCCCAGCCGACGATTACATCCGCTTCGAGAACTGTCAAGCGTTCCGGTAGAAACTTCACCTACCCCAGCCTCATCGTTGGAGAGTGGAACTTCCTTTGTTGGTGAAGCCCTAAATTTTGAAGGTCCTATTCCAAAGGACCATTTGACCGAAGAAGCTGACAGTCAGGGTGAATCAGTCGAGACTGGAAGAGATTCATACTCGGATTCAGAAACCGAGGTCGTTTTGAGAACTGCAAGTCCAGTTGTTCCAGTCAGTGGACAATAATTTATAGTGCCATCAGGGCATATTATGCAGCCACAAAGACAAGCTATGGCAGCTGTCAGAAAATTAATTAGCCCGCCTATCTTTCAAGTTAGTCCGGATGAAGATGCGCGCCAATGGATGGAGCATTACGAGACAATTTACTCCCATAATGGATAGGGTGACGCCGAAAAACGTAATAATTTCAATATGTACTTGGACGATACTGCAAGAAACTGGTTCAATTGTGCAAGGCTCCCGAACGAGTAAATGGTAAATCTTAAACGACCGGAAGATATGCGATTGCAGCGCCTCTTCCGTGGCCGAAGGCAGACGGTAAAAAAAAAAAAAAAAAAAGATAATCCTTAAGACTATCCGCGAAATACAAGAAACATTTAAACAAGTAAGCGCAACCGGAAAGAAGAAAAACGAAGGAGTAAAAGTCCCTTATTTGCCAAGAGGACGCAAGCTTATTTTTAGTCTCATCAACCTTCGTGGATCGCAGAAGATTAGTACAGTCGGGTCGCCTGTCTTGAAGAAGGGGGACCTGTCGCGGGTGAAAAGGGAGATTGGTTATCTCTTCGCAGAGATGAGTCATCCGCTCCTTAGACAACGCTGCGATCGTTGTGAAGAAATTATCGGGAGAAGTCCGCTCTAAGAAAGATACGCAGATACGCAGTCCGGAAGGGGAGTAATTCGCGCGACGGTATAAAACGCTGCTCCGAATCTGCGTTAGATGAGTCTCCATCGGGTGAGCTCCCGGAGCTGGGCTCCGTAGGAGGAGTTCCCTGGTTTCCCAAGAGGTCTTTAGACGCTTATCCAACTTTTGGTAATGGTTATCCCTTTTGTTTTAGTTAAACCATTGTTTAGAATTTAAGTCATCACTTGTTGTATTCGTTTGTTCTTGCTCCAATACAACTCGTGTGACAATATCACAGTGTATTCACATTGAATGCAATTAAATTTGATATGTTTACATGTAGAAGTATAATGTTATGATATAACAGCGTATTTACATTGAAAACAGGTATATTTTCTTCTGTTTACATATAGAAGTATTAACTCATTATATCAGAGTGTATTCACATTGAATACAAGGTTATTTGATGCTTTCTACATATGGAAGTATAAACTCATGGCATCACAGTGTAAAAACATTGAATACAAATATGTTTGATCTTTTTTACATATAGAAGTGAAAACTCATGGTATCATATTGTATTCACATTGAAAACAAGTATATTTGATTCTGTTTACATGTAGAAGTATAAACTCATAATATGACAATAGATTCTTACTGAATACAAGTATATTTTATTCTGTTTACATATAGAAGTTAAAACTCATGGTATTACAGTGTTTTCATATTAAAAACAACTATATTTTATTCTGTTTACATATAGAAGAATAAACTCAATATCAAAGTTTATTCACATTGAATACAAGTATATTTGATTCTGTTAACAAGTAGAAGTATAAAACAATAATATCACAGTGTATTCACATTGAATACAAGTATTTTTGATTCTGTTTACATATAGAAGTGTAAACTCATAATATCACAGTGTATTCCCATTGAATACAATAATATTTTATCCTGTTTACATATTGAAGTGTAAATTCAAAATATCACAGTGTATTCACATTGAATACAAGTATATTTGATTCCGTTTACATGTAGATGTATAAACTCATAATGTCACAGTGTATTCACATTGAATAAAAATATATTTGATCCTGTTTACATATAGAAATAAAAACTCGTGTTATCACAGTGTATTCACATTGAATACAATTATATTTGATCCTGTTCACATGAAGAAGTATAAACTCATAATATCAAAGTGTATCCTCATTGAATACAAGTATATTTGATGCTGTTTACACGTAGAAGTGTAAACTCATAATATCACAGTGTATTCACATGGAATACAAGTATATCTGATCCTGTTTACATATACAAGTGTAAACTCTTAATATCACAGTGTATTCACATCGAAAACAATTGTTTTTTATTCTGTTCACATATAGAAGTAAAAACTCATGGTATCACAGTGTATTCACATTGAATACAAGTATATTTGATCCTGTTCACATATAGAATTAAAAACTCATAGTATCACAGTTTATTCACATTGAATACAAGTATATTTTATTTTGTTTACATGTGGAAGTGCAAACTCATAATATCACAGTGTATTCACATTGAATACAAGTATTTTTGATTCTTTTCACATATAGAAGTAAAAACAAGTGGCCGGAAGGAGTAGATTACGTATTTGTACACATAAAAAGCTTAGTTAGCCTTTGATAGTCTTATATTCGGTGTATAAAAAAAAATAATTAAGAAGACACGTAGTGCCATAAGGAAGCACGGCGGAAAAACTCGCGTTCGAATACTTGTGCACTGATATGCCGGCCAGCAGCTACAAGTCATAAAAATTTAAAAAAAATTTTTTTAGATACCTTTATCTATTATTAGGTCACAAAATTATTTTCATTGACTTAGGTGGATTTTTTAACCCTTTTTTCTCAATCGCGCTAAGCGCGCTCCGTCATTTGAACCCAAACTAAAATGGTCCGAAAACGCGAAGTGTTCGGATACTTTTGGCACCTACTGTATTTTTAATTTTTTATCTTCTTCTGACTAATAAAGCGTGATCGTGAAAAAAAATTAATTGTTCTTATTCGATGACCCTTTCAAGTGGCCAATCCAACGTGGGATTCTTAATTTAGCAAACTCGTTCCACTCGGCCATTACTGAGGTCCATGCCTTCTGGATTTCTTGAGGTGCTTCGGCGTCCCGGTCTATCTTCACCTCCAAAAGTTGTTGATAGAGGATTTTTAGCAATAGTGTCGTGGGTGCCAAGTGGTTGCTGATGTTCATAGTATGTTCCTTTTTGTCACTAAATTCTGGAATTCTGTGGCGGCTTGAATGATTGCCGTGGGGTCGAATAGGAATGTGTCGGATTCGGTATCTCATCGAATCCCGAGGACTTTGGTTGACTTTCTTCCAATTTTTGTGTGAATATTTTCACGACGGGGTCGATGAGTCCCTTTTCTTTAAGAAACTGACGCACGGATTTGTCGTTGGTTACCCAACTTCTCATGTTTAGCTTTTCTTCTTGGAAGATAGTTTTTGTTTCCTGAATCCTGGTTTTGGCGGTGGTTGTGTTGTTGGGGCCATCTAGGTAGTCGTCGACGTAAATTTGATTTTTTAGTTGTCTGATTGTTTTGGGATACAGTGGCTCTATCGCATCCAGATGTTTATTGAGAGTGGCTTTAAGAAAAAATGGTCTAGAGCTAAGTCCAAATGGTACTCGTTTCTATTTGTAGGCAACTAAAGGGGAGTCAAGTTTTTGTGGCTCCATTTTCCAAAGAAATCTTACCGCTTCTGAGTCTTTAGGTTGTAAGGCTATGCTCTGGCATACTCCCAATACCACCCGCTGAAGCTTTGTTAAGCGCGCGCTTGTAAGTACAAAGTAAATGGTGGTACTGGGAGTATGCCAGAGGGGGGACACCACGCTGATTCGCTTAAAATTACACATGTGTCGACAAAAAATTATTTCAGGGAATTCATATCATAAGTTAGTACCAGGAGATTCCTAGTATCTACAGAAGAATAAAATCCGCATCAATGACAACAAACGGCATGCAAATGGTTCAAGCCGTTTGTGTACAATTAAAGAAATAAAAACACCCTTTTTCCATAAGCTAACATGTAAGAAACACCATGTTCAAAGATGGCTGGGTTTTACTTTGACGGAAAAACCAGCAATCAGAAAAATTTTTCAATCTCACCGCTAAATAGAAAATTTTCTTAGCTATTAAGCGATATAATGTATAAGACATAGCTTATACGTTTGATCAGAATAAACGGGATGGAGTCGTGCGCATTTACCACGGGCGCTTATGGTAAAACGCACAAGCGTTCAAAATGAATGACGGTTACTGTATAGAGAATGGATTTTGGCACAAGGCCCAACTCCAGCGACATATGTTAGAAAGTTTTTTTTTTGGGGGGGGGGTTGCAGTATAACTGTATTCAAACGTTGTAATTAATTTTCAGAGTGTTTTACGAATTGAGTTTATTGACTTATAGTTATTGGAGGACCCTATTTAAATCAATGAGATCGTTGGGGTCAGCTTCGATCCCGATGGTGTCTGCCTGCTCTTGCTTGGCTGGGTAACTCTCCGCTTTAGTGCGGGATGTGACAAAATGGAAGAAAATTACTTTTAAATTCTACCCACAATTTGGTGCAGGGGAAGAGCCGAACCGAGGGAAGCAAGTAGTGTGCAACAAGTTGGGTGGTTGTATTGAAGGCGGATAAAGAATTAGGCCTCCTTACAGGTGTGCGCAAGGGGCAATATGGCTGCTGACCACGGGATGAGTTAATCATGTTTTTAATTTAAAATTTTCTCCCATCTCTTCAGATTTGACCTTATTGTTAGGTTTTTTGAATTTTATTTCTACTCTTAGTAATGAAGCTTAGCTTTTTGCTAAGATACGTGTTTAAACTAAGGGGAGGTAATTAAGACGACCCCACACTCTAAATTTTAGTCTCAAATTTGTACGGAAAAACAAACGGTTCGAAGAACCATGTAAAGATTACAAAAGCCCGTGACTTAGGAATTACCTTTAGTTAAAATGAAACGAAGTAAAGACACGGGATACAATTGATTCTGTCGTGAGGTGTGAGGTCTCCTCTGGTTTTTATTCCACTAATTTTTCATGCACTGAACAGTGTCGGCAGTAGGCCTAGTGGGAGGGGTTATACAGTAAGGAATAACTTATAATGGTGTCCCTCCAAAGGGTGGCGAGGGCCATCCGAATCATAATCGAGGAAGCGGCTAGGCATCCTTGTCCGCCGCCCAGTTCGTGTGGCTGACTGTTGGAATTCCAGTATATTCCCAACAATATCACAGTGTATTAACATTAAATACGAGTATTTTTGATCCTTTATACATATAGAAGTAAAAACTCATGGTATCACATTGTATTCAAATCTAATACAAGTTTATTTGATCCTGTTTACATATAGAAATAAAAACTCATTGTATGACAGTGTATTCACATTGAAAACAAGTATATTTGTTTCTGTTTACATATAGAAGTATAAACTCATAGTATCACAGTGTATTCACATTGAAAACAAGTATATTTGATTCTGTTTACATATAGAAGTAAAAACTCATAATATCACAGTCTATTCACATTAAATACAAGTATATTTGATGCTGTTTACATATGGAAGTATAAGCTTATAATGTGATAGTGTATTCACATTGAATACAAGTATATTTGATTCTATTGACATGTAGAAGTATAAACTCATAATATCACAGTATATTCACATTGAATACAAGTATATTTAATTCTGTTTGCATGTAGAAATATAAACTCATAATATCACATTGTATTCACATTGAATACAAGTATATTTGAATCTGTTTATACGTAGAAGTAAAATTCATAATTTCACAGTGTATTCACATTGAATAGAAGTATATTTGATTGTGTTTACATTTAGAAGTATAAAATCATAATATGAAGAAGTAGAAGTATAATCTCGTGGTATCTCATTGTATTCACATTGAATACAAGTATATTTCCTTCTGTTTACATGTAGAAGTATAAACAAATAATATCATAGTGTATTCACATTGAATACAAATATATTTGATTCTGTTTACATATAGAAATATAAACTCATGGTATCACATTGTATTCAATTTGAATACAATGTGATACCATATATTGGATTCTGTTTACATGTAGAAGTATAAAATCATAATATACCAGTGTATTCATACTGAATACAAGTATATTTGATGCTATTTACATATATAAGTACAAACTCATGCTATCACAATGAATTCACATTGAAAACCATTATATTTGATTCTGTTTATAGAAGAAAAAACCCATAATATCAAAGGGTTTTCACATAGAATACAAGTTAATTTGAATCTGTTTACATGTAGAAGGTAAAATCATAATGTAAAAGTGTATCAACATTGAAAACTAGAATATTCGATTATATTTACACATAGAAGTAAAAACTCATGGCATGACAGTGTGTTCACATTGAAAACAAGTATATTTGATCCTGTTTACATGTAGAAGTATAAACTTATGATATCACAGTGTATTCACATTCAATACAAGTATATTTGATTCTCTTTACATATGGAAGTATAAAGTCATGGTATCACAGTGTATTCACATTTAATACAAGTGTGTCTTATTCTGTTTACTTGTAGAAGTAATATTCATAATATAACAGTGTATTTACATTGAAAACAAGAATATTTGATTCTGTTTACATATAGTACTATAAACTCTTGGTAACACATTGTATTTACATTGAACACTAGTATATTTGATTCTGTTTACATGTAGAAGTATAAACTCATAATATAACAGTATATTCACATTGAATACAAGATCATTTGATCCTGTTTACGTATAGAAGAAAAAACTCATGGTATGACAGTGTATTCATATTGAAAACAAGTATACTTGATCCTGTTTACATATAGAAATATCATCTCATGGTATCACGTTGTATTCACATTGAATACAAGTATATTTGATTCTGTTTACATGTAGAAGTAAAAACTCGTAATATTACAGTGTATTCACATTAAAAACAAGTATATTTGATTCGGTTTACATGTAGAAGTATAAAATCATAATATCACAGTGTATTCACATTGAATACAAGTATATTAGATTCTGTTTACATATAAAAGTAAAATCTCATGGTATGACAGTGTATTCACATTAAAAACAAGTTTATTTGATCCTGTTTTACATATAGAAGTATAAACTCTTGGTATAACATTGTATTCAAATTGAATACAAGTATATTTGATTCTGTTTACATGTAGAAGAATTAACTCATAATATAACAGTGTATTCACATTGAATAATGTTTATTTGATCCTGTTTATGTATAGAAGTAAAAACTCATGATATGACAGTGTATTCATATTGAAAACATAGGGACATATGAGGACTCAGACCTCATCCGGGGCCGGTCCTTCAATTTCGAGTCGGGGAGCCGAATCCTTTAACCCAGTTGTAAGCGCAGGTGCCAATACCCAGGTGGTGTGTAACTAACAACGGTGGCGAGCTCAGCAGAAACCACGGGATAGTGGGATCGGAGAGCAATCGGTAGTGGAGTCGGGGAGCACCTGTGAGGAAGTAGCTGGGAGTGAACGAGAGTCGACATACCCACTTTCTCTAGACAGCAAGTTGGCCAGTAGAGGTGAATTAGTAGAGAGTGGAATAGATAGAACAGTCGCCGAATCCCTGCAGTGGGACTCTGGCGATTTGCGCGAGATTTTGGCGGATTCGAGACCCTCAGAAGAAGAGACCAGCGAAGATTTAGGTTAAAACTTCCAGGGTTGGAGAGGTCCAAACGATTCATCGGAAGATTCTCCCTTAGAGACTTCTAGTGACGACGAGGAGCCAAGCAGTGAATCTTCTAGGAGCAGTGTCCCTTCCCCCTTGCCACCGTTAGCAATGGCCCAGCGGGCACCGGCGCCTCAGTTAAAGTATCGATCTCCTCCAATTTTCTACGGGAAAAAGGAGGAGGATGTGGCCGATTGGTTGGAGCATTACGAGAGTACCGCTCAGTACAACCGATGGGGGCCCAACGAAAAATTGGAAAATTTTGGGATGCATTTGGATGGTCTCGCACGAAAATGGTTTCTCTGCTTAGGAGCAGTCGCCGATTGGCAGGACACGCCTGCTGTAGTAGCGGCACCGGGAGTGGCAGCTGTCCCGACGGTGCCAGGGTTGCGAACAAAATTCCTCACGGAATTTCAGGCGCAACATTACAGTCGCTATCAAGAGGCTAGGCTGCGACAGAGAAAGCAGAGGATAGAGGACTCAGGGAAAGAATACTTTTACGACGTCATCGACTTATGTCGGAAAGTAGATCCTGGTATGACTGAGGAGGCGAAGTTGGATTATCTTTTTAGGGAATTAAAACCCACCTTGTTGGAGAAAATTTTGATTGTTAGTCCAAAAACGTCCACCGAATTTCTAGCAGCCCTAAAGCTACATACTGAGGCTGCGGAATTAGCGATTTGACCAGACTGGGCAATCAGCGTCTTGGGCGCTGCGAAAGGTGGTAAAGCGCCTAGGCAAGACACGAAAGATGAACTTCGAGAATTAGTTCTCGAATTAAAAGCTGAATTCGCTGAGCTGAAGCGAGCGTTCAAATTTTCCGGGTCATCCGGTAAACGAGATGGAGCGAGGTCGCCGCAAAACTCAGTCTTTTTGCATCCCGGATGGCGCATGGGAAACCCATTTGTCATAGGTGTGGGAAAGCTGGCCATATTGCTCGCTATTGTGAGGTTGAAAAAATGAATGACAAGAAAAAAGAACAGGTGCGTCACAGGCCGGATGGGGTAGAGGTGATCCGCAGGAAGGCAGGAAAGAGAGTAGAAGGGATGACCGGAAAGACGATAGAAGAGATGGGTGGCGAGGAGATGAGGGGCGGGAGAAAAGGAACGACGGGCGAGGTAATAGTCGTGAGACCCGAGAAAATGACCAGATGAACGTGGGCATGGTCTCCACGGATAAAGACGAAATTGAAGAATCCGCGGTTCTTCTTATAGAATCTTCGCGCTTAATTACGGAGGTAGTGACCTGTCAAGGGATGAACATCCAGCTGTGATCGACACCGGTGTGGTGGTGTCAGTAGCGTCTCCTGAGTTACAACGAAAGTTACAGGCGAAGGGTGTCCCTAAAATGCGCGAGCGTGCCTGCGCGCTGCGCGTCACTAAAATGCGCTGATTTTTGTGCGCGCCTGCACCACTAAACTGCGCGACATAAAACACCCGCGCACCGACCCTAAAATGCCAGCCCTACATGCGCGACGGCCCTAAAGTGCGCGCCTTACATGCGCGCCTATTAAATAACGAAAGGCGCACTAGAACCCGAAATGTTTTTCTTCATTCTTCCTTCAAATAAACATGCCACTTGCCGCATGCAATTTTTCGAAAAAAACTTTCGTGATTTAAAATTTCAAATGTTTTAAAAGTCTGTATTGAAAAGTCTTGGATTTGCAATTGACACACTATTTGAATACAATAAGCACCAATGAACATGAAAAACAGTAATAGCAGCATGCCATTACTACAAACGACATTTCTAAGTCTTGGATTTGCAATTGACACACGATTTGAATACAATAAGCATGAATGAACATGAAAAACAGTAATAGCAGCATGCCATTACTACAAATGACATTTCTGACAGAACCATTTCTTCTTTTTATCAGATTTGTCTTCATCTGACACTTCCTCGCAGCCCCAATGGTACCATTGTTTGCAAGCAGTATTGCCGCATTGAATGTAGTTCCATTTCGATTCGGATTTGGCCTTTTTACGAGCATCTGGGTCGATGTTTTTCAGCCGCTTCTCTCTCTTTTTATTGGATGGCCAATCCGGATTGTCGTTCAGTGGGTCATATTTGACCAAACGACAGTGGCAGAAAATCTTCGTCGATTTAACCTTCGATGATCTCTTCATCTTAACTTTTTCGGTAGTTTTTGGAAACGGTGACATTTTGCCATCGCTGAGGCACTTCTTCAGGTGTTGCCGTAAATCCGTATCGCTAGCAAAATTATCATTGGTAGGATCACCACCGGTAATTAAGGACACCGCAAAGGCGATGACAAAAACGCCACAGTTGACTCCGGAATTCTGTATCTGGCATTTCACATAGGCATATGAAATGCTGTCTCCTTCGTGTCGCAGCAAAGCAGAGATGCAGGTGATGACGTGCAGGTTGTCCTCGTGCTCTAAGCTGTCGTAAATTTTCACAAAATCTTCGTCAGGTGCCTTGTAAGCCGTAACCCAGTGGTTCATTCCATCGTGTAGAATCTGGATCCATTTCTTCTCCTTTACTTTTGGGAAGCCAAGATTTGTACCATGGACAGTGTCCATTAGACCTCCAACCTCTGGGGAAATCTTCTTGATGAGAACTTGAGCTTCCTTCTTGTGACAATCGTTCAACCGAATGTCCTCGTTAGTGATTTGATTAAGCTGATATCGAGACAACACGACCAGTGGAAATTCAGGTTTCTTCTATAAATAATGAAAGAAAAATATGTACTGGTAAAATAGAAATAAGAGTGGTATTGGCTAACCTTCGTAGTCAAGTCGATTAAAGAACTTTTTTTGTGGTCATCACGTCGAAGAGGAATGTCAATTTGAGCCGCTTTTGTATTGATTTCTGGACCAGGCAAAGAACCCTCCTACATTGCACAGAGAAATGGATAGGTTTCTTTCAACTTGTCAAGAAATGCATTCAATTAAAACATAACTAATTAAATAAGGTAGTTAATGGGAAACGGAACAAAAATCCTAATTAATTTGTACTTACGTGTCTCGTACTGTTATCCCGTGAGTAAGTAGATGTTTTAAATAACAACGTATCCGCGCTACAATCACAACCAACATCTTCTACAACAACTTCTTCTTTATTGCAATTTTCGTATCCGTCCCTGACCCCTTCTTCATCGAATGATTTATTCTAAGCAATTTAAGACATGAAAAGGACATGAAAAAACAGTTAATTTCATTTAAATTATAAATGGATTTATAAGGCTTACCATGCGGGCTAATAATATGTCCTTAAGACCAGCAGGTGAATGGTAAATTGCATTGTGCAATGATGGGACCACTTCGTTTAAATAATCGGGACCTTTCCATTTGGAATCTTCCTATAAATGAAGAGTAAAAAAGAATCTCGAATACAATTAAACATCTCTATTTTATAACAAATTAGGATTTTTAGGCTAACAATCATAGTCAAGTCGATACTGGAAGGACTAATTTGATGGTCACTTGGAGTTGTTTGGGCAGCTGCATTTTTCTTTTCTTTTTCTTTCAATGTGAAATTCACCTATGAATAAAAATCAGTAGAATATGCTTATGTGTGACATTTCAAATTGATAAAAATTTTGTTTTTTTTCGGCTTACATTCATAGTCAAGTCGATACTGGAAGGACTAGTTTGATGGTTAAGTGAAGGAGTTGATTTGGCCTCTGGATTTGTTTTGTCTTGGTCTATCAATGTGGAATTTTCCTATGAAAAAAAATACGCTTTACAATGTAATTGTTTCAATTGCTAATTATTAAGGTTTGAAGGCAAACATTCATGGAAAAAAATTGTGTGAACAGGTCGAAAAGGTCCAATGTCCGATGTCAAATTGAGCCAACTTCTCTGCGATTTCCGACAAAGAACCCTCCTACAACGCACATTTATATTCAAAAATACCGGAGAATATTTGATAAATGCTAATCTTGGGAGTTAACTTATTTGAAAGTGATGGTGGATCCACATCTTTCTTCCGTGGACGCTTTCTGCCAGACGTCTTGTCTGCAGGGTTCCTTGCTCTCTTTAAAGCAAGAGTAGAATTCTTGGGCTTTTTCGTATCGTGGTCAAAGCATCCAAGGTGCATCTGGACAGCCACGACGTGTTCTTTGGAATCAGGTTCACAATCCTACTCTCGGAGTACGTCGGTCTTTTCACCACATATTCGCCTGGCACGATTTGTTTTATCAGGTCGTTTTTGTTTTATTGGGTAGCGACGTTGTAAACCGTGACATTATCCTCGTGAGTACCTTCATTGGTACTGTCGGTTGCAATTCTAGCCTTTGAATCATTCTGTAATATTAAAAATTGACTTGTAAATATTGAAGAACTTAACGTATTCCCTACGTTAAAAATAGGCTGTGTAGTTAAAAATAGGAGTTGCGTAGCACTCTCTCACATCTAGAACTATTTGATCTGGCTGGATATTCTTCTCAAAAACCGGCATGTCTTTGTTGGTGTCGTACAACTAGAGCGCATGATAAATTTTCAACGTCATTAATTCATAACATATAAAATAAAAAGAAAGTGAAGTGCTAAGAAGCGTTCAGAGCGTACCTGTTTCAAGTGAGATTTTAACGTCAGATCACCCAATCCATATCGTCCTCTAAGGATTTCGATGTCGTGATATTGGCTCAGTAATGAAAAAGCCCGGGATAGGACATTGACCGGTCTTTCATTCCATTCTTACAAACGCTTTAGGACTGCATTATAGGATTCCGATGCATTGGTGTCGCCTGTTTTCAGACAACTTTGGCTCAACATCCTGGCTCCGATGCATTGAATAGCCGAGTGGATTTCCTTTCTGTAGTATGCCTTAAATTGCTGTAAAGTTTAACAAATATTTAATAATTGTTTCAAATTTAAGCCTAAATACAAGTTTTTTAAAAATTTTCCCAGCAAACCGGATGCGTACCGAGGGAGGGGTACGATCCGAAATTTAACATGGTAGAGATGGGATAATAAGGGTGGGGGGCTGGGTACGTCCTTTCAGTAATCGTTTAAGTAATATGTTAGAAGAAAAACTTACACCATTCCAGCGCGTAGCATTACTCAGTATCTCGTTGTATCTCATCAAATATTCAGTCTCTGAGGTAGCCACGAACAACCACTTTAAGTCATCGATGTAGCTGTCCACTTGATCCATCTTCGTAATCTGAAGCTTCTTTAGTTCACGCTTGGCATTTTTGAGGATATGTCCCCAGTCCCGGTACCTCTTCATCTTTGGAAAATATTTTTCTATCGCGAATGAGAAAGCCTCCTCGCCATCAGTCATTATGTAGGCATTATCGGCTTTCACCTAATGTTGAGACCAAATTCGAAATATACTTAAGGTTAATTATATGCATATACATAAAAAAGATCTTACCAATTGAGGAAAATAATCGACACACTTTCTGAAAAACGTATCATATGTTTCAGTCGTCTTTCTGTCGTGGATCATGAAGACAAAGGGCACTACAGGGGCCTCTTCAAACTCGGTAAACCGAGCAATCAAAACCGAAACATAGGCATCCGCTAGCCTAAATGTAGTATCATATTGCAAACCGAATGCTGACGAAAGATCCGTGCGGTTGATCAGTCCTACAATTTTATTGGCCAGCTGGTCGAGGTATATGATGCACAAGAAATCGGGATAAATTTCGACTTTCTTGATACTCTTATCATGGTTAGCATTGATAAGCAAATTGTAATATGCATCTCGGCTGATGCGCAACTTGTGGCGTTCATTGGCCTGGAAATTTTCCACTTGTTTCTGATTACGAGGAGCGGACACGGCATGAAGAAAAGCTTCTTCCGGAGCTTCGCAAACAAGTTCCTTGTAGACATTTGAAGGCAAACCAGGTCGTACTTTCATTTCATCCCGAGATGACTTCCTCGTAGTATAAAATTCATCTTTCTCTTTTTCCCTTTTGCATTTCCGTGAGGTAGGTCGAATTGAATGTCGGCGTTGCCAAGATAATGAATCAGAAATCGCAAGGGGTAGCGGGGGTCCCAATAAACTTCCCGCTTGAATTCTGATGACAGTTGATGATCACCAATCCGACTGTAGAAGGGGATTTTCTTGCCCCAGACCCCTTCTTCAATTTCGTAGTTTTTTCCTCCTTGTTGTCGCCAATGGTAACCATCGGTTCTATAATCTGAATAAAAGAAGTTATAGAAAAAGACCTGTGTTAGTGTTTTAAAACAAAATGTTGGAATTCTGTAGTCAAACTTGTATTTTCCTCTTAACTGTAAAAAAAGGTGTTATTTGTTTATCGTAATCGACAATAAAATCAAAAGCTTTCATTTTCTAGGTAAAACAGCAGTGAATTCAATTTTTCATTTCGTTTCTGCGTAGCAATACGTAACTAAACAATGGTTAAAAAAACACCAATCAATAAAGCTATAATTAATAAGCAAGGTTCTTTTATTTAACAGCCCAGTTAACAAGATAAAAAAAGTAGTGTACCATTTTTCTTCCCTTCTGATTTTTCTTCATACAAGTAAAGCACCCCTCCTTGACATTTTATTTTGACCTCGTCTGTTTTTTCATCTTCTAATTCTTCAATTTGTATAAAAAACTTTTCTAGGGGCCAGTTTTTCATAAAATTCACTCCAGTATTGTCATTTTCATCATCAACTGATGAATTTGCACTAGCTTTGTCGGGCATGTCCTGCTCCTTCTTCTTTCACCCTTCAACTGAAAAAAGAAAAGAACCAGTAGGAAAAAAACTTGAACTTCACGTGGAAATCGACCATCTAGTTGTTTTGAAGTTGTTGCAAAATTGGGGTGGTAAACCTTGAACTAAAAAAAGTGTTAGAAGGAAAAAAAGGAAAAAAAAAAATTTCTTCAAAATATAAAAAGAAGAAATGGACTTGATTTTCACGTGGAAATCGACCATCTGGTTGTTTTGAACTTGTTACAAAATTGAGGTGATAAACCTTGAACTAAAAAAAGTGTTAGAAGGAAAAAAAGGAAAAATTTTTTTTCCTTCAAAATATAAAAAGAAGAAATGGTTAATTGCAAAATTAATTGCAATTGCAAATCCAAGACTTAGAAATGTCGTTTGTAGTAATGGCATGCTGCTATTACTGTTTTTCATGTTCATTCATGCTTATTGTATTCAAATAGTGTGTCAATTGCAAATCAAAGACTTTTCAACACAGACTTTTAAAACATTTAAAATTTTAAATCACGAAAGTTTTTTTCGAAAAATTGCATGCGGCAAGTGGCATGTTTTTTTGAAGGAAGAATGAAGAAAAACATTTCGGGTTCTAGTGCGCCTATTGTTATTTAATAGGCGCGCATGTAAGGCGCGCACTTTAGGGCCGTCGCGCATGTAGGGCGCACACTTTAGGGTCGGCGCGCACACGGGCGTGCATTTTAGGATCGGTGCGCGGGTGTTTTATGTCGCGCAGTTTAGTGGTGCAGGCGCGCACAAAAATCCGCGCATTTTAGTGGCGTGCTCGCGCATTTTAGGGACACCCACAGGCGAAACGCTCAGAATGGGACGGGCCGTCGGTAGTGATGGTAAATGGGCAAAAGTCGCCTCCGCTAGGTGCTATTGAGCTAGAAATCGAACACCAGAGAAAGCGAGCCAGTGGTCGGGGGATAGTACTCGAGATGAAAGGCATCGAGTTGTTATTAGGGAATGATTTCCTTAGCCAATTTAGAAAGCTACAGATCAACTATAACGGAGAACGGCCTGAGTTGTTTCTGGGGAGTCTAGCTGGTGGGGTGGTCGAAGAACTAGAAAGCAGCTCATATCCTAGGGTCGTGACCAAAACAGGAAGAATGCTCCCTCCGATGGCAATTATTCCGGTGGAGATTGAACCCGCCCATTTGGGGGGGAGGGGCCACCTGGATGATCGAACCCTCGGAGCATCTATCGCGTGTTAAGGGAGTTACTACCGGGAAGGTGTTGGTGACCGCTGATCCCCTACTAGACCGTGTACTCATTGTAAATCTGGCTAATCGTCAGACGTATTTGCGGGAGGGCATGGTGTTAGGACAGATGGAAGTCATTGATTACTCGGTGGTACCCATCGAGGAGGCGAACCAGCCAAGGGGGGCAAGTGGGGAAAGTTCAACAGTCTTGTTAACGTCCGAAGGTATGGCATCCCACACTGAAGATGCTATCACCCGCGAAGTGTTTAAAAAACAAGTGTCCCTAGACTTCCCTGCCGTCGACACTGAGAGCTTAATAGACTTACTCGAAGAATTTGGCAACTGTTTTACGTTGAGGGATGGTGAACTAGGGATGGGCCGAAAGGCTGAGCACCGCATTAACACGGGGACCGCCGCGCCAGTGCACCAACCACCCTACAAAAGTGCGTGGAAAGAAAGAGCGATAGTCCAGGAGCAGGTCGATGAAATGGAAAAAAGGATGTGATCCAGCCCTCAAACAGCCCCTGTGCCTCGCCAGTAGTGCTGGTGAAGAAAAAGGATGGAAGCTGGCGTTTTTGCGTTGATTATCGTCAGCTGAACGCCATCTCAGTGAAGGACGTGTACCCTTTGCCGAGAATAGAAGAGACATTATCGCGTATGGGGAATGCCTGTATTTTTAGTACAATCGATCTTGAGAGCGGGTACTGGCAGGTACCCCTTCACGAAGCCGACAAAGAAAAGACCGAGTTCGTTACTCCAGACGGTCTTTACCAGTTCCTGGTAATGCCGTTTGGGTTGGCCTCAGTCCCCGGAACCTTCCAACGGATGATGGATTTATTCCTGGCCGGACTTAGGTGGTCGATCTGCCTCGTCTACCTGGATGATACCATTATCTACGGTTCGGGAGTTAGAGAACATCTAAGCCGATTTCGTCAAGTGTTGACGGCCTTACAGAGTGCGGGCTTAAAGATCAAGCTAGTCAAATGTCAGTTTGAGGCCAGTGAGATCAAAGTTCTTGGTCACGTGATCGGTGGATTAGGTATCCGCCCTGATCCGGATAAAATTAAAGCCGTTGTAAATTTTCCCATCCCATCCTCTTTTAATAAACCTGGAGAAAAGTTGAAATGCGTACGTAGCTTCGTGGGGCTATGTTCTTATTATCGGAGGTTTATCCCTCAGTTCGCCCAGTCCGCGAAGCCACTTACGGACTTGTTTAAAAAAGGAGATTGCTTTGCGTGGGAAGCTCCCCAGCAAGCAAGTTTTTTTGTATTGAAACAGGCTTTGGCCCGAGCAGCAATTTTAGCCTACCCCGATTTCAGCAGGCCTTTTGAAATTCACCCTGACGCTTGTGACTACGGCCTAGGGGCCGTACTGCTACAACGCGTTGACAATGTGGAGAGGCCATTGGCCTATGCGAGTCGACTGCTGTCCAAAAGTGAAGGTAACTATTCGATTACGGAAAAGGAGTGTTTGGTCTTGGTATGGGCAGAGAAAAAATTTTGCAGCTACATCTGGGGCATGGAAACTCTAGTGGTAACCGACCACCACGCCCTTTGTTGGTTGTTAACAAAAAAGGACTTAGCTGGGCGCCTAGATCGTTGGATTCTCCAGCTCCAAGAATTCTTACTACGTATCGCTCACCGGAACGGGAGATTACACTCAGACGCGGACGCTCTCTCTCGTTACCCAACCGACGCACCGCAGGAACTGGACGAGGAATTGCAGTGTATGTTTGCTGCCCTGAGCGTCGACCTAGAAATCAAAAGTGCTTTACAGTGTGCTCAGAAGACCGAGTGGAAGCTGGTATTTGCTGAATTGGAAAAGGGAAAACCTTACCCCCAATATCGTCTTGGGGATGGACTTCTGTGTCCTACAAAAGTAATGGAGGATGGCCTCCTCTTACGACTGTGTGTGCCCCAGTACTTCAGAGAAGAGGTGATGCGCTCTTGTCATCACGTCATTACTGCTGGGACTTGGGCGCTCACGCTTGGGACTCACGCGGACCCTACACAAGATACAGGCCCGGTATTTTTGGCCAGGCATGGGAGAAGATATCCGCGATTTTTTTGCGGAAGTTCCGCGAGTGTCAATCGCACAAGCCGGTGTACAGTATCCTGCACAAAAATCCGAACACCGATTTAATTTTGTAAAGCCACCTATTGGCGGGGTAATGGGTTTTTGTTTGTTTTTCTTTAAGAGGGAGGGTAGACGGGGTGATGGACGCATAGGGCAGGGTTGGGTAAGTCTAGACCTAAAAAAAAATGCCTTAAGGTATTACGCTTTAAGGCAAGTTACAGGTCAGGACATTTTTGCAACCCCCAGGGTGGTGTGTTTTTTAAACGACAATTGGAAATTTAGGGCTTGGGCTTGGAAATGTTGCTTACCGAAACAATTTAGCTTATGTTCCAGCTGCATGTGAATGTTTGCGTCGTTGTCAATGGCGTAGTTGTAGCATTTCTGAAAGTGATGCTGGAGATCGGTGTTCGATTCCAGATGAGGTGATGAATTATTGTGGTTACCTTACGAGAAATTCTCGTTCATAAATAAAACAAATTTTTATCGAGCAATATATGCTTTTTTTGTTTATTAAATAAATTAAAAAAATAATAATTCACTTCGTTCTAAAATTTTTTATCAATTATCAGCATATTCTAATGAAGATTATTATGAAGATACGAAATATTTCGCAATTCTTTATCGGGAATTGAACACTGATCTACGGCGTCACATCCAGAGTCTCTACACAAACGCGATCGGTATCGACATAATTGTGCACAGGCAGCTCTATAATTTATTTTGGGTAAGGAATATTACACAGCCTAAATCCAACATTTCCAACTGTCGTTTTTAAAAAACACATCACCCTGGGGGTTGCAAAAATGTTCCGACTTGTTACTTGCCTCAAAGCGTAAAACCTTGAGGCATAAAAAAAAATTCTAGAATTACCCAACCCTGCCCTATGTGTCCATCACCAAATCTACCCTCCCTCTTAAAGAAAAACAAACAAAAACCCTTTACCCCGCCAATAGGTGGCTTTAAAAAATTAAATCGGTGTTTGGATTTTTGTGCAGGATACTGTACCATCGTCAGGCTGGGTTTATGGAAATTCAGTGGAGTGAGAGTCCCTTCGAGAGATTGGAAATGGACATTTTAGGTCCCTTCCCTTTATCGAAAGGTGGTAATACTAACATGGTTGTTGCCATTGTCTATGTCACGAAGTGGGCAGAGACTAAGGCTCTGCCTAGAGCGGGGGCCACCGAGGTAGCTGACTTTTTAGTGAAGTGTGTGCTGTTGCGCCACGGTGCCCCTCGCCGATTGACAACCGACTAAGGGTGCTGTTTCTTGTCGGAAGTGACGCAAACAGTGTTGCAGTCGATAGGAACTAACCATACACCGACCACTGCATACCGTCCGCAGGCCAATGGCTTGGTTGAACGGTTAAACCATACTCTGGCCGACATGTTATCCATGTACGCTAGTGCGGACCATCGAAACTGAGATGAATCCTTACCCTTCGTGACATTTGCATCCAATACCAGTCGGCAGGAGAGCACGGGGAGAACTCCTTTCTATCTCGTGTATGGCAGAGAGGCCATTCTCCCCGTCGACGGAGCTTTAAATTCAGATCCGAATCTTGTTCCCCCTCATGGCCAAGACCCTACTGAGTGGGCCTTGGAAAGGCTACAACGAGCACGCCACGAGGTGCAAAGGCTCAGCGTCGCTGTGCACGAAAAGCAAAAGATTCGGTACGACGAAGGGCGCCGTGAGGCCCCAACTTACCTGCCGGGCGAAGAAGTATTAATTTACAAACCCGTACGGAAGGTAGGGAAATCAGAAAAGCTCCTCCATCGCTGGTTTGGGCCGTATGCTGTTGTACGCCAAACCACCCCCAGCAATTATGAGCTTCGACAAGGGCGGTCTCCAAAATCGGAAATCGTACATGTGGAGTGGATTAAGCCGTTCGTTGATTGTGTCAGCTCAAGGCCCCCCGCGCCAGTCCCTACGACTACTGGCGGCCAGCCAGAAGAGTCATCTGGAGATACCTCACCGCAGGCTCACGCTGATAACCAGGAGCAGAAGCCACCGCCGGAGGCTGAGGTGACTATCCCGCGCCCAGCGGTGCCGCTTGTTGAAGAGGGGGGTGGAGGGCCTCGGCGTTCAGCTAGGATCCGAGTGGTAAGAAAAACATTCTCGCTGACCTTCGCTCTATTCACGTTCCTAACAGTGATTGGTGAGTTGGACCTCATGTCAGCCAAGGAAGTGATGGCTTATCAAGGGGTGATTTTTAAATCAGAGGGTGAAGTGGCTTTCTCTGATTCCGATTGGGTGGTGGCCACCGACCTTACGTTCGACCACCTGAAAACTTACGCGAGTGGCTTGAGGTGAAAGTTGATACTATGGCTAATCGTTATGATGGCCCTAGAGACAAATTAAAGCTAACGCTACAACAACATGTGAAGGGGAGAGCCCTAATCGAGTTTGGGAAGCAGCGGCGTTGTAACCAACGTTTCAGTTACCTGAAAGCAGCCGTCAACCTGCCATTGGCGAGACGGAAGCGAGGATTAGTCGACGGAGGTGGCAAAGTCCTCAGTTGGCTTTTCGGGGTGTCCACCCAGGAGGACCTCCAACATGTACATGGTCGCCTTGACAAATTGTCCACGGAAGCTACTTCCATAGTGCACGCCTTGTAGGTCCACGCATCTCTCATCAATGAGACATTGTGGGAATCGAAAGCAGTGGCTGATGCTGTGGGTGAGCTACAGACTGCTTTCGCGCAGATCAAGAGAGAAACCTGGAAGCTGGATCAAAAAATTGAAGGAGTCGCACGAGAAATGGAAACACATTGGATAGCAATTACGAGAGTGGAGGATGTGATTACCTACGCATTTTATACACTTACCCGTGTTCGAGTTTCCATTTAGATTTACACTGTACGAAGTCATTAGCTTGCCGCATCCCATCGGCAACGCCACGCTAGGTGCTCAGTTCGAGCCCTTCCTCCGTTTCTCGCCGTGGCCAGTGATAGTCAAGCTTTGGTGGAACTGACGGTGTCAGATTCTTCCCGCTGTGTGACTTCCACTACGTCCATCTGCCTAATCACCCAAGCAGTCAATAGAAAACACCGAGAGCCGAGTTGTGCCATGGCCCTGTTTCTCAAAGACAAGGTGCGGAGCCGCGCTCAATGCAAAACTATGCTGTCACCCTGGAGAGGCCAGCAAACTGTTTATCTAGGTCACCGAAGGTGGGGGTATTCCATAACAAGAGAGACCACGATCACGTTCACCTGTCCACACGAGAGCGGGAGAACGAATGCCGATGTTAAAAAGGAGGCGTTTGATGTTTTTGAAGTGCCTATGTCGTGTTCGACACACACCGAGGATTGGACTTTTCAAGCTAGCTTTAGGAAAGGCATGAAGCATCCGCTCCGCAACAGCACTCTACCCTCTGTGACTCAGTTGTAAAATCTGGTTCAACTTCTGCCCGAGCCGGCTGAAGAAGAAACTCCATCTTCTTTAGAGAAAAAGGTTGCGACTGCCAACAAGCCTTTACTGTCGCGTCGCGCTAAATTTCAGGGCCACATATCACTCATGGGTGAACATTTACGCGTCATCGAAGAAGAGGAAAAAGAAAGGGCGGCTATGGAGGTCGACGACACTGTCGGGCTCCCTTATCCCTATGAACTAGTTTTCGCGATAGTCGGCTTATTGCTTGGCTTCGCAGCATCTTTAGTTTTCGGCTGGCATCGATATCACTTGTCAATTGTCAGCGTTACCCGACGCATAGTCGAACTGGAAGGTCGACTAGCGGTCCACGAAGCTGATGTGGAGGCGCGAATGTAATTCGCCCCCCCCCCGAAACTACTTGTCTATCCTTCTCGCGATCGGGAAGAGTCGCAGGCTGAGGGGGGGGGGGATGTAGCGAACGGTTTCTTGTTACGCCCAAGAAATACGAGGGGAGCGTGAGAGAGAGCTTCAACGTCCGTTCTCACCCTCCGTTATAGATGTAACGGAGAGAATCGCCATCCGTCGGAAATGGTCATCTTACATCTTCCAATCGCTTTAGCGTTGAATGGATAGAAGATGCGAACCATTAAAAAACCCGAGCAGAGACTAGAGTGGGGTCAGTCAGTAGGCTTAGAAGTTGCGTGTTAGTCGTGTTAGCGTTTTGTTTGAACTGGTTCGTTCTGTAATAGACCACAGCAACCCCACCCAGCAAGAAGGTAATCACGAATGCAACCTTCTCTGAGGCTAACTGTTTATGAGAAAAGTAAAAGTTATTGTAAACCCCTCCCTTCTTAACCTTCAATCTTTGGTATATAAGTGCATGGTTGTAACATCTTAAGTAGAGTGGTTTTACTGGCAAATACACAGTCTAGAAACTATTACATTTGGAGGTCCCAACGAAACAGCCAAGAATAACAACGAGACTCTGGAAGAAAAGTTTCTGATCTGTGCTTCATTTGCCAGCTGCAAGTGTTCTATGCTTTTATCATCAAGTCTTCAAGCAACAGACATCGGAACACCATCGAGGTAAGCGAATGCCGTTTGATTCACCTGTACAAAAGACTGCTCTTAACGAGAACACACTACTACCTTTATAGCCCGTACTACAAGAATCTGATTTAACCGACCAAGACCCAAACCTAAGTCACCATCGAGAAAAATTTTTGGACCATTGGAAGACCTTAATAGACTTAGAATTTAAGCAAGACTTAGAAAGAAGTAAATCATAACAGACAATCTCAACAACTGAAAATATCCAAAAGTTACAAACACAGAAACAAGAAGCAAGTCAGGCGACGCAAAATTCGCTGCATTTTTACACTTATTACCTTCTAGAACAAACTTTTAAAGTAACAGATGGTGTAACTGCAGAAACCATTGCAAATGCTACTAAAACACTCAAAGACGATATAGTCGCACAAGGTGGGAACACCAGAACACTCGATAGTTTACTCCAACAGCTACACACATTGCACGGAAAGGAAAAAGAATTTTTGTTCGGTACCATCAGTGTATTGCAGAAAGAGTCAGTAATTGCACTAATTAAGGATAAAAAGGAGATATCTACCCTAAAATTTGAACTTTTAAACGCGCAAAAACAATTGGAGAGTAACAAAAAGGAGGCAAAAAGTTCCAAATATACTTTCAGTTCAGTTCAGGAAAACAAAAAACTGAAATCTGTGGTACATACCAATCGTCTTAAACTTTACATACCAAGAAAACAAGAAACAACTAAGGTAGAAGAAATACTACAAAACCTACCAGAAAATGTTGAAGCCCCTCGGACGACCAACAATTTACCAACGCCGACCAGGCCGACCAAGGAAGCAGCAGCTGATACATCCAGTGAAGATGAACATCAAACCACGCAGGAACGAAGGAGAACCAAAAGAACAAACAAACCACACAATACCCAACCTTTACCGTAACTAAATCCGAAACGATCCTATAACAAATCACCAATACAACTTACGAGGAAGATATCAAGGACCAGATTACTAATTATTTTCATTTTTCACAGATGCAGACATTACTCTTCCTTCTTTGCCTCCTTCATTTACTTAACCCTACTTACCCTATCTACGCATCCGTCTGCGATTGTAACAATATGAAAATACGAAGAATCCTAGACTTTGAATTGCCTTACTACTGTGACAATGAAAAACCAGAAACACAACACTTACCAAGGATACCAACTACTTACACCTTAGTAACCAAGCAAAAACCAGCAGCCACTTGGAAAGGATTGACATGTCAACAGTGGATTAAAACAAAGAAAATAACCGGATCGTTCTGGATCGGGTCCTTCGATACACTTTACTCCCAAAAAAACAATATTAATCACCCCTTTGGAATGCTGGCGGATGGTCAACGATAAAAAATGTGATGACAATAACATGCAAACCGGACCGACGGGACTCAGTTTCACAGCCACTCCTACAGGAGAAGGTAAATGGTACGCCATCAAGGAATACCAAACACTCAACTGTATAGCGGAACAGATCACGCTACGTCAGGAGAAACCAGATAGCCCAATCGAAAGCCCTTTCGGATTACTAAACTCCACTCAACAGGAAGGACAATTCATCCAAAATCAAAATACAATCGTGTGGGGAGAAAGAACAACCAACAGTTCATACACTCAGACGCTACTAAAGGGAAAAGGATACCTGGAAATTTCGCGAGAACCGGAGTCAGATAACTCCAGCCACCTCTACGACACCAGTCGACAGATCGAAATATTGTTTCGTAACAAACCAGATAAGGACATCGTACCAATAGGACATAAAGTGGTTGGAATCCCTCTAACGTACTTGACGTTTCCTGCAGAAACAAAAAAAATTTTATATGAAATGTTCAAGAACACAATCGCAACATGCCTTAAAAATACCAACCTTGCCTCACCAGTATGTGAAGACTACAGAGAACTGTACAAATTCAGACCACAACGTTCTCTTCTTCAAGAAGTTCACTTTCTTTTCGACACCCAAGTCGAGAACGAACAACTTGGGATTCGCCTCTACAGTATTTCATACGCCTGGGGAACTCTAAGATTGGCGCATAGAAGAACAAAAATAATCAAGGAAGATGGAAAAATCGTACAAAAGGATGCAACAATATACATATACATGGATATTAGAAAAAGAGAACAGCTACCTAATTTCCCAAGAATCTGAAATGTGTCATACCGTAGGGGTCGACGAAACCTTAAAATTGGAACAGTGTGCTTTGAAAGGAGATACCAAGAAAAACCAGCAGTGGTTTTTTCAAACAATAAATACCAACCCGGATGTTATAGAAAATTTTCCCGACGTAACATTGCAGGATATTCAAGAAGTCCAATTAGAACAACGAAGACTAGTTACAACCACAATAAACTCACCCATATTTAAAGGTATCTTGAAAGCAGATCACGGCAGTGGAAATATCATCTGGGACATGATCGCCTGGGGATTGTTAAAAAATGGCCAATATCCAAACGGAAAATGTGTCACACATCATGGGCTTAACAAACAACTAACCATGAAAGACTGTGACACAGATTGGAAAAAAATGTCAAGATGAACTGAAAACATTTATCACAAGCAACGATCCCCTAGTGCAATCACAGGTATCCGTAGGAAACTGCAGCAAAGTAACTAAAAAAGGCCAAGCTTTCTAGTATACGTCTGATTTCACCATAAGACCGTTCAACACTAATGCCTGCGTCGTGCAACAAGGGAAACACAACGTTGCTTATTCTACAGGAATGCGCCAACTCCAGTTCAATTTGGGGCACTTTCGAACACACAGGACAGCTCAGGGCAACAGACAGAACTGGCCTAAATTCACCAGCGTCAGACAGAAAATGTCTCACACTAAAAGTAGGACGTCTGAGTTTAGGACATTGCCACGGTTCAAGTAGAAAACAACATTTTAGCTTCGAATACCGAAACCCGCCCCAGATACGAACGCTTTCAGCAGCAGCCATCATAGCGCTTCACACTCAACAATCATTGGACGGAACACAACTCCCACTTATACCACCTCTTCTCAAAAGAGAAAGTAAAGCAAACAACGAAAACTTAACCACGCCCACCACACAAAAATCTATTTCGTCTACTTTAAGCACCACAACGACAGCAAAACCGACTACAAAATTAAGCACAGCAACAATTAAAACAACAATAACCACAACGGCCATAAAAACAACCGTTAAAAGCACACCACCGACACCTAGGCCTACAACAACTAAAAGCCTACGACTACAACTATTCAGCCTACAACTACAACAACTAAGCCTACAACTACTAAGCCTACGACTACCACAACTAAGCCTACGACTACAACAACAAAGCCTACTACTACAACAAATAAGCCTACAACTACAACTGCTACGCCTACAACTGCAACTGCTACGCCTACAAGTACAACTGCTACGCCTACAACTGCAACTGGTACGCCTACAACTACAACAACAAAGCCTACGACTAAAACTACTACAACTACAACAGCAAAGCCTACGACTACAACCACTACGCCTACAACCACAACAACTAAGCCTACGACTACCACCACCTCGCCTACAACTACAACTACCACACTTACAACTACAACTACCACGCCTACAACTACAACTACTAAGCCAACAACTACAACCACAAGACCTAAAACTGCAAGTACTGAACCTACATTGCCCTCAACTACAACTGAAACCACGTCCACTACACTATCATCAACGACAACTATGGCGACAACAACAACAACTGAATTAATAAGCAATTCAACAACACCTCCCAAAACAACTGAAAAAATAAAAGATCCTCCAGTCACGAAAGATCACACCATTACGGAAGATGCAATATTGGAAATTATTGATGACACTGAACAAACAGCTCAGCAAGAAGAATTACCGGACGTACCAATGAAAGGTGAAACAGAAAGCGGTCTACCCCAAAATATAGAAGAATTCAGTGACAAAGTTAAATTCGAAATTTCAAAATGCATGAGCAATATAAAATAAGTATAGAAACGGAACACGAAAACAAACTTGCAAAAGAAATCCGCGATGTATATTGTCAATTTTCAACGATAAAGAAAACTCAAGCCGTGATTCTGGCTCAAAGTAACGGCATTCTTGCTGCTTCAGCACTTGGGTTACCCATCTGTACGAGACTGCAAGGCTTCAGACAAGCGATGACACTTCAACAATGTGAAACAAAACGAATTTTCATCTCCGCAAAAGAATCCAAATGTGGATTTCAACCATTCTTTACCTATGAAGATAAAAACTGCACAATTGGAGTAGATGGATGGTCTATACATCCATATTCTGATTGCTTTTGGAAAACTCATTTGGTAAATTTAAATGGATTCCATCACACCTGGGAACCTAATTCAATAGACGGAAAATGGGTAAAACAAAAAGCAAACATCCAGATGCCGAACTTAGACCTTATCACGGAGTTCGAAGAGTTACACTTGAATGACTTCGACTACAGTTTGAAGAGCCATCCAGCGCACGAAACAATGGAAATGGAGCAATTGAATATTCTAAACGATTTAGTAGGCCTAATGCAGGAATCAAATTCAAAATCAGTTTCTGGCATAGTGATGTCAGAAAAACAGGATAATCAGATAGGTACAATGTTTTCATGGTTCGACACATTGAAAATTCTTATTCTATCTATTATCAGATTCATTGTATTCATCGTATGCTTACGCATATTCAACATTTGCGACCCTTTCACAAGAATCATGGAAAACATTCGCCAAACCAGAATATTAACAAGATACGGAATCAATATGGAAGAAGCACACGAATTAATTTCAATGATCGCAAATTCAAACATTCTACCACCAGAAGAAATAATGGAACAACCATTCACTAGGATGACGGCCCCTACACCTCTTACCATGGTAAGACCCTCACAATCACGCCCAGCTCAACCAAAAACACCGAAACAACGTAGTATTTACCCTATTATGGAAGAAAACTGGGAATCCGTTCAAGCACGCAAATGCACAGGAAAACACACGACGTGCACTTACGTTGTGGGTTATGGAATGGTATGGGAAGACCTTTGCAGATGCTCAACGGAAGTTGAATCTACAAACAACTAACCACAAAAAAAAAATAAACACAACTAATCAAGTTCTCATTTTTAAGGAACACGGGTGAAAGGGGGAAAGTAGTAAATGTATTAAAAATTCAAAATATGACAAATAAAAAAAAAGTGAATTGTCTCCGCTATACCATAAGTGTTTAAACAGCCACCAAACAATCAAGTGTTAAGTAAAAATGGAAGTTTTCAATGTAGTGAAGAAAAACCACGAAGAAACCTTAGTGATGGAACAGAACAGTGAAGACGCAGTACAACATAATGAAGCAAGCGATAGTGAAAGTCAACCAGAACCGAACTACATAGTGATCGAAAGTGACATTGAAACAGAAAGTGAAACACAACGAGATGGACTTTTCGGGGACTATGGTTTTTATCCACCAACGTTCAAACTCGATCCAAATGCTACACAAAAAGCAACACTACCTAAATGTAGTAACTGTGCGATGAAAACGCGCCCAACTTTATCCGCAGCGAGAGCAGATGCCATTCACAAACAAACACAAGCCATCACACGACTACGTGATCAAGAAATTTTCTTAGAAATGATAGACGCTCCAAGGGAAGAAATAAGAAGTTGTATCATCAAGAAATTGGGTCCCGCTGCATGGGATTACCACCCTAAGACAGAATTTCTAAACCAAAAATTTAACAACAAAACACTTCTTCATACAAGCGTGAAAGCAGGAAAACTGGACATAACGGATTTACTGTTAGACTACGGAGCTGACCCAGACATAGAAGAGGATGGCCAGACCATTGCACATAGAGCGGCAGCAGAAAATAACAAGCTCTTAATCAGGATATTACGATATCACAAATACAAGTTTTCATTGTATAATAGCCTTGGAGAAACACCACTAATGGTCGCCATCGCCTACGGGCATGAAGGAGTGGCTAGTTATTTGTGGATAAGTTCCAACGTTGCCCAAATGGCAAAGGACAACAGCACCGTCCTACATTATGCCGCCAAATATGGAAACAATAGTCTCTCTAGGGCAGCACGCGAAAAGAAAATCCACATTAACATCAATCAAACGACTAGACCAGGGAACTATACGGCCCTACATCTAGCCACAATGTATAGGCAGGATCACATAGTAAATATTTTATTGGAACACGGAGCAAATCCAAACATAACTGATGTCAATGGAAATACCCCGCGGGATTACGCGTTTGACGAACAAAGGAGAAACGTATTCGAAGATTGGGACTATATAAGAAGCCGCAAGAGAAAAGCTTCCGACAGTGAATAAGACTCCAATAAATTATATAAAAAAATAAAAAAAATAAAGAGCAAACAAAAGTCTATTTCGCAACACGACAAATCACTACAATGAAGACACTACAAAAACAAATTGCATTCCCATCATTATCCTAGAGGCAGCCTATAAAAAAAGAACGTAGACCATCATTTAACTAACACTCTTATTAGCCTAGAGGCGATGAATAACGGTAAAGGAAACATATCTTGTATTCTGTGTCTCCAACTATATACACATAGCCCAGCAAACAAGGAAAATGGTGAAGGAAAGAAAATAGGTTAAGCTGGTGACAGGTAAAAACAAGTCTTCATCTAACCATTGTCACGCCACATGCCGAAAGGAAGTAAGGAGAAGGAGAAAATCAGATGACAAAGAGGAAAATTGGAGAACCAATTTCTTCTTGTCGAAGGGGGGAAGGAATGTAATAGACCACAGCAACTCCTCCCAGAAACAGCAACCCCACCCAGCAAGAAGGTCATCACGAATGCAACCTTCCCTGAGGCTAACTGTTGATGAGAAAAGTAAAGGTTATTGAGAACCGCTATTGTAAACATCTTAAGTAGAGTTGTTTTACTGGCAAATACACAGTCTAGAAACTATTACAGTTCCCTTCCTAAGTGTAAGCAGTTTTCCTCTTTTTGGTTGTATCCTTTGAGTGTTGCGCCTTGTGTAGTTGTCCATGTAAATCAAAATATAAAATAAACCGTTAATCCCGGGATCGCTCGTTACCATATCCTCTTTACATATAGAAGTATAATCTCATGTTATCACATTGTATTCACATAGAAAACAAGTATATTTCGTTCTGTTTACATGTAGAAGTAGAAACTAATGATTTCACTGTGTATTCACATTGAAAACCAGTATATTTGATCATGTTTACATCTAGAAGTATAAATTCATGGTATAACATTGTTTTCACATTGAATACAAGTACATTTGATTCTATTTACATGTAGAAGTATAAACTCATGGTATCACAGTGTATTTACATTGAAAATAAGTATATTTCATTCTGTTTACATGTAGAAGTATAAACTCATAATATCACAGTGAATTCACATTGTATTTAGGTATATTTCATTTTTTTTGCATGTAGAAGAAGAAACTCATAATATCACAGTGTATTCACATTAAAAACAACTATATTTAATTCTGTTTACATGTAGAAGTATAAACTCATAATATCACAGTGTATTCACATTGAAAACAAGTATATTTGATTCTGTTTACAAATAGAAGTATAAACTCATGGTATGACACTGTATTCACATTGGAAACATGTATATTTGATCCTGTTTACATTTGAAAGTATAAACTCATGGTATTACAGTGTATTCACATTGAATACAAGTATATTTGATTCTATAAACATGTAGAAGTATAAACTCATAATATCACAGTGTATTCACATTGAATAATTATTCTGTTTACATATAGAAGTATAAACTCTTAATATCACAGTGTATTCACATTGAATACAAGTATATTTGATCCTGTTTACAGATAGAAGTATAAACCCATGGTATCACATTTTTTCACATTGAATACAAGAATATTTGATTCTGTCTACATGTAGAAGTATTAACTCATAATATCACAGTGCAATCACACTGAGTAAGAGTATATTTTATGTTGTTTACATGTGGAAGTATTAACTCATGGTGTCACAGTGTATTCACATTGAATACAAGTATGTTTGATGCTGTTTACATGTAAAAGTAAAAACTCTTAATATCACAGTGTATTCACATTTAATTCAAGTATATTTGATTCTGTTTACATGTAGAAGCATAAACTCATGGTATCACTTTGTATTCACATTGAAAACAGTTATATTTTATTCTGTTGACATGTAGAAGTAGAAACTCATAATAGTACAGTGTATTCACATTGAATACAAGTACAGTCATGCGTGCAAGTTTCTTTAGTGGGAACATGGGTCTATATCTTTTCATTGTGTTTGGACGGACGGGATACTATGGTGCCTACCATACCCCCGTTTTCTTTCCATTCTTCTCTTCCTCTACGTTTCAGTCAATTTTCGTACTTTAAATGTTGCACCTTTTTTGCGGGTTGCAAAGAAAGAGAAATAGGAATAGCATAAAGGGGTACGGTAGTGTAATACATCCCTTGTGGGGTAAAGTATTACAAAGAATTAAATGTTGTTTGGAATTGGAATTTAAGTGAACTCGGAGGCGAATTACCCACAATGATAGACGTGTATTTCACTTGACTAAGGCTATAAGAATTACACGGGAAAGGACATACAAGGTGACAAGGAAGGGAATAACGAGGCAAACCATAATGACCAACAGAATAAGGGCAATTTGGAAGCTTACCGATGTAGCGCGAGCGTTACGGGAGCGCACGTTGGTAAAACGATACGAAGCGGAGAATTAACACTCAATAATTCGACTACTAAACGTTGAGAACTGTGAGAAGACTCTAGCAAATTCAAGAATTGCACTGATGGAGTTTCCGCGTCTAAACGTTGTGGAAGTTGCCGAACGACTCTGTTTGTCAGAAATGTGGGTTCATCACGAAACCTCGCATTTTGGGAGTGGTCACAGACGCTGATGGCCTGTCGCAACTCGGCACGGGCAACCAATCAAGAGATGTTTTATTAATTGATTGATTATGACGTGTAAGCAACCAATCAACTGATTGTTTATTTATTGTGCGATATGTGCATCAGTTGCAGGTGTTCATCGAGGTCAGCTAAAAGCGTTGATGACTTCATCTCCGGATTGACAAACAACGTTTCAAGGAAGTAAACAGGAAAAATGTTGCAATTGTAGACGTTAACATAAGGGAAAGGCGGATATCATAAGTGAAAAAGGGGAGTAACATAAGATAATAAAATGTGGGCATGTTGAGTAAATATATTTGCAGGCCTTCGTTACATCGCTCCGGCCGGCGTAAGATTACGTCCCGTAATCAGACTGCATATGTGGCGGTGCGGTCGTGATGAAAAGTTTTAACTTCTTCAATTGGAGGACAGCAAACACCGAAGAGGCCAAGACAGCAGCAAATGCGTAAGACGATGAGGACAAGGATGAAAATGACGGTGACGACCAAGTAGATTATGATTACCTCCCACCAGCTGGTATATCTCTCGACAGCAGCAGGTGCTGTCAGTAGAACATCAGCTGCATGAGGAAGATGATTCAATGGAAAATCAGCATGTGATTGTTCATTCATGGCGGCTACGATATCAGCTCCAACGTTCATGTGGTTGAGTAAATTATCGTTATAAGCTGGATTGCTGCGATGGTCATAGTCGAAAGCTTTCACGTCTTCATAGCGGAAGGAATGAGCCAATGTACGCTCCGGCAGTACAATATTCGGGTCGATCCTTTTCCAAGTGTTGTTGCGGAAGGCGTAAGGTTTATCGTTGAAATTGACGAAACCATTTTTCCAATAGCACGGGGAAAATTTCACTAATTCCCAGCCATCAAGATTAATGGTATAATTGTTAAATTTCGGTTGTGATCCACAAGGTGTGATCACGGTTTCAAATGTGGCGTTTACGGCTTTACACTGAATCACTACGGCGATTTGTCCAAAAGCTTGCAATTTTGCACCGAGGTAATTTCAATAATGAAGCGGCGAGCCAACCATTATATTGGGCGGTGATAATTGCTCGTTCATTTTTAGCTTTGCGAACATCACATTCAATTGTCTGTAACATACGTGCTAATTCATTATCACGATCAATAGCACGATCTTGAATATATTGTTTATTGGCCAATTTATCCAAATCGGGGTCACTAGATGGTGAGGTGGTTTCCACAGAGACGCTTGGTTGGGCCTTCTCCTTGATGGACGCCGACTCAGCGGTGAGTGGTAGAGATTTATCGACGAAAGGCCACGTTAACAACCTCCTTTTGATTGGCCGACGATTTTAAAAGTCTTTGTTCGGTTGTTGCAACTTCGATGATTTCACGCGGTGGTTCGCAAAGTGGTTGAAGAGTTAAATGAAAATCGAGTTGACGGTCGTCGTCCAAGAGGCGGAAATATTTTTCATTAATCGTCTTCATCATAAGATTTCCGATTCCAGATTCAATTGGACGTAATTCGTGTTGAATTTTATGGGTGTATGCCGTATCCCAAACCAAAGTTAGATGGTTGTGAGACAAGGTACCAGCGGTTGCGGAAGCTTTTCCGATCAGCGTTGGAAAATCTTCAACTTCCACTTGTTGAAACAGTTGTAATTGTTCAAGCGCACAATTCAGAGTCTCCCAATCGACGGTTCGCATCCAGTAACCGTCAGATCGAGGTTCATGCGAAAATACATTTTTCTCATCCGAAAGGGTCATTTCATATCCTTCACACTTTTTAGTGTTAATCATTTTATAGCACTCAGAAGCCGTTGTGTCGATAGGAATTTTCTCGGGCACAATCACTGTTTGACCGAAAAAGTTCATAGTCACGCGGTGAATATTTCTCCATTTGGCACAAATAAAACCCGGAAATTTCACTGCGGCGCCTTCATCACTGTAGACAACATATCTCACTGGAACAGCACTCGTGGAATTCATTTTCGGCTTGCAATCAGCATCAGGAAATTGAATAATTCCCATATTCAAAGGCTCAGAACAATCGCACACAGTTGTCTCAAATGCCTGCGGGTGTAACCCGTAAAAGCATAGCAGCAGTAGGAATGGTAACGAGGACATTTCTACATGTAAAAATATATGGTAAATGACATTTAAAAAAATAGAATGAACAGTATACTGGCCAACTTAGTCTAAGTCATCATGTGGGTTTACTAAGCTAAGATAATCAAATATGAAAAAGAAATAATGGAAAGTAAAAGTAAAAGTAAAAGAGAGAAAACAACAACAACGAAATTCTGACGGCTTTTGAAAGGTCAACGATTTCCCATCGGCTTTTCATCGGCTACGCCACGGCAAAATAATAGAAAAATAGGGGGTGTCGTAATTTAACAGTTTTTTATAGTAGAAGGATACAATATTTTTTGAACAAATTTATATCATTGGAAAGAGGGGAAAGTGAGCTTAATTATCAAAAAGAAAGAATTGAAAAATACTCAATTGTGTGGAAATGCTGACGAGAAAGAAACGTTAAAAAATTTTACGGCGGAAACTTTTCTGCCGCGGAAGGTCATGCGCATATCTTGTTTTTTTCCTAAGTCCAATGCAGGGGAAAAGTGCGAATGGGGAGAAGAAGCGGAGGGGAATAAAAATGGAATAGGGGGAGTAGAGAAAGTTGCCTTCGGCAAAAAGGGAACTTAGAATATTTTCAATATTGCTGCGGCGGGGAAGCTGCAGTAGGGAAACGAAAGGGAAAGTGGAAAACTTAGCGTATGTTGGAGTGTGTAAGAATGGAATGCGCTAGCGGTGGCGCTGCTATATATGTAGTGTATATGAGAAAAGTCTTTGCAGTGATAGCAAAGCTATAGAAAAGCATAGAAGGGAAGTGATTTATAGTGAAATTTAGAAAAATTTCAACTGTTTCGTTCGTGTACGAATCACTAAGAGAAGTGGGAGTTGTTGAATTCAAATGGAATACATTACTATCAAGGTTTAACTTATTTCTTTTGTCAATACTTTACTTTTTACTATTTCCAATGTTGTATTGCTACTGAATAATTGTAACAGATGGACTTCTAATAAAATCTACTATTTTTTTCGAAAAATGTCTGTTGTATCTATCGTAAAGGACGGAAATATGGGAAGTTATGCTATTCATGGGCTTAATCAGAGAGGGAACAAATCAAATACAAATATTTCGAAAGAATACAGAGGCAAGAAGAAATAACGAATTATTTTATACTTGTTGGACACGAACATTGTTTTATGGTATCACAACATATGACACGACATACGTATGGAAAGAATGTAAGAAGTTCAATAGTCTAATGGAATAATTTCCTTTTCCTTTATTTTTCTTTGTTTTTTTTTCGAGAGAACTCATGTAATTTTGTGTTTGTTTGTTTGTTTTTTTTTTCTTTTTTGTTTTTTTGTTTTTTTTTCCAAGAAATTATTGTTCTCATTTGTTTCTGTTTGTTTTTTTTCAGAGTTCTTCTGTTTTTTTTTTACTCTTTTGGTATACCTTTTCCTTTATTTTATTTTATTTTTTCCTCTACTATTAATGGAGAGATTTACTTCTCTCTCTCACTTCTTATGTTTTTGTTTTTGTTTTTGTTTTTGTTTTTTTTTTACAATAAAATCATTCGATCATTCCATCAGTAAAGCGAATTGGTTTTCTTCGATTTCTTTGCGGGCGTCGTCTAATAGCATTTTGGTGTTCCGGCTTTTCTGCTGACAAATCGTCCTTGGACTCTGTTGGTGGATTCTTAGACGCGTTAGTGTGTTATGTGGAGTTGTCATCAAAAATTGGAGTAAGATGACGCTAACTTGTAGCATCGGCGCATATTTCAGCGGATGGCAACTGATTTTCTGTATTTTGATGAGATGAAACGGCGACGTTCTCTGGCTTAACTTTCACTGATCAATTTCTTGAGTCGGAAAATTAGTGTCAAATGGGAGGGCGTCACTGTCAAAGGTTTCGTCTGGATTGTCAATGTCGGGGCCGATTGCATTTTCGAAAATATCGGTAGTCTTAGTTGCAATCGATTTACGGAATCAATTTTCAAAATCCAATTGGTCTTCAATGGATGGACAATCTCTTCCAAAGCATTGTTTCGTACAAAGGTTTCAAACGATTGACGTGGGTACGCTGGCATACATAGGAATTATCGGCTATATCTACTGTATTATTGGTATGTACTTTTACCACTCTATAAGGACCTTGATATTTCGAAGTGAATTTCCTGCTGTCACCTTCTTGAACTACACGAATATCTAATAAAATTCTATCTCCTACGACACATTTTCTTTCTTTCGCACGTTTATTATATTGTTCACGCTGACGATTCCGTGCTTTCTCGCTTTCTTCACGGACTCGCTGAAAGCTATAGCGCAATCGATCGGCTAGATTTCCTACATAGTCAGATACAGATTTAAAAGTTTAAGGGGAAGCGTCTAAAAATTCGTTAATGGGAAGATTAGGGTCTCTACCGTGGACTAAATAATAAGGGGTTTCAAGTGTCGAAGAGTGAACTGAACTACGATAAGCGAATAAAACATCGTCTAACATATTTTCCCAATTTGCATGTTCTCCGTCTTTCAATTCTTTTCTTAACATCGCGGTTAGTGTCGGATTAAACCTTTTTGTCTCCTGTCTCGCCATTACTAGCGGGATTGTAGGCCGTTGTCATTCATTGGTCAATGTTTTATTTCTTACACAACAGAACATTTTCGAGGTGAAATTCGTTCCACGATCAGAAATAATGGCTTTAGGCATACCATGTCTTACAATTATTGTTTTATATACACATTCTGCCGTGGTTTGGGCAGTTTGGTCTTTTAGAGCAACTGCTTCCACCCAGCGACTAAAATAATCAGTAATAACTAAAATATAACTATTTCCATTAGGCGAAGCGGGAGTAATAGGGCCTAAAAAGGACATGCCAATTACTTGGAAAGAGGCTTTAGCAATTTCATGGGGGTGCAAAAGTGCTCTATATGTGGAAGAAGTGTTAGCTATACAAGTTTCACAAGCTTGACAATATTCTAAAATATCTTTTCTCATTGTAGGCCAATAATAATGATTTTTGACCTTCAAATAAGTTTTATAAAAAGCTAAAGGTCCACCCATCGGTGCGTCATGTAATTCTTTTAGCACTAGATGGCGAAGCGATAAGGGCAACACTACTTGACAATTAATTTCGTTACGCTTACTATTTTTGGAAGGCACTTCGCGGCGATAAAGTGTACCTTCTATAATTTCAAAATATTCAATTTCTTTAGCCCATTCAGGTTTGGATTGGCTATTCTCCTCATTGAGTTCTCCTTTCTCTAAATAATTTTTGATGGCTACACAAAGTTCGTCTTCTAGCTGTTTTTCACAAATCAACTTAATATTATTCGGTACCGGTTGTATACTAGCTACTTTTAATCGTGATAAAAAATCAGCATTTTGATGAATACGTCCAGGCCTATACTTTAATTCATAATTTGTAGTAGCTAATAGTATAAAGCAAAGTATAGTAGTAGTATAGTATAGCAGCTAATCGAGTTAACGGCTTAGCTATTGAACCGAAATTTTTAATAGATCTTCTATAATATCCAGCAAGTCCAAGAAATGATCTCACTTCGTCAACAGAAGTTGGCGTTTTGTAATTCCCTATCTTATCAATTTTACAAGGATCGGGTTTAATACCGTCCGTTGAAATGACATGACCTAAATAATTTACTGAACGTTTTATAAACTGACATTTGTTAAGTTTCAATTTTAAATTTGCTTCTTTTAATAGGGTAAAAATTTCTCTGATATCATTTAAATGATTTTCAAATGTATCTGAAAAGATAATGACGTCATCCAGATAGACTAACGTTTTACTTCCTAAGACGTCTCTCAGTACATAATTCATTAGCCTTTGGAAAGTGGCTGGTGCATTACACAAACCGAATGCCATTCTTTTAAATTCGTAAAGGTTATTTTCTACAACAAAAGCGGTTTTTTCGATATCTGGATCATGAACTTGAATTTGCCAATAGCCGGAAGCTAAATCAAGAGTTGTGAAGAATTTTTTTCAATATAATTTATCTAAAGTTTCGTCAATTCTTGGCATGGGAAAAGAATCTTTCTTTGTAATAAAGTTTAATTTCCTATAATCGACGCAAAATCTTATTTCTCCATTCTTTTTCTCTACTAATACCACGGGTGAAGCCCATGAGAACTGCGAATATCGAATTACATTTGCTTGAAGCATTTCTTGCACTTTGTCTTCTAATAATTTCCTTTGGTTATTTGTTACTCTATATGGGCGTTGTCGAATGGGGCCTCGTCCTTGGGTATCAATTGTATATTTAATAAGGTTAGTATTCCCTAGTTCGGAATCTTTTGAAGCAAACAAGTCGTGAAAGTCATTTAATAATTTAGAGAGCGGTGCTTGAAATTCAGTGTCGACTTCTGAAATTACAATGGGCTCAGTTATTTCGTTAGGCTTAGCTTCTTGTTGATCTAAAGCTATTTTTTCGATGACGTGACGAATAATTTCAATTACGCCTAATTTGGTGTTTTTTGTGATTTTGACTTGATTTAACGAATAGTTTTCAACTACAATATTATACGTTCCATCTCCCGATACTTTTCCGATAAATCCTTCAATATAAACTTCTGCCGGCAAATTTTCTACTGGTGTAAATATAAATGCGGCGTTAGGGGAAACATACGGAAATGAACCTTTTAGCTGGCCTACAATTACGAGCGACGTCTGACGAGATAGCGTCGTCTTTTTGACCGTCGTAACTGCCATTTCTGGTACCCTAAAAACAGAAGATGAGCCTTGCCCATTTCTAGCTAGATAAATGCTTTTAGTTTCTCCACCATTTGTAATCATAAATTCTTGCTGTAAAATTGACTCTCCGTATCCAACGGGAAAAGTCACTGTTCCCAACGTATGCAACTTTTTCTCCCCTACATCATATAAATCGAAATCAAGCTGACTGCAGATCACCTGACCTCTAGGGGGCCACTCTTTAAATAATCTCTCGTGAATAATACTTTTAGACGCGCCTGTATCAAATAATGCTTGTAACGGGACCTGGAAAATTTTTAATGGAATTCTTGGAGTTGATTCATTCGTAATGGTTGTTAATTTCGTGACTTGTCGGGATTTAAAATGAGGCTCTTCATCAACTGACCCGAAGCTACAGTTGATCCCTACTGGTTTCCCTGGTTTTGAGGGGAACCTGGTATGTTAGGCCTATTGGTGCTTCTGAACTTAGGGCAATTATTAGATTTATGGCCGATGTCCCGGCAAGAATAACATATAGGAGGCTGAACTTGTTCTAGATGTTGACGTTGATAACTACGACAATAAGATTGAATGTGACCGCGGTAGCCACAAAAATTGCAAATTATCGACGGCTGTGTAGGCCTATTGTTGGTATCGTTAGATGATCTCGGAAATGATGGTGTAGTGTTTGTAGGCCTATTCTGTGTGTTTGAGAATTGTCGATTGCCACTATTGTTAGGGAAGCGCGGTGGAAATGGTCTACCATTACTATACTGGTTAAAAGTAGGTGTTTGAAAAGAAACTTGCTTCCTGTGTGCTGCGTTCGCCGGATAAGAGACGTCGTTTTTATTTAGTTGAAGTTTTTTTACGGTTTGGATAAGCTCATTAAGTACGTCTTTAATTTCTTCGCTTTCTATTTTCTTTTCCCCGCCAGGTTTATCCCCGTGGCGAATATTGGCAACTGCCTTATTCACAGCTTCTTTTTGGTCTATTATCATCTGCTTAATTTCTTTTAACTCTGCACTGGTGGTGTCTTGTGACCCGTCTATGGATCGAATAAACTCCTTTTTTTCACGATCCGTTTCCAATGCTTCTAGCCCGAGGGCATACATCCGTGTTGCTGCAACCAGTTCGTTAAAATCTTTAAATTCCTTATATTTAACTTTTGTCTGCAATTTGGAGTCTAGTCCCTCAATAATTTTTTGCATGAGAATAACTGCAAACGATTTTTCCGAATGACCTACAGGATACGCGCGTTTAAAAATTTCTTGTATACGTAGCGCGTAATCGACAACTTTTTCACCTGGCTAACGTTTGACTTTGTTAAACTTTTGAAGATATTAATCAACATTTTCATCGCCATGAAAGTGGTAAAGCAATGCTTCTTTAATTGACTCATAATCATGCAGATGTTCCTTTAAAATTGCCTGAATGACGGAAAAAGCTCTGTCCGTTAATTTAGCACGTAACATCTGAATAGTTTTTTCTTCTGACCATCCCGACCCATCTACTATACTTTCGAATGATTCTAACCAAGAGTCAAAACGAGTAATGGGGCTTCCGGTGAAAGAAGGAAGTAATTGTAACCGGGAGAAAGTATGCTGGTTATTTTGAAAATCGTCCAAATCTCTGACTGTTGCTGCTCTGGTGGGGGAAGTACAGTAGGCCATGTTGTTGTTTTGAACTGGCAATCGAAATCTTAAATTTCCCTGCTGTGAAGTCTGAGACTGTGCTGGAACGCTGCTCGTAGGCGATCGAGGTTCGCAACAACGTCTGCTGTCCGCCTGGATCGTTGTTCCGGGGAAAGGTTGTGTCGATTTGTAGGCTGGTTGTGTGGTTGCCGAATAGGGCGGTGGACGGTGTGTCGTACTGGTATCGGTGGTTGAGGGGTTCTCGACAGCGGCGGTACTTGCTGTGGTGACACGGATTGCTGTGATATCTGTCCCGTGATATCCGGTGATAGCAGTTGTTTCAATTGGGTTTTGGTTTGGGAGAGCGTTTGTTTGATCTTCTCTGCGAGCTGTACGTTGTTCGGTCTGCTGGCTCCTGGGAAATTGTCCAACTTCCTCAGCAGTAAGTTGATCTCGGGCGTCAGTGGTTCCAGTGGAGTCAGTAGTTGCAGCTCCCGTATGTATAGAATGAGGTTGCGAATGTCTGCCAGAAATATTTTTTGATAGGCCAGCGATACCGTCTGCAAGTGAATGGATAGGTCTTCTACTTCTTGCGAAAGATGGCGATATTGATCCTCTCTGTGTCTGAATGGGGTTCCACAATTCAGGGTTAATTCCAAGATATTCTTGTCTTTCTGCAAGTTGGTTATGCTTTGAAACTGTCCCAGCAGGAAGGTCAAGAACAGTCTCGCATACGACGTGAAAATCGCTTTCAGCTCGGACGTCTGTTGTTTTGTTACTGTCGTCTTCTTCGACTGTGTACTGAGTCTCACCTCTAGGATCGACGTCAAGTACTTCAGTAGGATCGTTGGTTCCTTCCACACCGTCGATGGGTTTTGGTCGTCTTGATATAGCTTCGTCAGTCGAATGTCCTGTATCAGACGAATTATCTGGGTCTGCACCTTCGGATCGTTCGACTGGAAATCCGCTTCTCTCTCCTTCAGGCTCTTGATCACAAGTATTAGGGACGGAAGCTTGCTCGCCTTGGTCTGGAATATCTTGTCGTGATTGTTCTTTACTTTGTTGAATAGGTGGCTCAGGCTCAGGTTCAAGTGATTTTCCATTCGGTGTGTTCCTCGTAAGGAAGAAACCGAGAACTGTGCTTGCTAATGAACTAGTTTTGGTCGCTACTTTGGGAGGAGACTTAGCTGGTGAAATAAGTTCAGCGAATCTAGCGAAAAAGGAGGCTGATCGTTTTCCTGACGCAACCACGGACGTAGCGCTTGCTCGAGTTTTTCGGGAGGGAGTTTTATCAAGCCCCGCTACGGCTTTGTACGCAGCGTTCGATCGTAGTTTTCGTAACTGAGAGTTCTTTGGGTGTACTTTGGGATTCAAAACTGGGGAAGCGGATCTACTAATTGCTTCGGCAGTGGTCTCTAAATTCCTACCACTCTGAAGTGTATCTGATGCAAACTGAGTTTCGGTAGTCAAGTTATCAAAATCAAGAGATCGAGCTACGGTGTCCTGATCGGGTAGGGTAACAGTTATTTCGGGCCGAAAGTGCTTGTTTACAGGGGAATGTACAAGTTTATGCCCACCAGTAACAACATCATCATTCATTGTGGTTGAGTTCCAAAAAGCGCTGACACCATTATGTAATACTTCCCTTATGGGGTAAAGTATTACAAAGTATTAAATATTGTTTGGAATTGGAATTTAAGTGAACTCGGAGGCGAATTACCCACAATGATAGACGTGTATTTCAGTTGACTAGGGCCATAAGAATTACACGGGAAAGGACATACAATGTGACAAGGAAGGGAATAACGAGCCAAACCATAATGACCAACAGAATAAGGGCAATTTGGAAGCTTACCGATGTAGCGCGAACGTTACAGGAGCGCACGTTGGTAAAACGATACGAAGCGGAGAATTAAGACTCAATAATTCGACTACTAAACGTTTCAGAACTGTGAGAAGACTCTAGCAAATTATAGAATTGCACTGATGGAGTTTCCACGTCTAAACGTTGTGGAAGTTGCCGAACGACTCTGTTTGTCAGAAATGTGGGTTCATCACGAAACCTCGCATTTCGGGAGTGGTCACAGACGCTGATGGCCTTTCGCAACTCGGCACGAGCAACCAATCAAGAGATGTTTTATTAATTGATTGATTATGACGTGTAAGCAACTAATCAACTGATTGTTTATTTATTGTGCGATATGCGCATCAGTTGCAGGTGTTCATCGAGGTCAGCTAAAAGCGTTGATGACTTCATCTCCGGATTGACAAACCACGTTTCAAGGAAGTAAACAGGAAATATGTTGCAATTGTAGACGTTAACATAAGGGAAAGGCGGATATCATAAGTGAAAAAGGGGAGTAACATAAGATAATAAAATGTGGGCATGTTGAGTAAATATATTTGTAGACCTTCGTTACAGTAGGCACCAAACTATCCCCTCCATCAAAGAGAAATAGAAGGATATAGACCCATTTGCCTGCTAAAGAAACTTCCACGGATGACTGTATATTTGATTCTGTTTACATGTAGAAGTATAAACTCATAATATCACAGTGTATTCACATTGAAAACCATTATATTTCATTCTGTTAATATGTGGAAGTCTAAACTCATGGATTTGACCATGTTTATATGTTGAGTATAAACTCATTGTATGACAGTGTACTCATATTGAAAAGAAGTATATTTGATCCTGTTTACATATAGAAGTAAAAACTCATGGTATGACAGTATATTTACATTGAAAACAAGGATATTTGATCCTGTTTACATATAGAAGTATAAACTCATGGTTTCTTTTTGTATTCACATTGAATACAAGTATATTTTATTCTGTTTACATGTAGAAGTATAAAGTCATAACATCACAGTGCATTCACATTGAAAACCAGAATATTCCATTCTGTTTACATGAAGAAGTAGAAAATCATAATATTACAATGTATTCTTATTGAAAACAAGTATATTTCATTCTGTTTACATGTAGAAGTAGAAACTCATAATATCACAGTGTATCCAAATTGAATACAGGTATATTTGATTCTGTTTACTTGTATAAGTATTAACTCAAAATATCACGATTTATTCACATTGAAAACAGGTATATTTTATTCTGTTTACATGTAGAAGTAAAAACACATAATATCACGACGTATTCAAATTGAAAACAGGTATATGTGATTCTGTTTACATGTAGAAGTATAAACTCATAATATCACAGTGTATTCACATTGAATACAAGTATTTTTGTTTCTGTTGACATGTAGAAGTATAAATTAATCATATCACAGTGTATTCACATTGAAAACAGGTATATTTGATCCTGTTTAAATATTGTAGCGAATAAAGGGGCATTACCCCACAAAACCACCCTGCAAGGTTGCTAACCCGACTACAAGATGCAGATGCAGAAAAGACGCCCCGTCCTAGAATTGATAAGAATAGTTACCGGGGATAGTAATCTAGAATTCAATAAAAAGTAAGAAACATCCCACTATTATTAGAGTATAAGTAGCAGAGTGGAAGACAACAAAGAGTCAGTTGCTTAATTCCTGAGACGCCTATGTCCCTGACCAACGTTTCCAAAACGTGTGTCTGAAGATAAGTCTAGTTCGGTTCTCTTTTATTGTTGTGTATTCCTTTTTCGAGTTGCTCTCTGTGTATTGTAGCCGTACATCAATAAACGGATTCTAGTTCGGGATTCGTCCGTTACATGGTGGAGATACAGGATAGGCCTTTCCAATAGCAAAATTGGACAAATTGTGTCAGCAGACAGAGTTAAGTGGAAAACTAAGAGGCAGGTACTATTTGGAGGTCCTTGGAAATTGTAACCAGCGGGTATTCGTACCTTAAACTGCTTGGGCATAGGACCACAGACCTGATCTAAGTTATCCCTTTTTCAAGAGTCACTGACAACGCCAAGGTAATCTTGCTAGATTAATTTAGGCCTACCGAAAAGGCCGTTCAGCTTGAAGAAAACGGAAGTTAGATGAATACTGGTCAACTGCGACAGAGCAAGCGAATTATGGGAATAGAAGCGTCGCCTCTTAGTGACGTGTGATCACTCAGTAAGAAAGTAAGCCAAACGGGAGCGAGACCGAAGATTTTACTGCAAGGTGAGGTGGAAACGCAAGCGTCTCGAGAGATCGGCCATTCAAACCCGCACCGAGGGAGTGAATCCTTGAACCCGATCGAAAGCACAGACCCAAAAACGAACCCTACGTGTAACTACCGGAATCTTCTGCTTCAACAAAAAACAAGGGACAGCGGCCTAGGAGAAGAGTCGGTAGTCGAACCGGCAAACCCGTGGGAAGAAACCGTGGTTGGAGCAGAACCAACCATCGAAGAGGGGAAAACCAAAGATAGGGAAAGCTCAGACTCGCAAGGTTGGCGCAGTCCACTTGACCCGTCGAGGGAGTCGTCAATTGTAGTTTCGGCAGACGAGAACGAATCAGAAAAGGGATCCCCAATCAGCCCACGCACTGCGTCACCGGCAGCAATGGCTCAATGACCACCTGTACCCCAACTCCAGTATAGAGCACCCCCTATCTTCTACGAAAGGCAGGATGAGGATGCTTTCTACTGCATGGAACGCTACGAAAGCATCACAGCGTACAATCGATGGGGTCCTGAGGAAAAACGGGAGAACTTTGGGATGCAACTGGACGGGACGGCGAGGAAGTGGTTCCTTTGATCGGGAACCCCTTCCGAATGGGAAGATACTCCTGCAGTGGCAGCAGCGGCGGGAGTGGCAGCCGCACCAGCAGTCACCGGATTAAAAACCAGAATCCTCAGAGAATTCCAACCCAAACATTATAGTCACTTTCAGGAGGCGAAGCTACGCCAGCGAAAGCAGGGCATCAACGAATCCGGGATATAATATTTTTACGACGTCGTTGACTTTTGCAGAAGGGTCGACCCCAGGATGTCAGAGGAAACAAAGGTGGACTACCTGTTCCGAGGATTGAAGCCCACCTTAGTAGAAAAGATTTTGGTCGCTAGCCCTACAACGACCGCAGAATTTTTAATAGCACACTGAAGCATCGGAGCTGGCAAATCGCCCCAATTGGGCTGTTAGTATCCTAGGACCCGAGAAAATCAAGTCGCCAGGAAAACCAGAAGGAAAGGATGACTTGAGAGACCTAGTCCTCGAGTTGAAGGCTTAGATCGCGGAAATGAAACGAACCGTCAGGGACCCACGATCTTGGACCGGGAAAGACAGACCAAAGCCTTCGCGAACATCCGATGGGAAGCCGATTTGCCATAATTGCAGAAGGGTGGGACACATAGCACGTTATTGCAAAACGAAGCAGGAATCCGAAGACCAGAAGTCGGCTGCTACCTGGAAAGTTCCTCAGAAAAACAACACAGGTGGAAGCAGCAGAGAAGAAAACAAAAACGAGGGGACGGAAGAGCGATATACGAGGACGACGGTGGGGATGGTTTCTGCAGATGAAGATGACGCTGAAGAATCAACTGTACTTCTCATTGATTCATCGCGTCTTATCACCAAAAACGTCATTTGCCAAGGCGTAAGAGTTAGATCGGTCATCGACACCAGCGCTGTGGTATCAGTGGCGTCGCCTAGCCTGCAGGAGAAACTACAAGTTCGACGGACCCGGTGGGATGGGCCATCCGTGTTGATGGTGAACGGTTAGAAGGCGTCCCCACTAGGTGCTCACGAACTGGACATCGAGCACCGAGGAATGAAGGCGAGGGGAAAGGTGATACTACTGGAAATGAACGGAATTGAGCTATTACTGGGAAACGACTTCCTTAGCCAGTTCAAGCGCCTTCAGATCAACAATGCCGAGAAAGGAGCAGAGCTGTTACTTAACGGGGAATTACCCGTAAATGCCATCACAGAGCGGGCCCCCACTTCCACTCGTAAGCTAGTGACCAGGACGGGCAGAACACTACCTCCAAGGACCATTCTCCCCGTGGAGATTGAGCCAGCTAATCTAGAAGAGGATATCTGGATGGTCGAGCCGTCCGAACACCTCACTCAGGCAAAGGGCGTGACAGCAGGAAAGGTTTTGGTGTCCACCGAACGCCCATTAGGACACATTTTGATGGTAAATCCACGAATCGTAAATCCATCATTCCACTAATCGTCGGACCTACAGTACCCACCACAAGTGTTAGAAAATGCGGCGAAACCCGTAAGCCTCCGTGTAAATACCTCGCTGATTTGCGAGGTAAATACTGGGGATAGATTTTTTAATTTTTTATGACAAATACATTTGTTGAAGATGTATTCTTGAAAAAAAAATCAGAACTGTACAAGCCTCCGCTGAGGCTGTACACCACTTTCCAGAAGTATTAAAATTTTTTTTTGTGTGTGGATCTCTTATGGCGGGATGGATTTTTCCGGCGACCATATCTTTTGTTCCGATTAAGATACGGAGCCGGGGAATTTTTTACAAATTGCCCATTGGGCACTTTATTCCACAACCGCGATTCGATCGTGATTCATGAACCCCTTCCCTATTTTTTTCGCCCGGGAAAAACGCGCATTCCATTCAAGGACTATTATTGTGTGTACAACGACACAGGGAAAATGTAGTATGACTTTTTCCCACTGTGGGCGCATGGCGCGCAAGGGGTGCGCAACTCTTTCTTTGTTGCGGGCACATATCCAGCACCTTCACACATCCAGCACCTTCTCCGACTCTGAATGGGTGGTGGTGACCGACTTCACATTTGATCCGGTCGACAAAATTATCAAAACGCTCTACGACCTATTAGATGGAAAAGTGGAAGCAATGACCTACCAATACGACGGCCCCGAAGACAAATTCAAGAAAGCACTCCAACATCAAGTAGAGCTGCGAGCATGCTCGAATTTAGAAAAACTGAAGACCAGCCACCGACGCCTAAACGAGCTTAAGGCAGCAGTCAGTTCGGAAGGAGCGAGAGCAAAAAGAGCCCTTGTAGATGGGTGAGGAAAAATCCGGAATTGGCTCTTCGGAGTGTCCACACAAGAAGAGCTGGAACATGTTAACGACCACGTCGAGAAATTATCAACTGAAACAACGTCCATCGTTCACGCAATGGAAGTGCATGCTTCACTTATCAACGAGACGCTGTGGAAAACCAAGGCCGTAGCAGACGCCGTAGTCGAACTGCAGACCGCGTTTGCCCAGGTGAAAAACGAGGCCAAAAAGATAGACCAAAAGATCGGCGGGATAACCCATGAAATCGAGAGACAGAGGTTGGCAGCCGTGAAAGTCAAAAATTCCTTCCGACAAATTGAGTCCGCGATTGCCTGGATAGACGAGTCGATCGAAAACCTCGCCATCGGGCTGGCTACTATGGCTATGGAAAGACTTCCGGCAACGCTTTTCCCACCTCTACAAGTGCAAGCAGTGCTGGGAGACATAAAAGCGATCCTTCCGGCAGGATGGTCGTTAAGCCCATCAGTCCAGGCGGGCGACACATGGAAAGTGTACAAAGAAGCAAAGGTGATAGTGGCAGCGATAAATAATGGGTTAAGAATTTTTATTCACCTCCCAGTGTTTGAATTTCTACTAAGCTTCACACTGTATGAAGTAATAAGCTTACCGCGTCCTGTAAACAACTCAACACAAGGAGCACAATTCCATCCACGAGCCTGATTCTAAGGAAATTGAACCAGCAATAGAGCCAGAGATGAAAAATTGGAAGCATAAACCGCTAATATCGCGTCGCGTTACGACCCAAAACCATGTGATGCTCATGGGAGAACATCTACGAATCATAAAATAAGAGGAAAAAGCAAGACGAAGCAGAAATCGCCATGGGGTTGTTCGTTATCCCGTCGAAATAATCGCCGTCGTAGCCGTACTGTTTTCCAGCCTTGCTCTGCTGCTATTTTTTCTTGGGCACAAGAATCAAGCTTCGTTTTCAGGCCTAACAGAACGGGTGATTGAACTGGAAAAGCGATTAGCATCGCATGAATTGGAAGTAGAAGAGTATGTATAAGCCGTGCCCTAGCATCGCTTTCTGAAGAAACCTTATTCTTCTCCATTTTTTTTTAGTCTATCGTTTCCCTTTCGTATTCTCCTGATATGTTTTCTCCTTCTTTCCTCCGCTAGCTGATAAGAATTATCATGGAACAAAAACAAGCAAAGCAAGTCAATTGCGTCATGTTCCGGGTAATCTGAATCCAGCTGACGATTGTTCAAGAGGCATCCCGGCAACTTACCTGACATCCCAGCATCGATGGCTAAGAGGCCCCGATTTTTTGCTCATGCCCGAAGCAAATTGGCCGTCACCGACTATCATCAACGAGCCCTCATCCGAGGATGTCGAGGTTGTGCCAGAAAAATATGTTGGCGCCCTGCGTGTCCAACACCCTAATCCCATTTACACACTCATCCAAAAATCATCAAATATATTCATACTTAAAAGGACAGTCGCTTGGCTGCTACGTTTCTTAACCAATTTCAAGTTATCAATCAAGAACCTCCCGCGAATAGGTGAAAAGTGGCTAATACCTGCGGACATCCGAGATGCAGCCAACTTGATCATAAAGGTAAGCGCATCACTTTCCAATGGAGCTCGACTATATAAATAAAGGAAAACCTGTTCCAGCAACATCCAAGTTGGCCTCCCTTAACCCCACACGAGACACCCTCGGAGTTCTACGTGTTGGTGGGAAACTTCAACACGCCTCCATCCCAGAACATGCTAAACATCCGGCCATTCTGGACCCAAACTAATACGCAAACAATACGTCAACTATCAACCATGGTCATACGAAAGCACACGAGCGTTGGGGGCATGCGTCAACCGAACTAACTTTGCACGACGTACGGCAGCAGTATCATATTCTACAGCCTCGAGCGTCCATCCGACTTGTACTCCGAGATTGTTTCACCTGCAAATTACGCAACAGCAAACCAGTCCCCCCTCTGATGGGCCCACTTCCAGCAAGCCGTCTTCAATCTCATCTCCCCGCATTTTCCAACGTAGACATTGATTTTTTCGCACCATATTCCTTAACCCTTTTCCGTCAAAAAGTAAAACTCTAAGGTGTCATGTTCACCTGCCTCGATTGCCGTGCAGTTCATCTAGACATCACCCATTTGATGATTTAGATTCGTTCATGATGGCATTCACTCGTTTTGTCGATCTACGCGGTCTCCCAAGGATCTGCTACAGTGATAACGGGACAAACCTAGTTGCTGGAGAACGAGAAATCGCCGATGCAATGTCCGGATGGAATCAAGAAAAACTGGTAAATAAAATGGCTAATCAAAATGTGGAGTGGCGCTTCAGCCCTCCTGCCTCCCCACACTTTGGCGGCAGCTGGGAACGCCTGATAAAATCCGCAAAATTCACCCTTCGCAGCGTTCTCAACGAGCGCACACTAAACGACAAAATTTTTCTCACTGCTATGTCCGGCGTTACTGCCTTACTTAAAACCCGACCATTAACTTATGTTAGCACCAATCCACATGATCCACAGCCTCTGACTCCCAACAATTTTTTAACTGGACGGGCCAATCCGCGCCTCCATGTTGACGGCACTGAGAATTTTGGTGGATTGACCAAAAAAGATGGCTGGTTTCCCAAGAAATTATTACTCATTTCTTGAATCGATGGCTAAAGGAATACGTCCCCAATTTGATCGAAAGGAGAAAATAGCTACGCCCTCGACGAAATTTAGCCGTTGATGATATTTTTCTGGTTGTGATGCCCAACATGAAGCAAGGAGAGTGGCCTATTGGCCGCAAAGTTCGCGTCAGTCCAGGCCAAGATGGAGTAGAAAGTTCCGCAGAAGTGAAGGTTATCAAGCTCTTCCCAGACGGAAAGGCAGGAAGGAACCTTTTCAAATCACCACGAAAACCTCTGTCTTGAGTCCTCGAAAACCTCGTTGCAGACGACTCAAACTAAGAAATTTCCGTCAGCAAGACCAGGCTTCCCTTTCCTTTGTTCGCAACAACCCTTCTTTCCCTTTCATATAAGTATCCGTTCTATGGGTAGGGGCAGTACTCTTTCCGAAAGTGCGCAGTACACTTGGCAACTGTATTCCAGCAAATTTTCTCATATCACTTGTATCGCAAGTCAGTAATACACACTCAAGTTTTCCCAAAATCATTTCAATACCTGACGGAAAATTACTTGCCGTACAGTATTCACATTGAACACAGGTATATTTGATCCTGTTTACATGTAGAAGTATAAACTCATAATATCACAGTGTAGTCAAATTGAATACAAGAATATTTTATCCTGTTTACATGTCGAAATATAAACTCATTATATCACAGTGGATTCACATTGAAAACATCTATATTTATTTCTTTTTACATATAGAAGTAAAAACTTATCGTATCACAGTGTATTCACAATGAATACAAGTATAGTTGATTCTGTTTACATGTAGAAGTATAAAATCATAATATCACAGTGTTTGAAAATTGAAAACAGGTATATTTGATCGTGTTTTATTGTGGTGAAGAGATCAAATTTTATGGTGAAGCGGCTGATGAGTTTGATAACTTTAAACTTGAAAACCCAATTAGCGCGCAAATTTACGGCAGAGTATAAATAGTTTTGCAGTAAAATCTACAGTTCCTAGGATAAGAATAAAAATAGGAAATTCTGTTGTAAAAGCGCTGTTTGACAATGGAGCTGAGAGAAGCGTTATTAGTAGCACATTTTTTCATAAGCTTAAAGAAGGAAAGGAATTAATTAATTTCACTAAACAGGTAGATGTGGATCTTTTCAGCATAAATGAAAGGCGCCTCGTGACAGAGGGCACAATCACCATTAACTTTTCTGTGGCAGAAGAAACGCCACGCCAAGCACTTAGGCAGAAATTCATCGTCGTAAATGGAATTGTTAAAGATTGCGTTCTAGGGCGCGATGCACTTTGGAAAAATCAGTTTATCTATAACGGAAAACAACAGTCCATCTACCGAGTCCCGGAAATTGATTACTTCCAAAAAACAGAAAATCCCTCTGTGATTAGCAAATCTTTGAGAATTCCTCCAAATTCCACTAGTCTCCTAGAGACTAGAGAAGAGGAAACTCATTTCAACCCTCTCAATACTTGTCATTTTGTTAGATGCTGTAATATTCCGTCCGGGCTTAGCCTGGAACCCTACATCTCTACGACACAAAATCATTCGCTCCGTGTGGAGGCTGTTAATGGAACAGATAAAACCATATTTCTACCTCGCCTTACAGTGTTAAGGACCCTTCGTATTTCCAGTCCTTCAAGAAAGCCTGTTGAAACAATGGCTTCAATTAGCGTAGCTTCAGATCCAATAAACACAGCAGCCATTAGGTCAGCTTTTCCAGACATAGATGAGGAAAACAGAGAGAATTTGTGTAGATTAAAAATAAATAATTATAACAGTTTTGCTTTTAAAACAAGTGAGTTAGGCCATACTACTTTAGTAAAACATGTCATTGACACACAAGGACAAGGTCCTATTCGTCAAAGAGCATATCGTACGTCTCCAAAACAAAAAGAGATAGCTAAAAATATAATCGAGGAACTGATGCAAAATAAAATAATTCGTCATTCAATTTCTCCGTGGGCAGCCCCGATAGTATTAGTAAGTAAGAAAACAGGGGATATCCGTTTGTGTGTAGATTTTAGAAAATTAAATGCAATTACAAATATAGATTCTTTCCCTTTACCTCGTATTGACGACGTTTTAGATTTACTGGTGGGACAGAGGTATTTTTCCCCATAGATCTTGCCTCCGGATATTGGCAAATTGAGCTCGAGGAGGAATCCAAAGAAAAAACAGCCTTCATAGTCGATGACAATTTGTACGATTGGAATCGTTTGGCATTTGGTTTAACCAACGCCCCGGGAACGTTTCAAAGACTGATGAATTCAGTTTTACGAAGAGTTATTGGAAAGATTTGTCTCGTTGATCTTGACGATATAATAATTTTTTCAAGTATTATTGAAGAGCATTTTACCAATTTGAAGACTGTTGTTTTTTCCCTCTTAGAAAACGCGCACCTAAAAATGAAAATGTCAAAATGTGAATTTTTAGCGCAATCAGTTTCCTATCTTGGACACGTAATCACGGCTTAAGGAATAAAACTAGACTCTGCTAAAACTGAAACCCTTGTGAATTACAAAAGACCTGGTACAGTAAAAGAATTACAATCTTTTTTGGGACTAGCCAGTTACTACAGACGATTTGTAAAAAATTTCTCTACCGTCGCTCGTTCGTGGAAAAAAGTTTCTCTACCGTTGTTATCACAGACTAAAGGAAAACCTACTGATTGTGTAACTTTGGGTAACAGATGAATTTGCAACTTTTGAGTACTTGCGACATTGTTTAATATCAGAACCTATGTTGATATACCAGGATTTTTCGAAGGAATTTCTGATTTACACGGACGCAAGTAACTATGGCTTAGGAGCCGTCCTTTCTCATATGAAAGACGGAAAGGACCAACCCATAGCCTATGCAAGCAGAAATCTCAATAAAGGGGAAATCATGTATTCGACAATAGAAAAAGAGGCCGCAGCAGTAGTGTTTGGGATAAAACGTTTCCGACATTACTTACAAGATCAACCCTTTGTTATTGAAAGCGATCACAGGCCTTTTCAATGGATGCGGAATTTTAAAGACGAAACGGGGCGACTAGGTAGATGGGCGATTTTGTTATCTTATATGAAGTTCAGTGTTCAGTACCAACCAGGTCGAGTACACGAGAATGCTGATTTTCTTTCAAGAATACCGATGAATCTAATATCTGCCATTCCTGCAGACAACAACGTAATGTGTCAAGAACAGCAGAAAGATTCTCTGTGCAAAGCAATCGTTACGTTTTTGGAACAATATGAACCTTGGAAAAAAGAAGATGACCCGATGCCTTCTTGGGTCAGTGAAATAGATTATTTCTTTGTTGAAAATGGTCTTTTATGTAAACACTACGAGCCTACGTCAGTGGAAAGAAGAAACTTTAAACAGTGTCAAGTGGATGTTCCACTTTCTCTGAGAAAGCAACTTTTACAAGAATACCATGATTCCCCATTGTCAGGACATATGGCAGCTAGGCGAACATTCTTTCGTCTAAGGGACAAATACTATTGGCCTACCATGTTACGGGATGTTAAGGAATATTTCACTTCTTGTGAACCTGTGCACTGGGACGTCGAGTGCACAGTACGAAAGCCTATCTCAACCCGTTAGACCTCGCTACAAGACCTTTTGAAGTAATGGGCTTAGATTTTCTAGGTCCAATCAAACCGCATTCACTTCAAGGAAACAATTATATATTAGTAATCACGGATTACTTTTCTTAATGTACAGAAGTCATTCCTCTTACCAACTGTACCGCCCTCAGTACTAGTAAAGCCTTAGTAGAACGAATTATTTTACATCATGGTCCCTTGAAAGCAATAATTACAGATCGAGGCAGTAATTTTACTTCTGAATTATTTTCTGCGCTTCGTAAAGCTTTAAACATTAAACGCATGAAAACAACTGCGTATCACCCTCAGACTAATGAGCAAACATAGCGATTCAACAAAACTGTTGTTGAAATGATAAGGAAATCTTTGGAGAATGGATTCGAGCGGTGGGAGGATATTTTAGGCCCCATTGTTTTCGCTTATAATAATTCTCTCCACTCGTCAACACTTAAGACTCCATATTTTCTAAATCACGGTCGTGATCCAGTCATGCCGATTGATCAACTCCTCCGTCCTATTCCCCCAGTAATAGTTACTCCCTCAGACTATGAAAGTCAAATTATGAAACGCTTACACGAAGCCTTTCAGCTTGTCAAAATTAATCTTTCCCAAGCTCGTGAACAACAAAAAGCCAGTACGATAAAAGCGTAAAAGAGCAAAAATGTAACGTAGGAGATAAAGTTTTACTGGATATGCGAACGCCCTTGGCGGGAATTAGAAAAAACTCCTTCCACGTTTTAAAGGCCCTTTTCGAATTTTGAAAGTAAGCAACAATAGTACTGTGGAAATACAACAAGACGTAGGAAAACAAACACAGCTTGTACATGTGAATGGAATAAAATCCCTATTTGAGTCAATGATCTGGAAAGACGAACCAGGTGTCGACTTTTTAGATGTGAGAATTGAGAAACAGGCTGAAAAATTCGTACAAGAAACTGCAGATGAACTCGAAACTTTTCCTCTACCCCTACAAACATACCTTAAAGCTGAGTTCCTTGTGAAAAAGAAAATCCTACTCAAAATTTGAGGGACCCCCAGCCACATTTCCTCCTACTCCAAATTTAATGATTAGTTCACCAACAATTTCGTTACCTTCCAACCCGATTCTAGAGACGTTAACCTTACCCATACAACCAGAGCGTCGCCTCGGTTTACGTCCTCGGAATCTTTTAAAACCAGTTGTCAAATTCTGAAATTGTATTGCTGTTATTTTTTGTAAATCCCGTTCGAATCACTTAAACTATCTTTTAGTCGTGTTTAAATTCTAATTATTGCGTATTAACGGATTTCTTTAACTTTTAGTAATAGTTGAACAATATCACTTAAAGCACTCTTTAAAAAAATAAAATAAAAATAAATAAATAAATAAATAAATAAGTAAATAAAAACTTTGTATTAGTAATCTTAATAATTCATAGAATGGATCACTGAAATTGATTTTGAAATTACTTTTTTCTTATAGATTATGTCCTCTACCTCTCCTCATCATACCGTTTTTCTGTCGCATCCATGCTCTTAATATCACTATTTGTAATTGTACGGCTTCTCAGCCAAAGGGGTTCCTAAAATTCACTAGTGATGACTGTGATTATCAAATAAGCCCCCTTCCTGCTATTTCAGTATATTATGATGTCTATTCTACTCTTCCCCAAATCAACCGTTTTGTTGGCCATTCGTGTACCATGTGGCTGGAAAGGAAAGACATCTATACTGACTTCTGGGGTTGGCAAACTCCAAGTCAATCAAGAGTGCCAATAGAAGTCAATGCACATGAATGTGAAAAAATGCGAGATTCCCGATTGTGCCATGGCAAAAGCATGGACTACTTAGGAAAGAATAAGTAGTCGTTCGAACGTATTCCAAATGTGCAGGGTAGCTGGCTTCAAGTTACAGCTGATCAGCGGAATAACTGTCGATTAGAAGAAGTTACTTTAGAAACTGAGTGCGCTAACTATACGATAAGTTCATCCATTGGCGATATACCGAAAGGGATCAATGGATCCATTTCTCACAACCTAGTGACCATTGTCTGGAAAGAATCGTTAAGAGAAGTTCAACAGTGCAATCTAAGGCTTGTGGAAACAGGTATCGCTCAACGTTACCTGACTAACAGTGAAATAGAAAGAATTCGTGACGTCGAACAACAACTTGACTTTGTTTACAATACAACTAACAATAAATATTGTACTTCATCAGAAAAAAGTTACAAACAAGTAATCGGAGTGGAAAAAGTTATTTTACGTTTACATTCTTTAACTGACACCAATGCTCATCCGAGTAAACCACTGAAAGAAGACATCGAAAATAATGCTGACATTATCCGGGCTGAAATCAGCGGAGCGGCACATTCTCAATACGCACAAGACCGAATAACAGATGGAATAAATGGAGTGGCTCGAGAAATTCGAGCTCTACAATGTGAAAATTGGTTTCTGGCACACAAAACTGCTATCGCAACCGCACAACACAGTGGATGGCTTGCTGCCAGTTACCTTAATTTACCCACATGTAGCAAATTGATAGCCACTGGTGAATCGATCAGCGTCTATCAATGCTCCCCGAAAAATTCAACGATCACCACTGAAATCACAAGCTGTGGTCCTCAACCCAAACTTGGCGACTACACTTTAGACACTGAAGCATAGGAACTGACGCCTTACACCCCCTGTTACTGGCACAAAAATTTCGTCCACATTAACGGCCGAGCACATTTCTACAAAAACAGTTCTTGGCATCCAATCGTCCCCGGTGTAATAATCCAAGGACATAGTTTGATCAACACTTTGCCGTATGAAATTGATAAGCTACTCGCACTAAGTTTACACCCCGCGCTAACCCCCCACCCGATGAGCACCGCAGCTGCAATCGCCGAGATAATTGCTGCTGCTAAAGAAGAACATAGCATCGACCTTGGAAATTCTTTTCACATGAGCACTCTTTTTTCCTCACTACAAAAAGGAAAGAACGTTTTCCTGTCGTCTAAGATTCTTAGTTGGTCAAGTAGCATTTGTAGTCTTCTAGGGATGGGATTTATCGGATTCGTTTTCTTTCATTTTTATGGAATAGGTTCCCTTATTGCAAGATACATACCTTGTTGTTCTTTTCTAAGTACTTATAACCCTTTCACTTGCTTCACCAAAACATATGATAATGATATAGAAGTAGTCCACCCCGCGTTATTAAACCCCAAAAATCCATCCACACCCTTTACTATTGTAAACTTACCCAACTCTAATCAACAACCCGCCCCGGAATTTTTTGCCCAATCAGCCTCTTTTCAACAAGGAGAGCCTCCATGGAACAAATTCCAACGGGACGCACTAAGACAAGCGCATCGAGAAGCAGCTGTTCTGTTGAATTAATTAAGGTTGTTTTCTTTGTTTTGTTTTGACTCACTTTCTATTCCGTTCCAAATTTGACCTTGATTGATTGCGAGACGCAATCTTTTGGAACCGGATAACTATGTAAAGAACCAAAACAATTTATTTTTTATTCTTTTCCTTATTTTTCCCTACCCTTTATTCGTACGTAACATTAATTTTTTTATACGCTCCTCTTTTCTATCTAATTTCTTCCTTAGACGTCTTACAGACTGATTTTCCGTCCAACATTTCAACTTGATTTTCTTGTAGTTCAACCTTTACGAACTCCGTATAAAAACTTTTTGTTCTATAGAAAATAGTAGAGACACCGTTCAAAATTCAGTCCTTTCTAGAGTTGTTCCCCAATTTTTTGTGCTACTGAAAATATACTTCAAAAGAAACGACAATGAAAAAGTAAATTAAAACATTAATAGCTTACAATATAGGAGTAAAAACTCATTGAATGACAGTATATTCATATCGAAAACAAGTATATTTGATCCTGTTTACATATAGAAGTATAAACTCATGGTATCACATTGTATTCACGTTGAATACAAGTATATTTGATTCTGTTTACATGAAGAAGTATAAACTCATAATATAACAGTGTATTCATATTAAATACAAGTATATTTGATTCTGTTTACATATAGAAGTAAAAACTCATGGTATGACAGTATTTTCACATTGAAAACAACTATTTTTAATCCGGTTAACATATAGAACTATAAACTCATGGTATCAAATTGTATTCACATTGAAAACAAGAATATTTGATGATGTTTACTTATAGAAGTAAAACCTCACGGTATGACAGTGTATTCACATTGAATAAGAGTATTTTTGATTCTGTTTACATGTAGAAGTATGAATTCATAATATTACAGTGTATTCACATTGAAAACAAATATATTTCATTCTGTTTACAAATAGAAGTAAAAACTCATGGTATCACAGTGTATTTACATTGAATACAAGTATATTTGATTCTATTTACACGTAGAAGTATAAACTCTTAATATCATAGTGTATCTACTTTGAAAACCAGTATATTTCATTCTGTTTACATGTGGAAGTATAAACTCATGGTAAGACAGTGTATTCACATTGAAAACAAGTATATTTGATCCTGTTTACATATAGAAGTAAAACCTCACGGTATGACAGTGTATTCACATTGAATAAGAGTATTTTTGATTCTGTTTACATGTAGAAGTATGAATTCATAATATCACAGTGCATTCACATTGAATAAGAGTACATTTTATGCTGTTTACATGTAGAAGTATAAACTATTAATCCCACAGTGTATTCATATTGAATACAAGTACATTTGAATTTGTTTACATGTAGAAGTATAAACTCATAATATCGAACTGTTTTAACATTGAAAACAGGTATATTTGATCCTGTTTACATATAGAAGTAAAAAATCTTTTTACATATGGAAGTATAAATTGATGTTATTATAGTGTATTCACATTGAATACAAGTATAGTTTATTATGTTTTCATGTAAAATTATAAACTTTTAATATCACAGTGTATTCACACTGATTAAAAGTATGTTGGATTCTGTTTACATGTAGAAGTATAAACTCATAATTTCACAGTGTGTTCACATTGAAAACAGTTATATTGACAGAAGCCATTATTGACACAGGTTTGGGAATCACTGTTATTTCTCCTTACTTTCATAGAATGCTAAAACTTCCATTGAAAAATTGGGTTGGGTCAGATGTACTATTGGCAGATGGGAAAAGAACTCGGCCTCATTGGATTGTAGATGTTGAAATAAAAATAGACAACATAAATTTTTCAGTCACTGCTGTTGTTTAAGAAATTAATGGTTGTAATTTATTGATTGGGAATTATACACTCCGAGAATTGAAGTCCATTCAAATTAATTACGAAAATTAACAGTTATCTTTTAAAATTTGTGAAATTGATTATGTCGATCCACCCAACAATTCTGATTTCATTGTTTGCAAAGAGGCTTGTTCTCTTCCAGCACATTCGGTGATTTCTATCCCTGTAACTCGAACAAATGAAATGACTCATAGAAGGACAACCGGGGATGTTGAAATGATTGAGCCTTCTATTAAAATATTGAACGATAAGGGTCTCTCCGTGGGTCGATTTTGTTTTTTATCCAATTTGTCACTTGAAACAGTTCAGTTAATAAATTTTTCGGATTCTCCTCAATTAATCGAAAAGGGGGTAAAATTGGGAGAGATCTGGACATTTGAAGTTCCAGACCAGCCTTTATTGTTTGATAACAGTTCAGAATTAAATCTTGATGATGCAATTAATAAAGAATTACCTACAGATCAGAGACAGTCCATTAAAGAATTGCTTTTCAATATTCTGCTTGTTTTGCTACAAACAGTCATGATCTCAGATCCTCTAATCTTGTACAACACAGTATTGATATTGGAAATCATCCGCCAGTATATCAAGCACCATATCCTAGTGCATGGAAGCAGCGAGGTCAAATTCAAGAATAAGTAGAACAGATGCTAATGACAATATTATTGAATTTTCTCAAAGCGCATTTGCTTCTCCTGTTGTATTGGTTCGGAAACCTGATAATTCTTGGCGTTTTTGCGTCGATTATCGCAAATTGAATTCTATTACTAGAAAAAACGAGTACTCTCTTCCGCGAATTGAAGACGCATTAAGTAGGTTAGAGGGGTCGAAATATTTTTCTATAATGGATATGCAGAGTGGTTACTGGCAAGTTCAGATGAAAAGCTGATAAAGAAAAAACTGCCTTCATAACAGCGGATGGACTTTATCAGTTCAAAGTTATGCCTTTTAGACTGACAAATGTTCCCAGTACGTTTCAGCGTATGATGGATGTCTTGTTAGCGGGTTTAAAATGGAATACTTGTCTTGTCTATCTTGATGATATAGTAATCTTTTCTAATAGCATCTCACAGCCTCTCACTCAACTTGAACTGGTTCTTCAGTGCTTGATGAAGGCTAATCTCAAACTTAAATTGTCTAAGTGCACGTTTGTTGCAACCTGCCTTTTGATTTTGGGGTATTTTGTAAGCGGTTCAGGTTTGTCGCCTGAACCCCAAAACGTGAAAGCTGTAACATCGTTCCCTGTACCATCCTCCCTTAAAGAAGTTCAAAGTTTCCTCTGTTTTTGCTCTTATTGCAGACGCTTTGTTAAAAAATTTTCTATTATTGCTAGACCCTTTAACATCTTTAACGAAGAAAGGTCAACGATTCCTATGGTCCGACGAGCACATGACTAGTTTCCAGCAACTGAAAAGTGCTTTAACCTCTCCACCTATCCTTGGACATCCCAATTATGAGTTGCCAATGGAAATCCATTGTGATGCTTGTGATTATGGATTGGGAGCAATTTTAGTCCAACAACAAAACAGCGGAGAACGAGTTCTTACCTATGTCAGCCGATTGCTAAGCCCAGCGGAAAAGAATTATTCTATTACTGATAAGGAATGTTTAGCATTAATTTTGTCAATTCAAAAGTTTAAAATTTACATTTGGGGATCAAAAATTAAGGTAGTGACTGATCATCACTCCTTGTGTTGGCTAATGCGTAAAAGAGATTTATCAGGAAGATTGGCACGCTGGTCCCTGCAACTTCAGGATTTAGACATTGAAATTATTAACCACAGCGGCCGTCTACATTCTGATGCCGATGCAGTTTCTCGCAATCCAACTAATCCACATCAGCCCGAAACGCAAATTCCTATGTTAATTGTTCAACCGTCATCTTTAATTCAAAATACTAATTTAAAATCTTTACAGTGGGAATCTCCTTGGTGGCAACCAATTATTATAGGGTTGCAGAAAAAACATCCATTAGCCATGACATGCCGCCTAACACGTCATTTCATACTTCATGAACAGATTTTATATATGGTAATACATATTGTTAAACATAGCAAAGTGTTTTATCGATTATCTCTACCACATGCTCTAATTGAATAGGTTTTACTAGCGTGTTATGATGATGTAACTGCTGGTCATCTAGGAGTTACCCGGACCTTGAACAAAATTAATCAACGCTTTTATTGGCCTAAAATGACTCGTTATGTAATTAATCATTTTCGATCCTGTATAGATTGTCAGTCGAAGAAAAAACCAAAGGATCGTCCAGCAGGTTACATGAAGCTTATTTATCCCAAACAACCATTTGAAAAAGTTAATCTTGATTTAATAGGCCCATTTCCACTTTCCCAGATAAGAAATCGTCATGTAATAATCGCTGTGGACTACCTAACAAAATGGGTAATTGCAAAGGCTGTACCAAAAGCAACAACCGAAAAAATCGTCGTTTTCTTTGTACGACGTGTTGTTCTTCAACAAGGGGCTCCCATTAATGTAGTTTCTGACCGTGGAAAATGTCTAACATCTGAATTTTCACAGGAACTATTTTGAGCCTTACCAACTAATCATCTTATTACTACTGCATATCATCCGCAGAGTAATGGATTAGTTGAACTTTTTAATAATACCTTTGAAGAAATGTTGTCTAGGTTTTTTAATTAGAGTCATACAGATTGGCGAATGTTGTTCCTGCCCGGGTATATATCGAACAATAACATAAATTCGAAATTGTATGGACATTGGATTAGTATCGGAAAATATAGATCATTTAATCTTTTTTTCCTAATTTTGGTTTAGTATTGTCAAATTGATATCGATCAACAGCAAAAATTCGAAATTGTTTCGACATTAGATTATTATCGGGAGATATACATCGATTTCTGACATTGGTTTACTGTTGGCTAATCCATATCGATTAAGAGCAGAAATTTAAAATTGTACCAACATTGGATTTGTACATGGATATATATATATCGTTTAAACTTGGGTTTCCGACTTTGGGGTACAATTGGCATTTCGATATAGAACAAGAGCAAAAATTTGAAATTGTACCAACATTGGATTTGTATATGGATATATATATCGTTTAAACTTGGGTTTCTCACTTTGGGGTACTATTGGCATTTCGATATTGAACAGCAGCAAAAATTCGAAATTGTATTGACATTGGATAAATATTGAGATATAAACATCGTTGAAATTTAGGTTTTGGACATTGGATTATTATTGGCTAGTCGATATCGAACAACAGAAAAGGTTCGAAATTGTATCTACATTGGTTTAGTAGCGGGATACATGCATCGTTAAAACTCAACTTTCTAAGCATGGCCCAGGATGGAATTGATTTGGTTTTTGGAAAACCACATTCCAATATTTTTCCAACCATGGACCAATCTTTTGTAACTTATAACGCATTTAAGATGTGAACCGACCTAAAATCAACATCGGATGAAGAAAAAAGAATGGTCAGTATCGTTTCCTACCCGGGCGAGCTTTTTTAATTTGTTATTTTTTATTACATTTTTATTGTATTTTTGAAATGTTTGGTCTAAGTTAACGATTAAACAAGAAAATGAAATGATTATTGTGAAAATTAGTATGTAATCAGTAAAAATAATAGAACTGCAACCACGTACCAAATGTAAACTAACTTTGGTTTTCACTGGGAAATTTTTTCAACCAAATTCCGGAATTACGCCGGAAAACATATAACTTGATATGTATAGAAATAGCTAAGTGGATAAAGCGTCTGAAAGATGAAGTTGTTGTATAGTGGTCTAGGGTTCGAACCCGGAAAATCCGGCTAGGTTTGTCATTACTCAGCGCCGCACAGAGCTTTCACGCCACCCGCGACAGCACCTGTGTTGGCGGCCATAAGACCTTCACATTTTAGCAGCAATCGGTACCATCTCTTATCCCTTCTTGATTGTATTACTGTATTAGTATTTTAAAACATTTGAACATTTGAACGATACGAACATAAACAAACATACGATACAACAAACAGCTACCGTGACTTTAATGAAAAATGGTAAGACTTTTCCGAATTTTGAATTGGCCAGCCACCCTTTATGCCTCCGTTCCAGCGTAGAAGAAGAGATTTATCGCTAGAACCACAATTGCCATTTCCAAATAGAGAACATGGAAAACAAATAACTGAGCTTGATGATGGGCTCCAGACCAAATAGTCCCTTTGAACTTTTTCCCCGTTGGGTAAAGCCTGGAAAAAATATTCTTTGGAAAGGTTCTATTATCCTTGCTATCTCGTGGGAAACTATCGGGTAAAGTTAAAGAAGGACCTTTCTTGATAATCTTATTCCTTTCATTTTCCTCCAACACCTGTGGCCAAAGTGCTGGGTCAATATCTACTCCGTCAACTAAGAAAAGGGGAAAGGGTTTAGGTAATACAATTTTGAATTTCAATTTCAATATATGTTTGGCCTAATTACCATCGTTATCTTCGAATTCATTAACTGATGCTGCATCATCACTTTCACTTCCATGAGTTTCATCGGATTTTTACAAAATTATAGACTCATCCAGGTAGCCGGTGAAATAGGACTGAAACGAAATAGGACTGGAGAAATAGGACTGAATATTTCGAGTCCTATTTCTCCTGTAGAATTAGGACTGGGAGAAATAGGACAGATTTTTTAAAATCTTTAAAGAAGTCCTATTTCACCTTTTGCCAGCCCTATTTCTCCTTAGGGTTAGGCCTATTTTTTTATTCCTACTCTATCATATTCCTGGACAATGAGCCTCCAAACCGGTAGGTGAGATGGGAGGAGAAATGATCGAGACCAGCGGGTTGGCTTATATCCTTCAGTCCTTGAAAATTACCATTGACAAAATTTCAGCGCTTAATTCACTCGCAGCTTAAGAACTCGTTATGATAATTTTTTTTTTCAGTATTTTTACCGAAATTTTTTACAATACATATTTCATTTATCAAAAAATTAATCATTTCATAAATGTGAGTGCAATTTTACTTTGGTTAGTATTTATTCTTCTTACGACTCGCATCATTGAGGGACTACGATGGGTGTGGTGCTCACCCTTCTAGGGAGGGGGATGATTCACCAAAGGGGCTGAGATTCCAAAATACGAAGGATCCCCCGCAACCCCCTCTGTGTTGCAAGATGTACGAAAAATTTACAATAGAAAAAATTAAACAACATTTAGATTTTTCCTGAAATTTTCTCATAGCCGTATCCGTATAGAAAATTTCAGGAAATATGGGCTGTATATAAAATCTAATAAATTTAAAACTAATTCCCCCTCCCAAAAATCTTTTACTGGATTTGTAGAAGAGAATTAGCTCTTTAATATAAGACAAAAACGGAAGAGGAGGGGATTATAGATAACTAACGGCAGTGATTTTTGCTAAAGCCGTTTCCCCGTAAGCTCTGTGTTAAACACGGAAGCGGTTTTTGGGTAGTAAAAAGGGAGACGGAACTCATTTTTCGTGTGGTGTTTCATCATTTTACAAGTTAGGGAAATAAAATTTGGCATGCATGTAGACCAATTAGTATCAAACAAAGTTCATTTTTTAAAATTTCAATTTTTTTGTATTTAATTAGACTAAATTACAATACAAAAATACACATATTTTATAATTGAAATTAATCATACTAAATATTAAAATTTCGAGGGAGGTTTTTAGGAGAACATAGCCAAGATTAATATTTATAAAGCTCATGTAGAAAACAAAACTTTGCAATTTGTTTTAGGTTAGTTAGGCATTTTGGGCTATTTAAGCCAGACTATTTTGCCTACCGGTTTGGAGGCTCGTTGTCCTTAAAGATCTAAGATAAAGGCAAGCGAAATAGCCTTCAATTCAAGGAGAAATAGGACTGGTCAAAAGAGAAATAGGACTGTTTAAAATGTGTTTAAACAGCAGTCCTATTTCTCCCAGTCCTATTTCTACAGGAGAAATAGAACTGAAAATTTCCAGTTAAGATGTTCCAACCTCAACTTTGAAGTGAAGAATGTATACGGTTGCAAAACTTACATTTACAAAGTTCAAAGTTCATGTTGGTAATTTAACACGTTCTATATCTCGCCTACCCTTACCTTCACCTGACATGATTTCTGCTCGGGAGCAACTGACCATTGCTTTTCGAGATCCTCGTGATGTGATCGCGAGTGGTTCCACACCTAAACCTCCCCTATCCTCAATTATTCCACATCCTTCTATTGATAAGTTGTCTCGGAAGAAGAAGTCTTTGGTAGACAATTCTTTGCGAGGTCCTCGGAGAGATATGTCAGTCTTTACAACTGATAAATTTTTGCCGAGTGGTTATACTGATAAAACTAAGACGAAACACACAAAAATTGACATCAAACCTCATTCTTCACTGGCAATACCATACCCTCGTGTTATTTATGGAAACATAAGATCAAGACGTAATCGGTAAATTTACTGATTTAAGTATTCTTGATTCTGTTTACATGTAGAAATATAAACTCTGAACACCACAGTGATTTCACATTGAAAACAGGTACATTTGATCCTGTTTACATATAGAAGTAAAAACTCATGGTATCATAGTGTATTCGCATCCAATACAAGTATATTTGATTCTGTTTACATGTAGAAGTAAAAATTCATAATATAACAGTTTATTCACATAGAAAACTGGTATATTTGATTATGTTTACATGTAGAAGTAAAAACTCATGGTATCACAGTGTATTCACGTTGAATACTAGTATATTTGATTCTGTTTACATATGGAAGTATAAACTCATGTTATCACAGTGTATTCATATTGAATACAAGTATATTTGATTACTTTTACATGTAGAATTATAAACTCTTAATATCAAAGTGTATTCACACTGAATACAAGCATTTTTGATTCTGTTTACATGTAGAAGTATAAACTCATAATTTCATAGTATATTCACATTAAAATAGTTGTATTTGATCCTGTTTATATATAAAAGTGAAAACTCATGGTATCACAGTGTATTCAAATTGAATAAAAGTACTTTTGATTCTATTAACATGTTGAAATATAAACTCTGAATATTACAGTGTATTTACATTGAAAACTGGTATATTTGATCCTGTGTACATGTAGAAGTAAAAACTCATCGTATCACAGTGCATTCACATTGAAAACAGGTATATTTGATCCTGTTTACATATTGAAGTAAAAACTCGTGGTATCACAGTTTATTCACATTGAATACAACTGTGTTTGATTCTTTTTAGATGTAGAAGTGTAAACACATCATATCACAGTGTATTTACATTGAATGCAAGTATATTTGATTCTCTTTACATTTAGGAGTGTAATCTCATAAAATTACAGTGTATTCACATTGAATACAAGTTTATTTGAATTTGTTTACATGTAGAAGTATAAACTCATCGTATCACAGTGTATTCACATTGAATGGAACTATATTTGATTCTGTTAACATATAGAAGTGTAATCTCATAATATCACTGTGTATTCACATTGAACACATTGAACACAATTAAATTTGATTATGTTTACATGTAGAAGTATAAACTCATAATATCACACTATATTCAAAGTGAATACTAGTATATTTGATTTTGTTTACATGTCAAAGTATAAACTCATAATACCAGAGTGTATTCACATTGAATACTAGTATATTTTATTTAGTTTACATGTAGAAGTATAAACTCATCGTATCACAGTGTATTCACATTGAATTGAACTATTTTTGATTCTTTTAACATGTAGAAGTGTAATCTCACAATATCACTGTGTATTCACATTGAACACATTGAATACAATTAATTTTGATTATGTTAACATATAGAAGTATAAATTCATAATATCCCACTGTATTTAAAGTAAATACTAGTATATTGGATTTTTTTTACATGTGAAAGTATAAACTCATAATACCAGAGTGTATTCACATTGAATACTAGTATATTTTATTTAGTTTACATGTAGAAGTATAAAATCATCGTATCACAGTGTATGCACATTGAATACAAGTATATTTGATTATATTTACATGTAGAAGTACAAACTCATAATATTGTCGCGCCGAGGAATAACGCTGAGACTCAAGTAGCGAATAAGACACGTTTATTCACCGTAAACGTACATAACACTACAACAGATATAAGTAGACTGGGGGCACAGCAAGGTACACACACAAGTATTTATGCACTAACGTAGACAGCAGCTACCGGGAGAAATATCTGCTGACAAGACTGCCGGACATCTCGGGTAGAGTTGCGGTCAATAGCCGATACAGAAGCGCCGGACGTGACAACTAGTCCATGGGGCCTCAAGTAACCGCGACATCTCCCTCCCTAGATAGCGAGTCGTCCCGACCGCTATTACTTTCCTATAAAACTCTATATCCCAAAAACTCAACATACCATGGGGAACATTTGACCCCTCTACACTCTACAAAGACAATACCTTGCCAAACATCAACCGAGAGAGAGAGAAAAAAAAACAGTACATGAGTTCATAAAATAACATAAGTTGGGGGATTTTTCCACTTTCAGCAAGTCAACCGCTCCCGCCATCGAAGAATTTCCATGCAGTGTCGCTCTTCTCTACCAATTGGGTCTTCAGCTTGGCCAAGTCCTCCCCTCTGCTTCTCCTTCTCTGTCTCCGGCTGCTTTCACGCCGCTCTTTTTCTTCTCTACATTAATTCCTCCCACATTCTCTCGATCTTTTCCAACCTCGTTTCTACCGTTGCATCTTGCTGCGATGGGTCATACGTGGGTTTTTCCTCCCTTCCCATAACTCCCAGCATTCTCTCGTTATTACCCGTGTACGGTCTTCCCACCCGGATAATCCTCCTGGCTCACCTACACAGTCGTCCACTCGACTCCCGTTCCTTAGCACAAGGTTACTCGGGTTGAGGGTTTCGACGATACCACCTACAATTGCTTGATCAACCCTTGGCGCAAATCGCCCAAACTCGTCGCGAGGGCGTTGTCTTCCCCTGGCTCTACCAGCACCCCCACTCATCTACTGCCTTCTGACTATTTGTCTAAAGCCCGATCCTCAGATCGCCCACAACGGTAACCTACCGCCTCCCGACGAACGACTCTTCGTCTAAAACCCGATCCTCAGATCGCTCACAACGGTAACCTACCGCCTCCCGACGAATGACTCTTCGTCTAAATCCGATCTTCCGATCGCTCACAACGGTAACCTACCGCCTCCCGACGAACGACTCTTCGTCTAAAACCCGATCCTCAGATCGCTCACAACGGTAACCTACCGCCTCCCGACGAACGACTCTTCGTCTAAATCCGATCTTCCGATCGCTCACAACGGTAACCTACCGCCTCCCGACGAACGACTCTTCGTCTAAAACCCGATCCTCAGATCGCTCACAACGGTAACCTACCGCCTCCCGACGAACGACTCTTCGTCTAAATCCGATCTTCCGATCGCTCACAACGGTAACCTACCGCCTCCCGACGAACGACTCTTCGTCTAAACTCCCGATTTTTCAATCGTTACCGGCGGTGATCTACCGCCTTGCGGCGCACCACTGTCCGCCTCTACGCCCCCTTAATCACCACTAGGTCCCACCTACCTCCCCAGAAATTCTTATGGCCGTCCCCGCGCTATCGCATCCTAATCGCCTGTCACACGGCCGGTGCTGTGGCTTCGTACCCCAACAGTTTAAGGCGCATAGGCCAGTTGGGTCGACGACTCTCGGAAGCCCCTGACAGCCTCCGCCTCCGCACAACTAGAGCACAATAGAATGAAACAGCGCAAAGACTTACCACAAGTTCTGCATCTCCACCATGTCGCGCCGAGGAATAACGCTGAGACTCAAGTAGCGAATAAGACACGTTTATTCACCGTAAACGTACATAACACTACAACAGATATAAGTAGACTGGGGGCACAGCAAGGTACACACACAAGTATTTATGCACTAACGTAGACAGCAGCTACCGGGAGAAATATCTGCTGACAAGACTGCCGGACATCTCGGGTAGAGTTGCGGTCAATAGCCGATACAGAAGCGCCGGACGTGACAACTAGTCCATGGGGCCTCAAGTAACCGCGACAATATCACAGTGTATTTAAATTGAATACAAGTATATCTGATTCTGTTTACATGAAGAAGCATAAACTCGTAATATCACAGTGTTTCACATTGAAAACAGGTATATTTGATTTTGTTTACATGTAAAAGTAAAAACCCATCGTATCACAGTGTATTTACATTCAATACAAGTTTATTTCATTCTGTTTACATGTAGAAGTATAAACTCATAATATCACAGTGTATTCACATTGAAAACCGGTATATCTGATCCTGTTTACATATAGAAGTAAAAGTTTATGGTGTCATAGTGTATTTACATTCATTACAAGTATATTTGATTCTGTTTACATGTTGAAGTATTAACTCATAATAAAACCGTGTATTCACATTGAAAACAGGTATATTTGATTCTGCTTACATGTAGAAGAAAAAACTCATCGTATCACAGTGAAATCACATTGAATACAAGTATTGTGACTGACCGCTTACCTCTCATCTCGGTGACAGAACAGGCTTCCATGGTGTGACCCATCCTGCCTCCTCACCCACCCGTCTTACTTACTTTGTCGCACTTTTTGGGCATAGTGTATTACAGATCACCTGGCTGGCAACAAGGTGTTTTTTCGCTTAGTGTAATTTGCTGTCTTGTCGAATTTGCTGCCTAATTGACGTGATCGTACGCCTTCTATCTAAACTCTAGTGACGTGTGTGTCGAACATTTTGTGCATCGACCTTGCATACATACCCGTAAAGCAAAATAAAAAAAAAAAAGACTAGGGCACTGTTATTGTTCAGCTAGGCAAACCGGCTCATATCCTTAGATATCGAGAGCATCTTAACTGATGTTAGGTAATTCTGCTGAACACGTGTTCTGAATTTGTGTTGTCTCACGCGACATCATTTGTTTGTCTTCTTGATTGTTCTAGTATTTGGGAAACGACGACGTTGACGCTCACCGTAACGCGTTCGGTAGTCATCAGTCTCGTGGTCCCCCATGAAATTAATGTCTGTCGTGGTGTTCCACACACAGTTAACTTAATTTAGCATTTGAAAAACTAGAAATTTTTTCTTCTCGCTCACATACAGAAGTTGTAAGTATTGCAGTCGCGTTGTGTCCCCTGATTAGCTTACAGTCGATAGATTTTCGCGCATCGTGTAACTTGAAACAGATCTAGACGTGTTCAGACTAAATCACGTGGTTACCCGTACCACAGTCAGCCTTACTTGTCCTTATTTTTCTTTTTTTTTCTCTTTTTTTTCCATAATCGGCGGCCACAAGGCCTATTGTTCAAACTGCCGCGCAGAAGAAACAGTAAAATTAGCAGGGCGATAAAAGCTGCAGAACACGAACAGAGGAGAGACGCGTTAAGACAAGCCCAGCTGAAAGAACGAAGGGAAATTCATGCTCGTTTACAGGCAAAAAACCAACAGAAAGCCAAAAGTGCCGTAGAGAATTGTTTGAGTCCCTCTTCAACTGAAATCAGTAAAGCTCTAATCATTAACACAAAACAATTGGTGAATATCGTCGTCTCTTCTGACCAAGAAGACGAGTTCGTGCTTGAACTTGAAGCTGATCCGTCTGAACTGTTCTGACACGGTCGTTCTAGCATTTGGTGGGTACTATTCGCGGTAAGGTTATCCCGACATCAAACAGTCCAAACTGCATGGTCCTCAACTGAAAAGTTTATTTGTCCGGCACCAAGGATTGGTTTCTGCATCCCATAGTAAAAGACTTCTGTAACCCTTCAACATCATGGCCGAAGCGAGACCATCAAGTAGGAATGCTGACATACAAACCGAACACAACGAAGAGTTCCCACCTTGTTTTTAGACAAGAACCAGAAAGCAAGCCAGCACACGGAAAAAAAGGTTTACGCTACTCGTCAAGCGTATTGAGAATCATATGAACGAAGGAAATAGCAGAACCTAGCTGAAATTCCTAAGGAAGGAGCTGGATAACCAACTCGAGGAATGCACTAGAGCTCAGAGTATGTACTTTTCTTCGAAAGATTTGACCGAGACGCCATCCGAAGACTGGATTATTCAACTTGAAAACATTGCTGCAACAATGTATGGACGCATCGACGAATACATCAGAACCATAAACCGGCCACCATCAGCAACATCCAGTAATTCAGGGTGGGATACTAGAACTATTCACAGTCAGCACTCAAATTTAAATCTTCTAGATGTTCAACGTCAAATCAACGAGGAATCAGCCTCAGCGTTCATTAGCCAAATCAGTACATCAGTTTCCAGTGCGACACAAACCGTTGAGCTACGACAACGTTTAGACTTGGAAAAATTGGCAAGGCAGGAGCATGAAAAAAAATTCCAGCAGCTCCAAACTGACATCGTAGCAAAACACAGTGCTGCCACTTTGGTGGGATAGTCCCACTTTCTGGGATTTTCGATTTCCAAAAATGAAAATGTGGGATGGGATGCGATTGGGATTTTTGAAAAAAAAAATGTGGGATTTCTAACTAGAAGATAAACTATTTGGGGGTTTGGCCAAATAGCCAGTTAGTGATTTATACATTTAGTGAGTTCAAGGCTTCAAGCAGGGATAAATAAAAATATTATTGGCTATTGGGCAACCCTCAAATGATGGGCAACCCTCAAATGATTTCGAGATCCGACATCCGAGCCCAGTGCTTCAGTGAGCAGACGACGGTTTTTTTTTGTTTTTTTACACCAAGTTTAAAATTTAAAAAAGTAAACACAAGCACTAGTACACAAAAAAAATTCAGCGTACTTAACAATATTGAAACGGACAAAAAAACTAGTCTAGATGATGATACCATAGTTAGTATAATGAGAATAAAGTCTTGGTTAAAACCTCATTGTAAGAGTGCTGATGACGTCAACATTACAGACGAATTAGTTCAGGACGTTATGAAAGTAAAAGCCAATTCCACCATTCCAAATTCTAAGTCATTGCAAGTTTTGTGCAATAGACCTTTTACATGATGCGAAATTTCCCTCCCATGTCCTATCTTTCAGTTTCAACCAGACACAAGTTTAACGCCTGATAAACAAAATACTATTTAACCCTGAGTCAGAGACTTATATTTTGATATTTTTGAACTAAAATTTTTTGAATATAGGTGAGATATTTAAAAAAAACGGTGGGAAACGTGGGATTTTATACAGAAAAAAGGTGGGATTTCATTAGGATTTTAAATCTGAAAATGTAAGAAAATTGGGATTTTTTACATGGTACCAGGGGATTCCGGGTTTTTTGGCGTGGCAGCACTGGCAAAACATCAAAGAGTAAACGAAGAAAAAATTTCGGCCGTAATGTTAAGTGAAGAAATAAAAACATTGAGGTTATCGATTAACCAGTATCAGTTGGCTCATGACCAAGAAATGAAACAACGTATAGATCTTGAGAAATCGTTACGAGCTGATCTAGACAAACAACGACATGAACTAGAAGTGGTAAAGCTTGCCTGTCGGACGGACAAGCATCAGTATGAGCGTGAGAAAGAAAGCGAATTCGAAAAGATAAGATTGAATTTCGATGAGCGACTGGCTCGTCATACGTTTGTGCACAACGGGCAATCAATCAAACATCCAGAAAGGACTCAGGATCATCTTGGTGAAAGGCCAAAACAACATCAGCAATTTACGGCAAACGGTTCTGAACCAAAGGTACTACACCCTCCTTCAGATAAAAAAGATGACGCACCACGAGACGAGTGTTTGGGCGAAACAGAAGTAGAAAAGACGATCGACTCTACTAAATGGTCGTTCAGCCACAATGAAGACAATAAAATGCAGATATCAAGTCATGGTGGAAAGTTGCATTCCATTTTTCGATTACCCAAAATGGACCTCAAGCCGTTCGACGGAGATCACAAAAATTGGCAAGACATCATTGCTATTTTTCGTGATTTAGTTCACCACAACGCTGACCTGACCACAACACAGAAAATGGCTGTTAAAACGCTGTTTAACAGCAGAAGTTCGTGACGGACTGAGTGATTCTTTGACAAATCTGGTTTTGTACCAGCAGGCCTTACAGGAGCTGGAGTCAACTTATGGTCATCCACAGATTGTGTCTCATATGTATTGTACATACAATCTCTTGTCCAACTGTCACGAGTCAGCAACAACGACTATAAAGCATTGTTGAAATTTTCTCAAACGGTAAACGGTGCAGTTGCGTCACTCGGAAGCGGTGGCTATCACCATGAATTAGCATCATTCGGTCTTTTAGATCTTATCGTGACCAAATTGCCATCTGAGGTACAAAGCAGGTGGGGGAGGCAAATCGTGAAGAAGCACCCCGTCTGTCTCTCTCTGCAAGACTTGGCAACGTGGCTCAACAAATTTGTCATATCCAAGCACAGCAAGATGTACCTGACGCAAATTCCGCCAGTTAAGAGTAAAAGCGGATCAAAACCGGACCGGCAGACAGACAGCAAAGTTGGTTTTTCACCAACCATCAACGCAGACACTCACGGAGCTGCCATCAGCACAATAGATCTAGAAAACCACCTTGCCAAACGAGGACATGGAGTAGGCAAAAAACTCATTCGCCTTCTTTGTAAGGAAGTTCATCGCCTTGCTTAATGCAAAGTGTTTGCTGACAAGTCGTCAGAAGAAAGAATCGGTTTAGTAAGGGAGCAGGGGTGCTGCCATAGGTGCTTAAGCAGAGGACATATGAGTCGAGATTGCACAAGTAAGAAGAAATGTGCAGTAAACAACTATTCTCAGTCGCACCATTCCTTATTGCATAAGGCACCACACCTCGTATCAACACTGAACCACGAGACATCTACAGAAAAAAAGCCTATACTGAAGCAACCGTTCAAATCACTCAAGCTTCCATTAAACGTAGGAGCAGTTTTAATCGAAGGTGACCGAAGTTGCACTGTGTTACAAATAGTGCCAATCACACTCGAAGCCGATGAAAAGACGTTAGACACGTACGGTTTTCTTGATCCAGCGAGCCAAGCATCGTTAATACTGAATAACGCTGCAGAGCAACTGGGCTTGAAAGGCAACGAAGAAACAACAAGACTAGGAACGTTTCATGGACAGGATCCGGTCATCAAAGTAAAGAAAGTAAAGTTCAACATTAAGCCTCGAAACGGAAGTCGCTCGTTTCCCGTCAACAACGCCTTTTCCGTGCCCGACTTAAATATCAACACGCAGCAGATCGAGTGGCCCATAACAATGCGGCAGTGAAATTATCTTTCAGGCGTGGAGTTGCCATTCATTGAAACCAGCAAAGTTACAACGCTCATTGGAAGAGACGTGATGAGAGTCCATGACGTCATAGATCAGTGCATTCCACCTGATGGTATGCACGCCCCGGATGGAATACTCACTCACTTTGGATGGAGCATAGCAGGACCGGTCCCAGTATCACTTTTGCTGTCAACGAATATATTTAAGACGGTCACGCCAAACCAGTGGAAACAAAAGCACTTACATCCGAAGGATCGACTTGGTACCTTCCACATCATGGCGTTACTACAGCGAGCAAACCTGGAAAGGTGCGGGTTGTGTTCAATACCTCCGCCCGTTTTCGTGGCACCTCATTGAACGAGGAATTATTCAAAGGACCAGACATGCTTACTCCCTTCATAGGAGTGTTGTTGGGTTTCCAGCGATTGCCAATCGTGATTTTGGGTGACATAAAAAAAATGTACCACCAGGTACAGGTTCCAGAACCTCAGCAATCCTTTTTGCGCTTCTTATGGAAAGAACCCGGCAGTAGGGGGAGCCCACAGACATTCCAGATGAGAGTTTATGTGCTTGGTGCTGTGTCCTTGCCCACCAGCTGCATGTATGCATTGAGACTCACAGCAGAAGATTTTGGAGAAAAATACCCTAATGCTGCCGACCGGGTCTTACGAAATATTGTCACGTGGTCAATGACCACGTTATGTGATCCGGTATGCAATGCTACCGGACATTGACGTCAGTGTTTCCCCCCCATATATAGTCCCCGTGGTCGTGTATCAGGAGGCAGTCTTAGTCTTGTGAACCGTCAATACAACATACTGTTACAATATCTATGTGGACAACTATCTTAACTCAGCTGAAACTGAGTCTGACGCGATCATCCAACGACAAGACGTGACAAATCTGTTGAAATGTGGTGGATTCAACATGGTACAATGGTTGTTGTCGTCTCGGCCAGTTTTGGCATCCGTCGAGCAGCCTGATCACGCAAGAGCACTAGATCTAAACGCGGATCCGCATCCAATTGAGCGTACATTAGGCCTACTTTGGGATTGTCAAACTGACACATTTCTTTTTACATCCACGACCTGGTCAGATGTCAAAACCAAGAGAGAAGGCTTGCAAGAAATCGCATCCATTTTTGATCCAATGGGTTTTTTAGTTCCCATCGTCATGGTGGCGAAAATACTCATGCAAGACATTTGGCGTTCCGGAATGGACTAGGATGATTCGCTTCTAGCTCACTTGCTATTTACTTGAAAAACTTGGGTCTCAGATTGCTTCTTTATCATCCTTACGAATACCCCGATGTTTTCGCCGAGCAATTAAGCCAACAAGTTTCCAGTTTCATGTGTTCACCAAGGCATCCGAAGTTGGTTTTGCTGCTTGTGTGTATCTCCGTGCTACGTACGACCACTCCCATTTTGGCCTTAGGCTAGTTTTAGCAAAATCAAGGGTCGCCCCACTTCGGCAACTATCTATCCAACGGCTTGAATTGCAAGGCGCCCTGCTCGGTGCTCAACTATGAGCCTCTGTCGTGAAAGAACTGGGTCCCATCGCATCTGCCGTCTTTTATTGGTGCAACTCACAAACAGTGTTGCATTGGCTTCACTCTAAAACTTGTAAGTATCACGATGTAGCCTTCGTCGCACATCGAGTGACCGAAATTTTGGATATTAGCTTGCCTGGTAAATGGCGTCACATACCGGGCGAACTCAACCCAGCTGATGATGGGTCCCGGGGAATTTCGGAAGCATTTTCCACTCCGCAACATCGTTGGTTCCGTGGTCCCGACTTCTTGCTGTTGCCTGAATTAGCACGGCCCCCGCCTCTCGGAATTCCAGAACCGCCCAATGATGACCCAGAAGTATTCCCAGCAGAATGGATAGGATCACTCCGTGTTCCCCATCGCATTTTTTCTCTTATTTAAAGGTCATCTGACCTTAAATAACTATTTTTAATCCTGTTAACATATAGAAGTAAAAACCCATGGTATCACAGTGTATTCACATTGAATACAAGTATGTTTAATTCTGTTTACATGTAGACGTATAAACACATGATATCGTAGTGTATTCACATTGAATACAAGTATGTTTGATTCTCTTTACATGTAGAAGTATAAACTCATGGTATCACAGTGTATTCACATTGAATACAAGTATATTTGATTCTGTTTACATGTAGAAGTAAAAAGTCATGGTATCACAGTGTATTTACTTTGAATACAAGGATATTTGTTTCTTTTTTCGTGTAGAAGTATAAAATTATAATATCACAGTGTATTTACGTTGGAAACTGGTATATTTGATATTGTTTACATATCGAAGTAAAAACTCATGGTATCACTGTGTATTCACAGTAAAAACAGGTATGTTTGATCCTGTTTACATATAGAAGTAAAAACTCATTACATTACAGTGTATTCATATAATACAAAAAATGTTTGCATCTGTTTACATTTAGAGTTATAAACACATCATATCACAGTGTATTCACATTGAATACAAGAATATTTGATTCTGTTTACATGTAGAAGTGTAATCTCATATTATCACATTGTATTAATATTGAATACAAGTATATTTGTTGATGTTTACATGTAGAAGTAAAAACTCATAATAACACAGAGTATTCACATTGAATACAAGAATATTTGATTCTGTTTAAATGTAGAAAAATAAACTCATGGTATCACAGTGTATTAACATTGAATACAAGTATATTTGATTCTTTTTACGTATAGAAGTATAAATTCATAATATTACAGTGTATTCACATTGAAAACATGTTTATTTTGTCCTGTTTTCATATAGCAGTAAAAACTTATGGAATTACAGTGTATTCAATTTGAATACTAGAATATTTGATTCTGTTTAAATGTAGAAAAATAAACTCATGGTATCACAGTGTATTAACATTGAATACAAGTATATTTGATTCTTTTTACGTATAGAAGTATAAATTCATAATATTACAGTGTATTCACATTGAAAACATGTTTATTTTGTCCTGTTTTCATATAGCAGTAAAAACTTATGGAATTACAGTGTATTCACATTGAATACTAGAATATTTGATTCTGTTTACATTTAGAGGTATAATGTCATAATATCAAAGTGTATTCACAGGGAATACAAGTATATTTGATTATGTTTACATGTAGAAGTATAAACACATCATATCACAATGTATTCATATTGAATACAAGTATATTTGATTCTGTTAACATGAAGAAGTATAAATTCATAATATCACAGTGTATTCGCATTAAATACAAGTATTTTTGATTCTTTTTACATGTAGAAGTATAAACTCATGATATCACACTGTACTCACATCGAAAACAGGTATATTTGATCCTGTTTACATATAGAAGTAAAAACTCATGGTATCACAGTGTATTCACATTGAATACAAGTATATTTGATTCTGTTTACATGTAGAAGTTTAAACTCATAATATCAGAGTGTATTTACATTGAAAACAGGTATATTTGATCCTGTTTACCATGGTATATTAGTTATGATTGTAGTGGAACTCCGTATTCAGCTCTTCTACAGAATCCGAACCTCTGAACACCAGGTGGCTCTGGCGAACAACTGCGGCGAAGATTTGTTATTGTTTTTATGGTGTTAAGTGGGTTTTGCTGCAATTCTCTCATGTTTTCTACTTATTGAATGCATATTCCATCTCGTGAGTAACTAATTTAACCCTAGAAAATAATCCTGGGATGTTAACAAAAATGTTTTGGTACATTATAATTAATTAATTTGTTGTATTTGGACGTTTAGGGATATTGCTGTTGGCCTACTGAATGTGTGCCGAATTGTTATTCGGGTTACAGTTTTGAAGACCACCCAAAAGTTGTATTATTTTCAAGTAAAAATGAAAATCTTCAAAAGGCATGGGCTAAAGCTATTCCTAGATAGAACTTTTCAATTTCAACAAAAACACGTGTTTGTCATAAACACTTCACTGAAGAAGACATCATTAAAGGAACATATCTGACTGTGAATGGAGAAAAAGTGTTTCACAAAACCTTAATTTGGAGATTGAAGCCAAGTGCTGTCCCTAGTCTGTTCCCAGGTAACAAATTATTTATTCATACATTCTATTGAACTGTTACAACTGATTCTACAATATTTGTCTGTTAACACCCGGCTGTCCCAGCTATCTTTCCAAGAGCACAAAGTGTAGGAGAGTTTTGAAGCGAGTGCATGACCCCCATAAAGACTCTCCAATGAGAAAAAGGCCAAAATGTGATGAGCTGTTCCCAGCTCAAAAATCTCCTCCGCCCCGTCATGAAGAAGCTTCAAATTTGCATGATGCAATGGTGCAAGAGCATCAACGAATCCCAGATTTCAGTAAAACTTGCATAGAAGAAAGGGATGGTCTGCTATATTTCTGTTTGTCTTTTGGTTATTGGAAATATAGTCAGGGAGCCCTTGTCGAAGTAAACGCAAACCATTTAAGAGAAGGTTTTACACTTGGGTTTGGTTAAGGGGGGTGGTAGGAACACTAGATGGCGCGTCTGATGAATGACATTGGTTGCGTTCACCCGGTATTCATTCCCGAAGTCGGCGGAATTTGTCAAAAAACGCAAACTATTTAAGATGAAAAACTTCTTCATGATAAAACGAAGAAAAATTCGCTGATTCTAACGGCATATCGACAGACGTTGTAATCGGTTGCTTTCAATACAACAGACGCGATCAAAGTTTAAACTTTTTGTGAAATTTCACATTTTATTTAAGAAATATGATTTTTATTCCTAAAAATAATTCGAACTTTACTTATAATTATGGTATAATGACAGACATTGATATGTGTCGCTTTACATATACCAGAAACGTTCAAACTTTGAATTTAAGGCCTATATTCCTATTATTTTATTTGGCAACACTGTAAAACTGGCCGCTATTTTTCAAAAGAGTATGTGAAGTTTAAACTTGTTCTTCTTCGAATTCGGCTTCTGACAAGGCTCGTTCTTCTACAAGGCAAATGGGAACAAAAAAAATATTTCTTAACGATGTCCACGAAAAGACGAACTCGGTACATAACAATGGTACTAAAATAAGATGCCCATAAGACGTCTGAGATCATACTATCTCGAGAAAACTGTACAAGTAGAAAAGAGGACCAGAAGAAGATGTCTTTAAGGCGTCTCGACAAGGCGAACTTAAGTCAACTTTTCCTTTATGTTTTAAGCGATTTCAAGACTAAAATAGGTGTCCTACGGTCAACTTAAAGATGGCTTCTCGATACGCCATAAATGACTATAACAAGTTGTCTTCAAGATGGCTTGAAGATGATTTGGACACAGACGAATTTACAACGGCGATTTTGAAATCAATATCGTGGCTGTAATACTTTTTACTGTCAAATTAAACTTCATTTTTTCAAAATAAACAAAAGAATAAGTGAAAAACTGAAAACTCATTGTTTTTTTAATGGGAAAACTACAAATGATTCCAGTGAGGCTGAAGTAGGCAATCTAACTGCCTTACACAAGATGTCTTCAATGTTCCAACATTGAAAGTTAACAGAAAGTGAGGAAACAACATATTCTTGGATTACAGATGAACAACAGGGATAGGTAAATGCATCATGTTGATTTTCAAATTTTTTTCCAATTAAAACATTGTTATAAGGGCACTTAACTATGTCGTAAATCACAACAACGGACATGTCTTTAAGAAACAAACAGTTGTCGGCTTCTTCATTAGATTTCAAGTGACCAACTCTTGTAATTTTTACTGATCTGAATTGTAAACCATGAATATTTCCCAAGAGGGGCTCACTGTTGCATCTATCAAAAAATTCTATTTCGTTGCAGGCGTCTATGTTTCGGGTGACAAAACTTTGATTTTGGACTTCTTCTAATAGACGTTTAACAAGCTGTTGAAGGGGTTTGTCATTTTTCTTAAGATATTTTGTCATTTTTCCGTAATAGCTTTCAAAACGATAGGCACTGAAATTTTCAAGCGGCCCAAACTTCAAGACATCGGAAGACAAATGAAATAATGCATGAATGTTGTAAGACATAAAAAAAGTGTGAATAAAGAGCCTGCGGCTGATTAACGAAACGAGAAAGCAGTGCGTTAGCATACGCATTATCATTGACGGACCAAGGATCGTACGATAATAACTTTACAGCTACATGGAGAAGAAGAAAATGGTTGAAAAATTCAGTTGGCAAAAACTGCTTGAAAATGACTACTCCGAGGTAACGAAGGAAAGTTCGAAATTCAGAGGCCTTCCAACGAGGAAGTTCTTTTATGGCTCTTGGTTGCCGGGCAAATTCAATTCTTGACACAAATCGCCTTACATAGACAGTAATAAAGGAATCAATTAGATCGACTATTTTTTAATCGAATCTGAACTTAAAAGAGCACTCCTGTATTTAACTTGTCGTCACCATCTCTGCGAACTGCACATCAAACACGCATCCACTGCTCTTAGAGGCGAACGTGATCGGCCAGATGAACCAATATTCAAGAGGTTTCAAAGTGATTACTCCAGTTTCGACATCGATTATTCAAACTTGACTTTATTTGAATGGCCAGCGGACCAACTATCTCGCGTCTGGATTCAAGCAAAATCTGTCTTAACTTGGGCAGAACAATGCTTGAAAGACAATACCTTCCCCAGAGAAGATTATCGAGAGTTGGTACAGTTGACGGTAGTATACCTTGGGGGAAAGGTGACAAGTTTTCGATTCCGTAAACCAGGTGCGGTTCATCACGCCCGGTTCATGTCACAGTCGATATATCTTTTGAAAATCGAGCTGCTGTCCCATTTGTTCCACATGTTGCCGGAAGAAAGACGAATTGGACATAGAATGGCTGACTTCATTGCATTGTTTTATGCCAAGTTGTTTCTTCGTTCAAGAATATCTATTTTCGCCCAAAACGATGACTTTCACTTCTTAGCTTCGATGTTATGGTATCAAGAAGAAGATGATCAAATCGCTACCGCAGTCCTCGCTTCAATCAAGAGGCATCTGTGGTATCTCACAGAACAGCTGGTAGTTCTAGCCTTGTTCAATGAGAGCCTATCTGATTTTACCAGGATGCTTATGGCGAAAAAATTGTTTGATACTCGCCGGCCTACTTCGTTTAAACCTGGCAAGCCAACTTTTCCCACTATTGATTTGGACACACCTCCATTGTTTCACCAGTTCATCGGACCAAGATCCTGCCTTTTATTCTCCATACTACAGCTAAATAAGTCTCAAGATTGGCTTCAGTTACCACCAACGTTTTGGCCTCTAATGAGCGATTACTGCTACGCTAGGGATTTCGTCAATAGACTTGAAGTCACAAACGATTGCGCAGAAAGAGGAGTCAAACTGATCGGCGATTTCAAGGACTACACAGATGACGAAACACAGCGCCAGTTTCTCTTACAAGTTGTAGAAGATCACAGAAAGAATATTCCATCTATGCTGAAAAAAAATTTAAATTCTGTCAAGAAATAATATATCATTAGAGGGATTTCAAATAAATTGGCGAAAATTTGAGAAGAATTTTAAAGAGTTTTAATCACGGCGACCCTTAAACTAAGTCCGATGGTTTTCAAATTTTAAACTTAAGTTCTTCTTATTCTTATTAGTAACTTCTGAACATGCCGTAATTAAATTCTATTAATAAAAAAAATATATTAAATTAAGTGAGAAAAAAGGTTCAAAAGTTCGGTTTTTTTTAAACGACGACCCTTAAAAATTATTTTAAAAATCAAATAAAAAATTCAGTAAACAATTTAAGTCAAAAGACCCCTCGATGTCTATACGCCGATATTAATTTCCAAAAAACTGCGGAAGTGAAACACCCTAGGGGGGATAGAAGACAAAACAGGGTTGCAATATGTTCGAATGACATATCCATCAACCTAATGCCCCTGGAGAATGTGTGGCGTGAGATTTTAAAGAGACTGCATCAGGCTAAAAGATTTTGAAGTGATTGTGAAGATCTATAAAATTCAATTCGTGAAATGTGGTCAATTCTTGTAGAAGAAGGTTTCATTGTCAAAATAATTCAGTCACTCCCTCAACGAATAAATTCAATTGTGGAAACTGATGGTGAGTGGGTAAAAGTTTGACTCTGTAGGCTACTTTTATTCTGGACAATAAACTGAATGCAGGCGAAAAACAAAAAAGTCATCTTCCACGTAATTTTATTTCCCTGAATAAGTAATAACAATACAGTGTGTATTTTAACATCGGGTGTGACCGCCTTTGGCCATTAGAACTGCTTGACATCTTTTCTTCATCGAACAAATATATTTCTTGAGAATTTTTTGAGGAATGGCGTTACAGGTTTTTTCAACGTTCCTCCAAATGCAATCTTGTGACGAACGTTGAGTTCTATCTAATTTACTGTCGACGTAATCCCTTATAGCCTCGATGGGGTTGAGATCGGGACTTCGCGGAGGCCAAACCATCCGCACAAGATCCCCTTACATGAAATAGATGGTAAAATATATTTTTTGAAGGGGAAAAGGAGAACAACAAAACTAAGACTAACCAGCTTTTCTTTTTTCTCCAAATAATTTTGGCAATATTTGGACGCGTGTTTTGGATCGTTGACCTCTTGAAATACGAATCCTCTTCCGATCAGGCGTTTACCCTCCGGAACGGCAGTGTGTACCAATATGCTATGATACATTTCTTTGTCCATGATCCCCACGATACGTTTCATTTTCGTTACACCTTGGGTGCATATTCCAGCCCTGACCATTATGCTGCCCCCACCAAATTTTACGGTAGGTGTTAAGCACTCTTTATGGAATTTTTCACCGGGCCGTCTACGAACGAACATTCTTCTTTTGGTCCCAAAAAGTTCAAATTTAGATTCGTCCGTAAACAACACTTTTCTCCACTTTTTCTTTGACCATTTCACATGTTTCTTTGCAAAGGCAAGTCTTTTTTAAATGTTTGTCTTACTTAATAGCGGTTTACGGGCGGACACTCTTCCGAAAAGATGCCAGGAATGTTAAGTTCTATTTACAATCGAATGATACACAGGAAATTTTCTACCCATATTAAACTCCTCTGTGATCACTTTTAAAGGTTTACGCCGATCACGAAGAGCGCATAACTTCAGATAGCGTTTATCTGACTGACTCAACAGTGCAGGGTACTACACATACCCCATCTAGCGGTCATTTTAAGACCCACACTTTACACAACTTCACTATATGTACAAACTCCACTATTCTCCCCTTCATCATTCATAACATGTTTTTCCCCTAAACAAGTTTGACTCATATTAATTAAATCACGCATAGTTAAGTGATATTAAAAAAAAATAAGTTCCAATATATTTCTGCATTTTTCCATTCAAACTACACATCCCGACACCAGCGGTGGATCCAACATCTTTATGTACACTATTTCCCTTTCACTTACTGTCATTTTTCCACACTCCTTCGAGTCTTTTCTTGTCCTTCGAAACAAAACAAAACAAAACAAAAATAAAACAAAACAACACAAAAAAATTTACAAAACAAAAGAAAAAAACAAAAGAAAAGAATCATTTTAAATTTTCTGAAAATGCAAATTACCTTCCATTCCTACATTGTATCCTTCCTTCTAACTTATTTTTCATATCTCCCACCAAATCCATCTTCCTAGAAATTTCTTATGAAGGATAGTATTTCATCGAACATATACAACTATGTAGTCGGCAACATCAAACTTATTCAAGTTTATCTTCAGAAAATCGAGCTGTACTTCATGCTAACAACAATATTATGCACCACTGCATTGGCATTCGAGACTATAATCTGCAACTGCGATAATCCATCAGCAAAACAACATTTACGAACAAATGACGAGAATTGCCCGTCATTACTGAATTCGAAGCAAAAAGAAGTCGATTACATGCTATGGACAAACAGAAGAGCTGGAATTAAATTCCAAGCGTCAATCTGCGGAAGATGCATGAAAATCAACCACATCACGACAGATTTCTTCGGTCAACACATAATCGTTCCAGAAACAGTTGCGCTTGAGACATCATTAACCGAATGCACCATTATGGCTAAAACAAAACGATGGAACGACGTCCAAATGAATTTAACCGACGACAAATGGACCTACACACCAGACCCATCAACAATTGGAAGCTGGTTCTCAACCGTCTCCCCTTATGTAATTAATTGCATGATGGAAGAAACTAGACTCATTCGACAAGGAGAAGATGACATCATCGAAACTCCTCTTGGAAAAGCAAAAGTTTCAGACGGAATTCATACACACAATCATCTCACGATTATCTGGGATATCACAGTAGCTACTGTATTCAACAACACTCCCAGATTTGTCAGCAGCGGAGAAGGCGCTCTCATCAAAACATCGACTCCAGGAACATTTCGCCTCAAAGACGAGAAACAGCAGTTGGCATTTCATATTAAACCAGAAGGCAGATGCCTCACAACGGCCTGTCGCCATAAAAACGAATCATTTACAGTTATTTGAGATGAACACCTGTTCATCTCAATCCCCCACCTCGACGACGACAGCGAAGAATCTGACTACGAACCTCCTCAACGAGAAACGACAACTTTATCAAACTAGTAAAAATAACACAGTAACTGCCCTGGAACAAATACTCAACACTCAAGTCGGTTTGGCCACACACGTACAGTTTGTACGCGACAAACTGACTGAACAAGAAAATGATATTCCGAGAATCGTGAGGAACACTCAATGCGAATTAGTTCGGACTAAAAGAGCTCTTGCAACCTCAGCTGCTCAATACGACGGATGCCTAGCATCCAGAATTCTACAACTTCCCGAATGTATGAATGTTCAAGCACAAGGAGAAACTGTATTGTTGAAGCAATGCAGAGCAATTAGAATAACATTCGCTACCGAAACGACAAGCTATGGACCTCAACCTCGATTAAAAAACTTTACCATCGCCACAAACGGCTGGGAACTTGCCCCGTACAGCCCATGCTACTGGAGAGACCATTACGTCATCTTTAATGGAAGGCATCATGTCTATCGTAACGGTACTTGGAAGAAAGCCGAAGCAGCCCTTTTACAACCAGAACGAGATTTGCCTACTTCCTTCCGCTACGACGACGATAATACACACGACTATGAACCACAGGTTAATCCTGCCTACGTTGGTATAACAACAAGCCACATGAACATCATAGCAGATCTCGCAAAGCATGAAAACAGGCATCAATACATCAACAGCAATGAGAAATGTCATCGTTACAGCAGAAGAAAAAACAGGAATAACCAGCTATATTAGCTAGTGGGAAACATTCAAGATCATCATGTTCTTTATTGTTCTAGCAATCTTCTGCACCAACGCCTTCAAAATCCTCCGTTGGCTTGGCGTATTCAAGATTATATGGAGCTGTTACTGCACACTTAAAAATCTCAACAAAACCACCCATAGAAGAAACCGACGTCGAGAAGTGATGGACATTTCAGAACCAATCGACATGAAACAATATCTACCTCCTCTACTGCAAACTCAAGTTTGACTAGACCGATTACGGGACGTAATCTTACAGGCCCGGGAGTCATGTAGCAGAATTCACATTCTGCAAGCATGGCTTCTTCACTTTATCTCCTCCACATCTCTCGTTACATAGCCTCCACTTGAACCTACCATAAGACTACAAGCAACAACAGAATAGACCTTTTTCCCATCGACTCCCCAAAAGACACCTGCTCCGCCCGAAGACATATTCTTACATCAGCCGACTAACACGAGAGCACCCTCATCTAGCCGGAAACTCCTCGAACATCTTCTTACCTGTTCCCACGCCTAGAATATTCATACACCTGCACCGCACACGCCAGAACATTCAACCCCTTTTTAGATTAAAATCACAATGCATAAATAACCGTAGATATAGAAATATTTTTACTAATTATTCACTTAAACCCTAGTTAAGTGACCTGTCCGAACTGTCACCACAGTTCAGGGGTGGCTTTAACACGGGACTATTAAATACTAATTTATACCTCAAACTCACGCTTTCCCCCGTAAATCTCACGACTTAAAACTATAATTCTTCCTACCCCTCCGTGACTGATCCTAGCTGATGGGTACCCTTTAACCTCCCAAAATTCGACTTAAGTGAGTTGACAGAACTGTCAACTCGAGTCGGGGGTGGCTTTTGCACGGAGCCTTCTTCCCTATTGTTTTCTTTATTCAGGTCACGGCCGCATCTTTTCCATATAAAAGGCCGTGACTTTCCTCTCATAGTTCAGTTCTGTTAGTTCTGTCAGTTCTGTTGATTCAGGCAGTTCTGTTAGTTCCGACAGTTCCGTTACCTCTGTCTAGCTCGTTAATTCCTTTACTTCCTCTTGAGCACGTTGCAGCTCCCTTCGAGCTCTGTGACTTAACAGCTCTGTTTAAAGTACCAGTTTAGTTAAGTTAACTTAATTCGGTGAACCAGGTATTCCCTCTCCCATCGTTCAACTGTTCCCAATTGGTATGTCACACCTCATTTAACTTATAATTGTAGACTCAGACTTAGTAACCAATACATTTGCATCGTGGATCAGTCGTCTCCTTTTTATTTATTTAAACCGCTTTTAATTCAATTATTCCGTAAAGGGAAAAATGAGTAAATCCATGATCCCTTTACAGAAGTAAGACCTAATGGTATAACAGGGTATTCACATTGAATACAAGTATATTTGGTTTTGTTTACATGTAGAAGTAAAAACGCATAATATCATAGTGTATTCACATTCAAAACAAGTATATTTTATCCTGTTTACATATTGAAGTAAAAACTCGAGGTATCACAGGGTATTCACATTAAATACAAGTATATTTGATACTGTTTACATGTAGAAGTAAAAAATAATGGTATGACAGTGTTTTTACTTTGAATAAAACTATATTGGATTCTGTTTACATGTAGAAGTAAAAACTCATAATATCATAGTGTATTCACATTGAAAACAGGTATATTTGATTCTGTTTACATGTAGAAGTGTAAACTCATAATAACACAGTGTATTCACATTCAATACCAGTATATTTGATCCTATTCACATATGGAAGTAAAATCTCATTGTATCACAGTGTATTTACATTGAATGAAAGTATATTTGATTCTGTTTACATGTAGAAGTGTAAACTCATAATATCACAGTGTATTGTCACGTGGTCAATGACCACGTTATGTGATCCGGTTAGTATTCAATACTACCGGACGTGTGACGTCAGTGTTTCCCCCGTATATAGTTCCCCCGTAGTCGTGTATCGGGTCTCAGTCTTAGTCTTGTTAACCGTGAATACAACGCATTGCTACATGGTGGAGATGCAGAACCTCTGGTAAGTCTCTTTTTTTGTTGTGTTTCTGTTCGATTCTCTGCTACGGAGGCGGTGGCTGTCAGGGACCCCTGAGAGTCGTCGACCCAACTGGTCTTAACATCTTAAATTGTTGGGGTACGGGGTTACGGCTCCGACCGTAGGACAATCGGGGGAAGCATAACGAAGGAGAGACAACGGGGGGGGGGAAATGGTGAAAAGGGTTAAGGTGGTGCAGACGGGGTACATTGAGGGAACGTGGATAGTGGAAACCGTGAGCCGAAGTGGTCGGCAAGAATCAGGGCAGTGAACCGTGAGCCGAAGGGTTCGCCAAGAAGCGGAGAAGGAACCGTGGGCCGAAGTGTTCGGCAAGAATCGGGCAGTGAACCGTGAGCCGAAGTTTTCGGCAAGAAGCGGAGAAGTGAACCTTGAGCCGATGAGTTCGGCAAGAAACAATCGGGGTGAGGATTGCGGGAAGTAGGTGACAGGAGAGGAGGGCGTAAGGAGCGTGGAGAGAATCCGAGACGCTCGGGTACGGATCGTGGCACGGGGTAGTTGAGGGATACCCGAGATCGGGAGTGCATCCCGGGGGCGGGCGAGGACGCGCAGTCGACCGTTAGGGGAAAGCGGATCGGAAGAGTGAGGAGAAATAGAGGACGTGGCTAACGAACCCCAACAGGAGCACCAACCGGCATCCATTCGGCAGGAGTATCATCTCACGTTCAGTGAGGAGGAAACTGAGCGGTGGGAGGACGCTGAAGAGGTAGAAGGATCGGGAGAACACGGAGAAGAGCAGCCGGATTGAGATTTCACGGATTTCAGAAGAAGATCATCGAATATACGTAGGTACATCCGGGAATTCAGAGCAGCTCAACAGCAAGTGGGGGCAAGGCATGCGATGGCCATGCAGATAAAATTCCAATCCCAACCCACCTTCGGGGGGAAGGACGGGGAAGACGTCGTGCAGTGGATGCATCGATACGAAATAATCGGGAGATATAATCGATGGGGAGATGACGAACTTCGCGACCAAGTGGAGCTGTCGTTGTCCGGGGCAGCGTAGAAGGGGTACTCATACAAAGAGGCCGCGGGACAACTAGCAGCCGAATGGGAGGATGATGCAGGACCGCCAATTGTACCAGGAGTTAAAACACAGCTGTTGGAGCAATTCAAGCAAGTCAATCAGAATCGATTCAATGAAGCGAAACTGAGAGAACGCAAAGAAGAGATCGAGGAATCCACGATCGAATAATTTTTACGACATCCTGAATTTATGCCTCAGAGTAGACCCGAATATGACCGAAGCTACGAAATTGGCGCACCTATGGAGAGGACTCAAGCCAAGTTTACTAGAGAAACTCTGGAGTTTTAAACCCAACTCGTGTGACGAATTTCTTCAAGAAATTAAGCGGTATCAGGAAATGACTTCCCGAGCAAGACACGAGGAATGGGCGATGGGCGTGGTCGGAAAACAAACACTAACGACGGGAAGTGATAGAATTGATCGAATAGAAAAATTGCTAGTGGGACTGATGGGAGCCGTTGCATCAAGGAACGCATCAGGGGCAGCCGCACAGCAAGGAGAAAGAGCGGAGAGTCAACAGTATCGGTCAGATAACCGATCGATACTGAGATGGACTTCGGATGGGAAACCTATCTGCAGCAGATGTAAGACGGAGGGACACATGGGGAGAGAGTGTCAAACAAGAACAAACGGTCAGAGAGGCCTGGGGGGTCGGACACCGGATGGAAAGGTCATGTGCTACGGGTGTGAAGGGATAGGACACATACGTCGCGACTGCCCGAGCTCCCAGCAAGAAGGAGGGGCACCACAACAACAGCAGCAACATTAGGTGCGATTCGCTGTAGAGGGTAAGCAAGTAATTGGTCTAGTAGGGACAGAGCATGTAGACCCGGAGGTGCTAGCATGACCAATTCTGAAAATCGACATCAAGAGGATGGTAGTACTGGATGTGTTATGCTGGGAAAAATGGGTGGCTGCCGTGATAGATACAGGGGCGGTAGTGTCCGTGTGTTCGCACAAATTAGTGAGAGAACTAGGGATAACAGTGACACCATGGCGCGCAAATCGTCTAGTGTCAGTTGACGGCAAGGAGATTCAACCGGGGGGAGCCGCAATGCTGTCAGTATCAGATAGGAGGATTACCGTCGAGGGGGAGTGTTTGGTTCTAGAAGATGACATCGACTTACTTCTGGGGAAGGACATGTTAGAAAAACTTGGAATGCGGATGAAGATTGGGGTGCTTAAAGAGATCTTCATTGGAGACATTGCCATCGGAGCACTGGTGGAAGAGATGATGGAGGAAGCACCGAAACTAGTAGTCCAGAAAGGATGCCGGGTCCCACCCCGATCGATGAAAGTGGTCGCAACTCAACCACTAGATTTGAAAGGGTTTGGCGAATGTGCACTGGTGGAACCATCCCGAGCATTGCAGAGGACGAAAAGGGTGTCGACGGTAAAGGTCCTGGTAAGCGGCGTGGGAACAATCGAACAAATGGCGATAACCAACTTATCGGACCACAAACAATGGATCGAAGAGGGGACGGTGTTAGGAATAATCGAGCCAGTGACCGAAATCAAGGAGGGAGACACGCCAGTAGCCGTCGCGACAGCAGGGGCAGAGAAGAAAGCGCTTCGGGAGCACGAATTTGAAAGCAGGATTGGAGAAGGATTAAAGCCGACAGACAGAGAAAAGATCCGAGAAGTGTTAGTGGAATATGGCGACTGTTTTTCGTGGCCCGGAGACCAACTAGGACTGTGTACGGCAGCAGAGCATACAATAGACACCGGGGAAGCAAAACCAATTCGACAATCACTTCATGCTCGGGCATGGAAGGAGAGAATCATTATACAAGCTCAGTACAAGGAAATGGAAAAAGCAGGAGTTATCGAACCCTCGAACAGTCCATGGGGAGCGGCTGTGGTCCTGGTCAGAAAGAAGGACGGGACGTGGAGATTTTGTGTTGATTACCGGCACCTAAATGCAGTTACGATTAGTGATGTGTATCCGCTGCCGAGGATGGGTGAGACTCTGGCACGATTGGACGGTGCAGCGTTCTTTTCTATCATGGATTTGCAGTCAGGATACTGGCAAGTGCCCATTAAGGAAAGTTACCGTCCAAAAACGGCTTTCGTCACAGCGGATGGAATATACCAGTTTAAGGTGATGGCAATGGGGCTGTGTTCGGCACCCGGAACTTTTCAAAGAATGATGGACGTGGTATTAAGTGGTCTCAGATGGACAACGTGTCTAGTTTATCTGGACGATATTGTAGTGTACTCTCGGTCGTTAGACGAACACGTGCAAGGGCTGCGCGGGGTACTGGGACGTCTGGGAGGGGAAAAACTTAAAAGTGAAGGAGGAAAAATGTACGTTCACCCAGCCACAACTACGGGCGTTGGGACATTTCGTGGATAAAAATGGGGTTTCACCGGATCCAAAGCAAGTGCAGTCAGTTCGAGACTTCCCGCACCCTTCGGTGGGTGGTTCCAGAGCGTCGAAAGTGAAGAACATAAGGGCGTTTCTAGGCATGTGTTCGTACTATGGATGATTCATCGACGGATTCGGAAATATCGCCAGACCTCTACACGTTCTTGTGGGCGAAAAAAAAACATTTACCTGGGGAGTGGAGGCCATGGAAAGCTTCTAGCCTCTAAAGAATGCGCTAATGGGAGCTGCGCTGTTGGCGTACCCAGATAACACAAAGCCCTTTGAAATCCATCACGACGCTTGCGAATACGGGATCGGGGCGGCCTTAGTACAGAAGGGGGAGACAGGGGAGAGGCCAGTTCCCTTTGCCAGCAGGCTATTATCCCGAACAGAGCGGAATTATTCCATTACGGAGAAGGAGTGCTTAGCCCTGGTTTGGGCGGTGAAAAAATTACACAGCTACATCTGGGGGACAAAGGTGAAAGTGGTGACGGACCACCACGCCCTTTGTTGATTAACAACGAAGAAGGATTTGGCGGGCACATTGGCACGGTGGGCATTGTCCATACAGTTCTATCAGCCCGAATTTGTTTATAAAAGTGGGTGGCTCCATGACGACGCCGATGCACTATCTCGGTATCCGATGGACGGAATAGGAGACAATGACGACGAAGAGGACCTGCTACCAGTATACACGACAGCATGAGAGGAGGAGCGTCGTTGGACGAGGGAGATGCAAGGGGCAGTCCCGGGATGGGTGGAGGTACGCAGGCAACTGGAAAGGAGTACAGCCGAGGCCTACAAAAATTTCGTGCTGATTAATGGACTATTGCTCGCCGAACCTTGGGTAAACAAGGAATGAGGTTGCGTCTATGCGTACCCCAGGGTGAACGGTTGGAGATTTTAGACGCGTACCATTGCGATCGTTGGGCTGCGCACTTAGGAGTAAAGAGGACGCTGGGGCGGATCGAGGAAAGATACTACTGGCCACGCTTACGACAGCATGTACTAAACTACGTGCGGGAATGTCCACAGTGTCAGGAAAGGAAAACCCCGCCAGTAGAAACTCAGGGACACATGGAAATCATTTGCGTGGAGAGACCTTTCGAAAAAGTTGAAATGGACATATTGGGGCCTTTTCCCGTGTCGACGGAGGGCAAGAGGAATATCATCGTTGCGGTGGATTATCTCACCAAGTGGGCAGAGACGAGGGCCGTTCCAACTGCGACGGCTCGGGACGCGGCTGAGTTCTTTATCGAGGAGATTGTCTTACGGCATGGGGCGCCGGAGGGTGTGGTTACGGACTGTGGAAAGTGTTTCGTCGCTGAGTTCACGAAGGAAGTCATGCGTCTAATGGAGGTGGACCATAGAACGACAACTCCTTATCATCCCCAGGCAAACGGCCTGGTAGAGAGATTGAACCATACTATGGGGAATATGCTATCGATGTATATAAACAGCACAAACACTAACTGGGACGACATTCTGCCCTATATTACATTCGCGTACAACTCTAGTGTTCAGGAATCGACTGAAGAAGTACTGGTGTACAAGCCGTTCTGGAAGGTAGGGAGAGCCGAAAAGTTACTTCACCGATGGCTGGGACCATTCGTGGTGGTACACCGGGCGTCGGCATTCAATTACGAAGTAAAGAGACCAAATAGTCGACAAACAGAACTGGTGTACGTGGGGAAAATGAAGAAGTTTATCAGAGGGGCCGAATGGACAGTGGTAGACAGAGAAAGTACGGGAGCAGAAGCAAGAAAAATGGAGTTGCAACGCAGCAACCTAATTGCCGGGGGAAAGGGCATCCGTGACCGAGAGGCCAAAACTAGAGAGACTATACCCCTGGACGAGCAGGTGCAAGAAGCTCCAAATGAAAGGATGGACGATCAGGTGCGTCGATCGACACGAGCCCGGATGCCACCGATACGATACGGACAAATGCCGCAGGCGGCAGTGGGGGCTCTTCTCCTTCTGCTAGGATTACTGGGACCGCTGATGGGGGTACAACCAAGCCAAGGACATTCCCAAGAGGTTTTTGTGAGGGATGGAGTAATATTCCAGTTACAAGGGGAGGTCTTCTTTAGTGACTCGGAATGGGTAGTAGTGACCGATGTCTCGTTCGGACCCATAGAAAACGCTCTAAACAAACTGCACCTTTGGTTCACCGACTCGGCAAAGAAGAAAAAATCGCAGGCGGAGGAAACCAAATGGAGTGCATGGTTACGGGCGCAGATGGTGAAAAGGGCGACGAACGGGTTGGAGCTATTGGGACTTGTACGTGATCGGTACGACACGCTGCGGGAGGCGGTGGCAGGAGGGCCCAGGAGGGCCAAGAGAGGTATTATCGACGTCGGCGGTACCGCACTTCACTGGCTGTTTGGGGTGGCGAAAAGTCAAGATCTAGAAGGACTTAATGGACAGCTGCAGGCCTTGGGAGGGGAAACGTCGGGGATAGTGAGTGCGGTAGCTCATCAAGCAACATTAGTGAACGAGACATTACGAGAACTCGGGGAACATGTACTGGCCATGCAGCAGCGGGACAGAGCGCACCAATTACTGGAGAAGGAATTCAACAAATGGAGACAGAATGTGGTGAGTGCCGTGAACGACCTAGAAAGTCAAGTGATTATGACGGCGAGGATGGACGAAGCCTTTCGAGCTGCTCAGAGAGTTCTAGACTGGGCCAGCATGACATTGGAGGACATCGGCATGGGTCTCGCCCTGTTGGCAACCGGCAACTTACCCCCGGAAGTTTTCCCACCTACTCAACTGCGGTCGGTTCTTAAAAAAATTCGAGCTTCTTTGGCGATGGGTTGGGCACTAACACCCGCTTTGCAGAATGGTGACCTATGGAGGGCATACCAGGAAGCCCGGGTCGTCGTAGTGGCCACAACAAACGGGCTTCGGCTATTCATTCATCTTCCAATAATTGAGATTACTAAGACATTTGAGTTATATCGAACATTGTTGTTGCCAGTGTTTAGTGCTGCAGGTAACGTGGGTCTTCATTACGCACAGATTCCCGCATTTCTGGCGGTAGGGCGGGATCGGCAAACATTTATTGAACTGACGAAAGCCGAGGTACGCTCTTGCCAGGAAAGGGCCAGTTCGGTATGCCAGCCCAGTAAAGCCATCTACCGGAAAAATTTTAAGAAGATTTGTGTGATGGCGCTGTTCCTGCAAGACACTGACAAAAAATAAACGGAGTGCGATCATGTTGTAGTAGAATGGAAAGGCCCTGAAGCCATTTACCTGGGCCACCGGAGATGGGCAGTATCAATGAATAATCCACGCTCTCTGGTAATGGAGTGTCCCCAGCAGACAGATTCAAAGGATTCTTCGAGAGCGGAGCTGCCGTTGGTCGGCATTGTCGAAATCCAGCACGGTTGCTCCATTCAAACTAATGAGTGGATTTGGCAGGCCAGTAGGCAACACTCGTTATCATCCACTAGGAGGGGGAACGACTTTGTGCCACGTCTAAAAGGAGTAAACTGGGGAAACGGAATGTGGTTAACTCAGTGGCCAAAAGGGCCACGCTGCGATGTATTCAACACGAACACGGGTTTACAAACCAAGAAATCGGGAACAACAGGTTGCGACTGCAGCCACGACGAAAACGATTGAGAGTGACCTCGTTGCTGCATCTTCCTCCGTTTTCGACTACGGTGGAAATGCATGAAAAGGGGAAAACAAAAGAAGGGCGCTAACGCGAACAATTAGCATTCGGTGTAAATGGGGTGGCGGAAGTGTGAGGGAGGGTAACCTATTACCAAATAACAAGGCATGTTAGTTCAGCCAAGGCAAGACAAGTTTGGACTTGTCTGCCCCTTGGCAATGGCATGATCTAACACACACTCACGTACACACACACACATACAAAACGAAAATTAAATTAACATTAATTCCTAACGACTTCTGTCGTTAACAGCGGGGCCTGTTACTGATTACAGAGAGAACACAATCATTCATCAGTAACATACGATTCTATAAGCATAATTTGGACACTGGGCGGTGGTATTCTCCTGTAGAGAACACTGAACCACGAACACGAACACCATCCTGACGATTTCATCTGGACTACGGATGATCCGAGTTACTCGACCAATAGGCCAATTTCCTCTAGGAGAATTCGGGGCCACCACAAGCACGGTATCGTCCAAAGCCAGATTCTTCTTATCGAAAAGCCATTTTTAACGGTCAGTGAGTATGGGAAGATACTCTTGAAGCCATCGGCGCCAAAAGTGTGTCGTCATGACTTGCATAGCTTCCCAATGTTTTTGAGAATACAATTTTCGTCCTCGATGACGTCGTCTTCGGTGTTAGGCGAGCTCTGGACTAACAAAAAATGATTAGGGGTAAGTGGTTCGGGATCTCGAGGGTCTACACTGACAATAGACAGTGGACGTCCATTCCACAACGATTCGGCCTGAATCGCGAAACCACGTAAAAGCTCTTCGGTAAGTGAACGTGATTCCACAATGGCTTCCAGAGCCACCTTTGCTGATTTTACTTTCCCAAACGCCTCCGAAATGTGGCGCTAATTCTGGTGAAAAATGCCATTCGATTTCTTGTTTATCATTTGACCAACGATGTTTTGCTCCTTGAGACGCTCGATGCCTCGTAAGATTGCCTTGTCCCCAGCAACAATTTGAGTTTACCAACCAACCATTGTCGCTATACACGACTGACGGGTGACCTCTTCGGGCGGTGAACGAAGCAATGGCGATAAAAAAAGACGATAAATCAAGTGACGCTGCAACTTCCAAGCGTACCCCTCTAGTATTGAGACAGGTTATCAGCATAACATATCGTTTTACTTTGCGGCGATAAATGGTGATGTTGCATGGGTCAAAATAGTCAAAACCCACATGAGTGAATGGACGTTGGAAAGGAATAAGACGATGACGCGGAAGCGGCGCCATTAAAGGAATGCAGGGAGTAGCTCTATGGCGTTTGCAAGTAAATCATTTGTGCAGGTACTTCTTGATAGCCACTCGTCCTTTAATGATCCAATACTGTGACCTAATTGAGCTGAGTAGTCTTTTTGGAGATGGATGAAACAGGAGATCATGCTTTCTCATGACGATTAAACGCGTGAGTGGATGATCGTGAGGCAGGATTTTGGGATGCTTGATGTCGAACGAAAGGAGGGCGTAATTTAAGCGACCTATTACTCGCAGTATTCCTTCTTCATTCAGGAATGGTGATAAGATAATCAACGTCGAACTCAATTTTAAAGGCCTTTTATCCTTTAAAGCCTCTATTTCTTCGGGATATTTCTCCAATTGTACAGATTTGATGCAGTAATTAGCAGCGCTCTGAATGCATTTGACACCAATGTGCAATTTGTCACGATCCAGCAGTTTCAATTTCGAGTTGGAAATAAAACGAAGAATCCATGCAACAATTCGCATCACTACGTCATAGTTGGAATTTCGTTCCAAAAGTGAGCGGAGCCTATTTTCTTCGGCGGGGCCGTAAACGAGCCCAATCCAGTTGATGGCTGATACCTCTGGATCTTCGACAGAAGGTTAGGGAAGTTTAATGGTTATCGGCTATGCGTTTTCTTCTTGCTGCAAGAAGTCTGGGCCATTAATTCAACGGTAATTCTCCATCATCTCATCAGGAAAAAGTTCTCTGCTGCACTCATCAGCCGGATTTTCGATACCTGGGACATGTCTCCATTCAGTTGGTTGAGAATGCTCTAAGATTTCGGATATTCGATTAGCGACGAACGTCTGGAAGCGACATGTCTTTGAGGCTATCCACTGAAGTACAGTTTTAGAGTCAGACCAATAGATGATTTGATTGACTGGAATACGAAGAGTCGATTGGACGAACTTCACAAGGCGTAGTGCCACAACTGCTCCTTGGAGTTCTAATTTCAGAACGGTCAGCGGACGAAGGGGTGCAAAGCAGGACTTTGTCGTAACGAAATTTACGGTGACGATATTATTGCGATAGGTTACTCGTAGATATACCACCGAGCCAAACCCAACGGTGAATGCATCGCAAAAGGTATGCAGCTGAATGTCTTGGATGTCACTAGACGAAGTTAAAGCTCGCGGGATCTTGAACGCTTCGAGATGGTTAAGAATGGTAGTCCAATTGTTCCACTGGTGTTGAATTACTTCGGGAACTTATTCATCCCAATCAACACCGACAAGCCACAATTCTTGAAGAATTCTTTTGGCGCTAAGGCTCACTGGTGATAAAAACCCCAGTCGGTCCTACAAGGTAGACACAGCACTCAAGATCCGACGCTTAGTATTCGCTTCGACGTCAGATTTAACATCAATGATGAAGCTGTCACTTTCGCTGTCATATAAAACACCTAAGGTTCTCTCCGTGGGCAAATCCTCTACATCCAAATTCAGGCGGGGCTGATTACGATCACTTTCTGGTACACGTGACAATACCCGTCGAGATGAACAGAGCCATTGGTTCAGATGGAACCCTCCCTTTTTTTAGCAATGCTGTAGAATCTTTGATCGCTTGACTTGCCTCCTCTTCGGTGTAAATAGAATCCAGAAGGTTATCTACATAGAAGTTCTTGTAGACTCGTTCAGCGGCTTCAGAAAATTCTTCACGATGTAGGTCAGCGATATGTCGTAGGATTTGGGAGCAGATCAAACGGGATGAAAGTGATCCAAAGATTTGTCGCTGCATTTCATATACGATGGGTCTTTTTCGAGAGCCAGGTGGACGCAAAAGAAATCGTAGATCAGAGCGATCTTCATTCTTCACGCCAACTTGAAGAAACATTTGTTGAATATCCCCAGATAGGGACAATGGCTTTTTTCTAAACAGTAAAAGAGTAGCACCTATGTCATTGATGAGATTGGGGCCCTTTAAGAGCACTTCGTTGAGCGCAACTCCTTGATACTTCGCCGAAGCATCGAAGACCACTCTAACCTTTTCATGTTTCCGAGGATTTACGACTCCATGATGGGGAAGGTACCAATTTCTCCCAAAGGTGCTTTTCAATTCACTTTCCTTGAGAGGCCGAGCGAATCCCTTTGCCACATAGTCATCGATTACGGCTTTGTATCTCTCACAAAAATTAGAATTGTGAACGAATTTGTTTTCAATAGAGAAAAGTCGACGCAATGCACTATTGTAATTGTCGGGAAATGCAAAATAATCTGAAACCCATGGTAGACCTACTTCATACCTGGTTCCGTCGAATTGAATAGTTGCATCGAATTTCTTCCTCGCTAGTTTATCCTCGGTTGATTCTAGCGGTTGAGCTGGAGTTACAATTGGAAAGCTTTCCGTTTTCCACAATTTCTCAACTTGGCGCAAAAGTAATGCATCCGTCGGTGATTCTTGTACATGGTAGCAGAGTTTTTGCACCGTTAGCAAGGGTTTGTTTGAACGACAAACCGTTGAATCATGTTGCTGTGTCCCTAATGTTAGATCGCCAACGCAAGTCCAACCAAATGGCGTCAATAAACCAAAGGGAACGTCGGTTCCAACAGGAGGTAGTCTTTCATCGAGACGTAAGTGCAGCCATTGGTTTCCCGCTCCAATAAAGATGGTTGGTTCTCCAACATCAACCAGTTTTACGTCTTTGAGATGAGGGTAACGACTTTAGATCTCCATTAACTCCTTCGGTGGTAATGGTAACTTAAGGTACTGAGTCGGCACAGTAGAGACCTGCTTTAAATCCGCTTCGAAAGATCTATCATGAGCCTGAACAGTCAGACTAACCGTAGATGATTGAAACTGTGGGTCTTGGCCGTGAAACGACCCAAAAGATACATTCTTTGCATTCCCTTTGCATTTGAGCTGTTTAGCTACATCCTCTCGAATTAAGTTAACGGTCGCTCCTGGATCTAGAAAAGCAAAAGTTTCTATTTCCACCCCGTTAGCTTGAAGTAACACAGGAACGATAGCTAGGGAAGTGTTGATAGCCGTATCCCTGTTTTTAATGGTCATTGCGCGACCATCAGACGATTTTGCTGGTGGCTGACCTGCATTTTTAGTTGTTGAAGCATTCGCGGGATAAACTCGAGGCGCTCCGTGCAATAGAGGGTGGTGTCGTTGACCACAGTTCCCAATGTTACAGACGATTTCGGTGGGACACTCATTCCCCCGATGTGTTCCAATCAGACACATGAAACATAATCGTTTCTTTTTTTACCCACTCCACTCTAGCTGTAACATCTAGATCTTTGACAGTGGAACAGGTTTTTATCGAATGGGCGTTATCACAATAAATGCACTTCATAATGACGCCTTTCTTCAGCGATGACGAATTACTCTCAGAGGGAGGACTTTGCTTTGGCTTCCAACTCCTGTATCGTTGTTGTTCCGACGGCCCGGAATACCAATATCGGGCATACTAGCTGTACTGCTGTCACGTGTCCGTGGTTGAGCAATTTTGCTAGGTAAATAAGCTTACTGTAAACTTAAAGTTTCTTCGAATTGACGATCTCGCTCTATTCGTTATAATAAGACAAGTTGAAGCGGTGGAATTCAATTTCACTTTTATATTGTTAAACTGGCACGGGAATTAACATACAATATTCAAATGAATTATTTCCTTCGAGTCTGTTGGTCAGAATTCCCGAAAAGCTGACTTGAGGTTACCGTGCGTACGATCTGGGTCCTTGTGTTTCGGATTCTCCAACTCTTAGCAGGTTGTTCTGGTTCAACATGCGCAGGTTCTACCTCAGTTTCGCCAACTTCGCTTCTCACTTCACAATCGAGCAGATTTAACTAAAACAGCTCTCAAAGCCTCCGGTGGTTATGGCGGTGTGTCTGTATCTCTTCCACCTGCGGAACGAAAATAATCCAGCCGTATGCGACGTGGAGTAGGATCAGCAGATTGTGGCTGTGAGATCGGCTCCAGTGGCGGACGTAATTGACTGGGCTGGCTGTTTGAAACTGACGGTAAGTTTAGAATAAATTCCGCTACTATCTGTGAAGCTTGAACCCTAGGAAGCAGTTCCGATGTGGACAACTCTAAACAACTAAAGTTGCCAGGAAAAACTGTATATAAATTAATTTTAAAAGTTTGATAGTAAAAGTTGATATGCAGGTTCCAGATCCTTGATATGCTGGAAACGATATTGTTCCTGCCGAAAGCCTTTACGGATCAGCTTTCTCCTCAGCTTAGCCGCCGGAATGTTCTTCTTTCTTGGAATGATGAAGCTGTTTTACTGATTGTAAACAAATAGAGAGTCAATAAGTAATAATTGACGGCCCTGTAAAGGTATCGACGATACGAGACAGACGAAAAGGTAATTAACAATCGACGGCCCTGTAAAGGTATCGACGATTGAAATATAAACGACGGACGAAGACTAAATTGACAACTGACGGCCCTGTAAAAGTATCGACGATTGAAAATAAGAAAGACGGGCGAAATTAAATTAACAATCGACGGCCCTGTACAGGTTTGGACGATTGAAAATTAGAGAGACGGGTGAACATGGAATTAACAATCGACGGACCTGTAAAGGTATCGACGATTGTAAATATGCACGAACGAAAAACGAAATGAACAATCGACGTCCCTGTAAAGGTATCGATGATTGAATTATGCACAGACGAAAACGAAATGAACAATCGACGGCCCTGAAAAGGTATCAACGATTGAGCATGTGTAGTGGACAACGAAAATTACAAATCGACGGCCCTGAAAAGGTATCGACGATAGTAAATAGGATGAAGTATGAAAATACTGATAAGAATTGACCAACCACCATAGGTCGGACAAAACTATGTCAGCTAGCAATGCTTACGTCCTGATTGAAGTGTTCAAAATGATGAGCCGGGATACCCAGGGATGAATAAACATGTGAATGAGGCGATGGCGAAGATAAGCACGAACGATGAAGTTTCCCGGTCGATGCACCAAAATGTTAACCATCGAAATAAGCGACACGAAATGTGGTTAACTCAGTGGGCAAAAGGGCCACGCTGCGATGTATTAAACACGAACACGGTTTACAAACCAAAAAAAACGGGAACAACAGGTTGCGACTGCAGCCACGACGAAAACGATTGAGAGTGACCTCGTTGCTGCAACTCCCTCCGTCTTTGACTACGGCGGAAATGCATGAAAGGGGGAAAACAAAAGAAGGTCGCTAACGCGAACAATTAGCTCTATGTGTAGATGGGGTGGCGGAAGTGTAAGGGATGGTAACCTTTTACCAAAAAACAAGGCATGTTAGTTCAGCCAAGGCCAGACAAGTTTGGACTGGTCTGCCTCTTGGCAATGGCACGATCTTACACACACACACACACATAAACTCACAGAAATACAAAACGAAAATTAAATTAACATTAATTCCTAACGACTTCTGTCGTTAACAAGTATATTTCATCCTGTTTACTTAGAGAAGTAATAACTCATGGTATCACAGTGTATTCACATTAAATACAAGTATATTTGATTCTGTTTACATGTAGAAGTGTAAACTCATAATATCACAGTGTATTCACATTGAATACAAGTATATTCTATCCTGTCTACATATAACAGTAAAAACTCATGGTAGCACAGTGTATTCACATTGAATAAAAGTATATTTGATCATGTTTACACATAGAAGTACAAACTCATGGTAGCACAGTGGGATAAAGTCTATTTTACCCGACCAAATATACTTTATTGTTACTATACTCTTACTGAATTCAGAGAACCAAGTATACTGAACTGATCTGTATCTACTTGTAAACTGAATAAATGTTCTGCTTAAATTCCAATGTTGCCAACTGTTGGAATGCAATGTTGCCGTCATTAATTGGTAATATAGATAAAATACGTATATAGATATTGCAAAATATTTATATGGAGTCATTGCTATGCTAGCTCAGGGGGCTATGCTAGCTCCTGCTAGCTGCTATGCTAGCTCACTGGGTTGTTAAGAAAAAGGATCTAGGTTCAAATCTAGTTGTTGGATGTATATTTAATATTATATGTTTAGTATTCAGTATATTGAATTGGTTATTAAGTTGATAAAGTGATTCTAGTATTTACTTTATTAGTATTACGACATTTCAAAAAGTATTGTTTAGTTAAGTATTGTAGGTCTATGATAATTAAGTTAGAAATTTTTTTACTAGACTTAATTAAATTATATTTAAGGGTGTGTTGTTACTTAATATTAGTATTGATTCAGGTATGGCTACTAATGTATCTATTTTCATGAGTTCCTCAAGTGATATTATTAAGAGTAACTAGTATACGGCGGCCCGTCCCAGGACGGTAATAGGTGAAGTCTAGTATTCAGTGTCTGCTGTGCATTTAGTTGCGTTATACTTGTATTGTCTGCTGCAAGTTAGTTGAGTTATACTTGTATTGTCTGCTGCACGTTAATCGACTTTTACTTTAATACCCCTTATACTTTTTACACCTTAATCTACTTTAAGCCTCTTAATCCATGTAAAGCCACTTTCTCCATGTAAAGCCCCTTAATCTTCTTACGATTTATTAATCACTTTAAGCCCCTAAATCCACGCATTGTCAAGTCGTACCACTCATACACGTACCAAACAATGGGGGGAAATCCAATCACGGTTGAGCGCACTTGGGAACTTCCCCCAAGGCCATGCCCGTGCTCCTTTCTTGGTCCTTTACATGCAGATTAAGTGTCTTACCAATGCCCGTCGTTTCCAACCTGTCCGCGGGTCTCGCCCTGCCCGCGGATCTCGCCCTGCCTGCGGGTCTCGCCCTGCCCGTAGGTCTACACCTGCCCGCCGTTCTCCCCAGTCCGTCCTTTTACCCGCCCTGTCCACGAAAATTTGAAAGAAAAAGGTTAAGCCTAACCGGCGGCAGTTCGAACCCTTTTCAGGTGGTCGACCTTTTTCAAGGCAGAAAAAGTTACGTGAACCCTCTCGAACCAATGAAAGCACGTGCACTGGAACAAAAGGGAACAATCTCTTAATGGTGTTGGAACGCACTCAATTGAGCTGTTAAGAAAAAAAATGCAATGATGGTTCTTTGAGGGATAAAAAAAGAAATGGTGTCTAAAGGTTGTTGGAACGCAGTCAATAGACATGTTAAGAAAACATGAATTGGTGCTTGTTTGGATGCAACAGGGAACGGTCTCTTAAGGAATTGTAAGAACTCAAGGAATTGGGGCTTGTTTGGGGGGATGCAAAAGGGAACGGTCTCTGAAAAGTGTTGGAATGTAGTCAACACAGCTGGTGAAAACACAATGAAATGGGGGCCTGTTTGAAGAATGTAAAAAGTAACGGTCTCTGAAAATATTTGGAATGCAGTCAATGGAGCTGGTGAAAACACAGTGAATCGGGGCTTGTTTGAAGGAAGCTAAAAGGGAACGATCTCTGAAAAGTGCTGGAATGCAGCCAACAGATGTAGTGGAACAAAAATCAATTGGGGTTTGTTTTAAGGATGCAAAAGAGAACGGTCTCTAAAACTGTTGGAATGCAATCAATAGACCTGGTGAAAACAATGAATTGGGGCTTGCTTGGGGGGATGCAAAAGGGAACGGTCTCTGAAAAGTGTTGGAATGTAGTCAACACAGCTGGTGAAAACACAATGAAATGGGGCCTGTTTGAAGAATGTAAAAAGTAACGGTCTCTGAAAATATTTGGAATGCAGTCAATGGAGCTGGTGAAAACACAGTGAATTGGGGCTTGTTTGAAGGAAGAAATAGACGAATCGAAATTTGGCAAAAGTAATCTGTTAGATGCTGTAATGATTTTAGTTATTGTAACTTAACGTTTTTATAGGAAAATATTATCCAGGCAAAAGGGTAGAAGGAGTATGGGTTTTTGGTGGAGTTAAAAGAATATCTGGAAAATGTTTTTTTTTGTGGATTCAGCTTGAAGTTTTAATATTTTGGCCACTAAAGATGTTTTTTTTTCACTAAGAAGTTTTTTTTCTTCTGTTTTGGTCATTTTAAAAATTTGTATTTAATTGTAGTTTTGAAGATTTTGCATTTATAGCAGATGGCAGTAGTAGATAGTTTTTCCAGTGTTGTGACTTTATATATGTAATTATGTAATTTATAGTTTTCATGAATTATTCTTAATTGACTTTATTTGCTTGTTATTTATTTTAAAAAATTTAGTTATAATTTAGTATCTGAAAATGAAGTTATTCAATGTAAATTTTATATATATAGATTTTAAAATATAACATGCAACAACGGATTATTTCAAGTTGCAGACGACATATTATATACTTTGTATTTCATTCATTTTTTAAAGTTTGTAGTGTGTACATCTATGTATTGGATAACACATATTTTTCAGGTAATTGTTCGTTGTTAATATTTTGGTAATAGAGTAGTGGTATTAGAGTAATTTTTATTTTTGTTTTTTTATTTATTATTTATTTGACTAATTTAATTACTAAAATTAATTATACTTTACTTTATAAAGTTATTATTAACTTAATAGATTTACTTTACCTTACTGATTAGCAGAAATGTTACTTTTTACTTAACTTAAATGTGTTAATTTTACTTAATATTTAGAGTGTTTAACCTAATTATTTAACTTAACTTTACTATTTTACTTTATTACTTTACTATTCCATTACTTTACCCACCCAAAACCCCTATTTTGCCTCGCATAGCTCGGGCCTGGTCCCGCTTACCCGGGTAGGAAACAATACTGACCATTCTTAATCCGATGTTGATTTTAGGTCGGTTCACGTCGTAAATGCCTTATAAGTTACATGAGATTGGTCCATGGTTGGAAATATATTGGAATGTGGTTTTTCAAAAACCAACTCAATTCCATCCTGGGCCATTCTTAGAAAGTTGAGTTTTAACGATGCATGTATCCCGCTACTAAACCAATGTCGATACAATTTCGAACCTTTGCTGTTGTTCGATATCGACTAGCCAATAATAATCCAATGTCCGAAACCCAAATTTCAACGATGTATTTATCCCAATATTTATCCAATGTCAATACAATTTCGAATTTTTGATGCTGTTCGATATCGAAATGCCAATGGTGCCCCAAAGTCAGAAATTCAAGTTTAAACGATATATATATCCATATACTAATCCAATGTTGGTACAATTTAAAAATTTGCTTTTGTTCGATATTGAAATGCCAATAGTACCCCAAAGTCAGAAACCCAAGTTTAAACGATATATATATCCATGTAGAAATCCAATGTAGATATACTTTCAAATTTTTGCTCTTGTTCTATATTGAAATGCCAATAGTACCCCAAAGTTAGAAACCCAAGTTTAAACAATATATAAATCCATATACAAATCCAATGTTGGTACAATTTTAAATTTTTGCTCTTGTTCGATATCGAAAGGTCAATAGTATTTCAAAGTCAAAAACCCAAGTTTAAACGATTTATATATCAATATACTAATCCAATGTTGGTACAATTTCAAATTTTTGCTCTTGTTCGATATCGAAATGCCAATAGTATCCCTAAGTCAGAAACCGAAGTTTAAACGATTTATTTATCCATATACTAATCCAATGTTGGTATAATTTCAATTTTTTGCTCTTGATCGATATCGATTAGCCAATTATAAGCCAATATTGGACAAACAAGATTAAACGATCTTTATACCACGATACCAACCCAATGTCGATGCGATACAAATTTTTGTTGTTGTTTAACGATAATATTATTGGTATGTATGTATATATGTATAGTTTTGGCCCAAAACAGCTGCGCTTCATAACCTCCAAATACCTTAATATTGATAAATTAATCCCGGATCAACAATGCTTGCCGGTGTTCTACCAAAATATATGTGTAATATTGGCATAGCAGAAATGGACAAGGTTTGGCGACTCAAGTTGGAAATGACCCAGGCCGATGTGCGATTCTGATCCTGAACCAATGGCCGATTCTGTATCGGCAACAACATTGGACCTAGATAAAATTCCTACCCGGGTTAGTAACTTAAGTATAATTAAGTTAAGTTATTTTAGTTAAGTAAATATGGTCGGGTAAAATAGACTTTTACCGCACAGTGTATTCAAATTGAATACAAGTATATTTGATTCTGTTTACATGTACAAGTATAAACTCATAATATCAAAGAGTATTCACATTGAATACAAGTATATTTGATCCTGTTTACATGTAGAAATAAAAACTCGTGGTATCACAGTGTATTCACATTAAATACAAGTATATTTGATTCTGTTTACATGTAAAAGTGTAAACTTCTAATATCACAGTGTATTCACATTGAATGCAAGTATATGTGATCCTGTTCACATATAGAAGTGTAAACTCATAATATCACAGTAAATTCACATTGAATCCGAGTATATTTGATTCTGTTTAAATGTAGAAATATAAACTCATAATATCACAGTGTATTCACATTAATTACAAGTTTATTTGTTCCTGTTTACATATAGAAGTGTAAACTCATAATATCTCAATGTATTCACATTGAATACAAGTATATTTGAACCTGTTTACATATAGAAGTAAAAACTCATGGTATTACAAAGTATTTTTATTGAATACAAGTATATTTGACCCTGTTTAAATGTAGAAGTATAAACTTATAATATAACTGTTAACGACAGATGTCGTTAATGATTAAATGTAATTTAATTTTAGTTTTTTTGTATGTGTGTGTGTGTGTATGTGTAAGTTTGCGTTGTAGCCGAGGGGCAGACAAGTCTGAACTTGTCTGACCTTGGCTGAACTAACTCTTTGTTTTTTGTAAAAAGTTACCCTCCCTTACACTTCCGCCACCCCATTTACACCTAAAAGCTAATTGTCGCGTTAGCGCCCTTCTTTTGTTTTTTCCCTCCCCTGCCTTTCCGCCGTAGTCGATGACGGAGGAAAATGCAGCGACGAGGTGGAGTCTGAATCGTTTTCGTGGTGGTAGCAGTCGCAACCTTTCGCCCCAATTTTCCCGTGTTGTAACCGCGTGTCGTGTTTAAATACATCGCAGCGTGGCCCTTTTGGCCACTGAGTTAGCCACATCCCGTCTTCGTCGTTTTACTTCGGTGGTTAACATTTTGGTGCATCGACCGGGAAACTCATCGTTCGTGTTTATCTTCGCCATCGCCTGTCCATTCACGTGGCTATTCATCCCTGGGTATCCCGGCTCATCCTTTGAACACTTCAATCAGGACGTAAGAATTGTTAGCTGGCATAGTTTTGTCCGACCTATGGTGGTTGGTCAATTCTTGTCAGTATTTGCTTATCTCGTCCTATTTACCATCGTCGATACCTTTTCAGGGCCGTCGATTGGTAATTTTCGGTGTCCAACACACATTTGCAATCGTCGATACCTTTACAGGGCCGTCGATTGTTCATTTCGTTTTCGTCTGTGCATATTTCAATCGTCGATACCTTTTCAGGGCCGTCGATTGATCTTTTCGTTTTTCGTCTATGCACATTTACAATCGTCGATACCTTTACAGGGCCGTCGATTGTTCATTTCGTTTTCGCCCGTCTTTAATATTTTCAATCGTCGATACCTTTACAGGGCCGTCGATTGTTAATTCCATTTTCGTCCGTCATATTTTCATTCGTCGATACCTTTACAGGGCCGTCGATTGTTAATTCTGTTTTTGCTCGTCCGTCATATTTTCAATCGTCGATACCTTTACAGGGCCGTCGATTGTCAATTTAGTCTTCGTTCGTCTCTCTAATTTTCAATCGTCGATACCTTTACAGGGCCGTCGATTGACAATTGCCTTTTTGTCCATCTCGCTTATTCTCAATCGTCGATACCTTTACAGTCCCGTCGATTGAGAATAATCTTCGCGTTTTTGTGTGTGCTGTTTATCGTCGATACCTTTTCAGGGCCGTCGATAATTACTAATTGAATCTCTATTTGATTACTTTAGTAATACCGCTTCAACATTCCGCGAAAGAAGAACTCCGCGGCGGCTAAGCTGAAGAAAAAGCTGATCCGCAAAGGCATTCGGCAGGAACGATACCGTTTCCAGCATTTGAAAGATCATGAACCTGCTTACCGAGAGACGGCAAGCGAAACAACAGCAAGACCCATTGCTCAGCGGAAATCAACCAAAGACATGCAAGCTGTTATTCTTCCTGCTCCGCGTAACTAAACTTTTAAGGTTTAATTACACACAGTTTTCCGGTCAACTTTAGTTATTTAGAGTTGCCTACACCGGAGCTGCTTCCGAAAATTCCAGCTTCCCTCAAAGTAGCTGAATTTATCCTGAGCTCAGCACCGATCAATCCGCCCAGCCCATTCCGTCCGTCAGTGGAGCCGATCGCTCCGCTACAAGCAACTAACCCAACTCCGAGTCGCATACGGCTGGATTATTTCCGTCCCGCAACTGGAAGAGAGATCGACATCCAATCACCAGAACCACCGGAAGCTTTGAGGGCAGCTTTAGCTGAATCCACTCAATCACGCTGGAAGACTGGACCGCGGCTAGCGGATTTTATTTCCCTGCCATCACCGAAGAAACCTCGTTTCTATCGGCCATATAGTCTGCGACCAGTCGAGCAGCTTCCGGACCCCCAAACTCCTCCAGGTGTTCCAGAGTCGGAGCCGGACGACTTCATCCCTAACCTTGCTGATTGTGAAGTCAGAAGGGAGGTTGGAGAAACTGAGGAACCTGCACCTGCTGAACCAGAACAACCCATTAGGAGCTGATAATTCGCAACACAAGGACCCAGATCGTTCGCACGGTAACCTCAAGAAAGCTTTTCCGAAAAACTGACCAACGTCATCGAAGAGAATAATTCATTTAAATATTGTATGTTAATTCCCGTGCCGGTTTAACAATATAAAAGTGAAATTGAATTCCATCGCTTCAATTTGTCTTATTATAACGAATAGAGCGAAATCGTCAAGTAGAAGAAACTTTAAGTTTACATTAAGCTTATTTACCTAGTGAAATGTCTCAACTACGGACACGTGATGGCAGCACAACTAGTATGCCAGATATTGGTATTCCAGTTCATCGTAACAGAAACGATACTGGAGTTTGCAGTCAAAGTGGATCAACAGAATCCAGCAACCGAGTATCCCTTACACCACAAGAACGACTTCGAGCAATTGAGGTGGCGCGGTTTGAACGAGACACATTAGTCGTTATCCTTGAGCAACAGTGTCGTGAGATAGAGCAGCTGATTAGTAACCACGGGCGCCGTTCCGTACTAAACCATCTTAATACACAGATCCATGGTCGTTTGGATCAAGTGCGAGATGCCTATTTCTTGTACAATCAAAGATTATGGGAAGCCAAGAAGCCGATGACAGATGCCTATAATTATATTATAGGTATCGAGATTCGAGTCCGAGGAGTATCATAACAGATAGATCATTACCTTGATGATCGACGTAGCTCGCCAGCTTCTACTGCCAGTCGTGCTACACGGAGCCAAGCTGATGAAGAATCTTTCTTCACCATGGATGAATATCGTTACAGTTCACGGCCGCAAACGCCTGATCCGTCGTTAAGGCAATCAATGGACAGAACTAACGATCGATGTAGATTCGATACCTCTCGACCTGTATCATCGATTAGGAGCCCGCCCACGTCTGAGTACAATCCTACACCATTACAGCAATCAGGGAGAGGTGGTCAACCATCTGCTTTAATGCCATCGTTCAGCAGCGATGATTGGATTAACAGGCATACACCTCCACCAAGGGGAGCTTCAGCGGGGTTCAGCCCAAATTGGCTAATGAATGCGTTACCACAGATAAAGATCACGCCATTCAATGGCGATCCAAAGGAATGGCCAACCTTTATCTCTTCGTTTAGGGACATGATCCATAATGTGGTACCATCGGACGCTCAACGCCATGCTTTCTTAAAGCAGTTGCTCACTACAGAAGTTAGTTCCTACATAGCCGAATACTTGGACAACCCGTCCACTTATGATGATGCCTTAGCAAAAAGCGATATGGTCAACCACAAGTGGTTGCTCGGAGCCATTTGATGGCTCTTCTGAATCTTCTATCGATCCGAGATGATGATTCAGAGGCATTAGCCAAGCTCAATCGAACTCTTCATGGAGCCATGCATGCCCTGAGGAACGGCGGATATGAGCAAGACTTGGAATCGGGAATGACTCTGGAACACGTCGTCTCCCGTTTACCTCCGCGAATGAGAAGTAGCTGGGGCGTGAAAGTGTACCGGATGACTCCAACACGAGCTACTCTCAAAAATCTGACAAAGTGGATAGACGAGATGGTGATGGGTGAATTGATGACCAGGCCGTCTACTCATAGATCACCAGCTCCACAGAAGGAAAAGAAAGCGGGAAGTGCTAAGCCTTCCATTAAACCAACTCCTCTCTTTGGTAAAGTCCCTGTTGTTTTTCACCCCTCCACAACTCACCAGTCAAGAAACCGCAGCAAAGTCCTCCCTCTGAGAGTAATTCGTCATCGCTGAAGAAAGGCGTTATTAAGAAGTGCATTTATTGTGATAACGCCCATTCGATAAAAACCTGTTCCACATTCAAAGATCTAGATGTTACAGCTAGAGTGGAGTGGGTAAAAGAGAAACGATTATGTTTCAGGTGTCTGATCGGAACACATCGGGGAACTGAGTGTCCCACCGAAATTGTCTGCAACATTGGGAACTGTGGTAAACGACACCATCCCCTATTGCACGGAGCACCTCAAGTTTATCCCGCGAATGCTTCAACCACTAAAAATGCAGGCCAGCCATCAGCAAAATCGTCTGATGGTCGTGCAATGACCATTAAAAACAGGGATACGGCTATCAACACTTCCCTAGCTATCGTTCCTGTGTTACTTCAAGCTAACGGGGTGAAAATAGAAACTTTCGCTTTTCTAGATCCAGGAGCGACCGTTAACTTAATTCGAGAAGATGTAGCTAAACAGCTCAAATGCAAAGGAAATGCAAGGAATGTATCCTTTGGCTCGTTTCACGGCCAAGACCCACAGTTTCAATCAACTACGGTTAGTTTGACTGTTAAGGCTCGTGATAGATCTTTCGAATCGGATTTAAAGCAGGTTTCTACTGTGCCGACTCAGTACCTAAAGTTACCATGCCCACCGAAGGAGTTAATGGAGATCCGAAGTCGTTACCCTCATCTCAAAGACGTAAAATTGGTTGATGTTGGAGAACCAACCATCCTTATTGGAGCGGGAAACCAATGGCTGCATTTACGTCTAGATGAAAGACTACCTCCTGTTGGAACCGACGCTCCCTTTGGTTTATTGACGCCATTTGGTTTGACTTGTGTTGGCGATCTAACATTAGGGACGCAGCAGCATGATTCACCGGTTTGTCGTTCAAACAAACCACTGATGACGGTGCAAAAACTCTGCTACCTTGTACAAGAATCACCGACGGAAGCACTACTTTTACGTCAAGTCGAGAAATTGTGGGAAACGGAAAGTTTTCCAATTGTAACTCCAGCTCAACCGCTAGAATCAACCGAGGATAAACTAGCGAGGAAGAAATTCGATGCAACTATTCAATTCGACGGAACCAGGTATGAAGTAGGTCTACCATGGGTTTCAGAAGATACCGCATTACCCGACAATTATAATAGTGCATTGCGTCGACTGTTCTCCATCGAAAACAAATTTGTTCACAATTCTAATGATGCTGAGAGATACAAAGCCGTAATCGACGACTATGTGGCAAAGGGATTCACGCGGCCTCTCAAGGAAAGTGAATTGAAGGGCACCTTTGGGAGAAATTGGTACCTTCCCCATCAAGGAGTCGTAAATCCTCGAAAACTCGAAAAGGTTAGGGTGGTCTTCGACGCTTCGGCCAAGTACCAAGGAGTTGCACTTAACGAATTGCTTTTAAAGGGTCCCAACCTTATCAACGATATAGGTGCTACCCTTCTACTCCTTAGAGAAAAGCCGGTGTTCCTATCTGGGGATATTAAGCAAATGTTTCTTCAAGTTGGCGTGAAGAAAGAAGACCGTTCCGCTCTACGATTCCTGTGGCGTCCACCTGGCTCTCGAAAAAAACCCACCGTATATGAAATGCAGCGGCAAATCTTTGGATCGGTTTCATCCACTTTTATCTGCTCCCAAGTGCTTCGACATATTGCTGACCTGCATCGTGAAGAATTTCCTGAAGCCGCTGAACGAGTCTACAAGAACTTCTATGTAGATAACCTTCTGGATTTTTTTTACACCGAAGAGGAGGCTAGTTGAGCGATTAAAGACTCCACAGCATTGTTGAAAAGGGGGGGATTTCATCAGAACCAATGGCTCTCTTCATCTCGACGGGTACTGTCTCGTGTTCCAGAAGGTGATCGTAATCAACCTCGCCTGAATTTGGATCTAGAAGATTTACCTACGGAGAGAACCTTAGGCGTTTTATATGACAGCGAAAACGACAGCTTCATTTTTTATGTTAAACCGACGTCGAAGCGAGCACTAAGCGTCGGATCTTGAGTGCAGTGTCCACCTTGTATGACCCACTGGGGTTCTTATCACCAGTGATCCTAAGCGCCAAAAGAATTCTACAAGAATTGTGGCTTGTCGGTGTTGACTGGGATTACCAAGTTCCCGAACTAATTCAACACCAGTGGAACAAATAGACGACTAATCTTAGCCAGCTCGAAGCATTCAAGATACCGCGAGCGTTAACTTCGTCCAGTGACATCCAAAACATTCAGCTGCATGCCTTTTACGATGCATCCACCGTCGGGTTTGGCTCTGTAGTATACCTACGAGTAGTCTACCGCAATAAAATCGTTACTGTAAATTTCGTAACGTGAAAGTCCCGCGTGGCACCCCTTTGTCCGCTAACCGTTCCGAAATTAGAACTCTAAGGAGCAGTTGTAGCACTACGCCTTGTGAAGTTCATTCAATCGACCCTGCGTATTCCAATCAATCAAATCATGATTCTAAAACTGTCCTTCAGTGAATAGCCTCAAAGACGTGTCGCTTTTAGACGTTCATCGCCAATCGAATATCTGAAATCTTAGAGCATTCTCTGCCAGCGCAATGGAGACATGTCCCAGGTACCGAAAATCCAGCTGATGAGTGCAGCAGAGGACTTTTTCCTGGGGAGATGATGGACAATTATCGTTGGGTAAATGGCCCAGCCTTCTTGCAGCAAGAAGAAAAAGCATGGCCGATAACCATTAAGCTTCCTGAACCTTCTGTCGAAGATCCAGAGGTATCAGCCACCAACTGGATTGGGCTCGTTTACGGCCCCGCTGAAGAAAATAGGCTTCGCTCACTTTTGGAACGAAATTCCAACAATGACGTAGTGATGCAAATTGTTGCATGGATTCTTCGTTTTCTTTCCAACTCGAAATTGAAATTGCTGTATCGTGACAAATCATGCATTGGTGTCAAATGCATTAAGCACGCTGACAATCATTGCATCAAATCTGCGCATTTGGAGATATATTCCGAAGAAATAGAGGCTTTAAAGGTCAAAAGGCCTTTAAAATTGAGTTCAACGCTGATAACTTTATCGCCATTTCTGGACGAGCAAGGAATATTGCGAGTAGGAGGTCGCTTGAATTACGCTCCTCTTTCGTTCGACATCAAGCATCCTAAAATCCTGCCCCATGATCATCCACTCACGCGTTTAATCGTCATGAGAGAGCATGATCTACTGTTCCATCCATCTACAGAAAGACTGCTCAGCTCAATAAGGTCTCAATATTGGATCATCAAAGGACGAGTAGCTATCAAAAGGTATCTGCACAAGTGCTTTACTTGCAAACGGCATAGACCTACTCCCTGCATTCCTTTAATAGCCCCGCTTCCGCGTCATCGCCTTGTCTCGTTCCAACGTCCTTTCACCCATGTGGGAATAGACTATTTCGGCCCGTGCAACATCACCATTTTTTGCCGCAAGGTAAAACGTTATGTTTTACTGATAACGTGTCTCAACACTACGGCGGTACACTTGGAAGTTGCAGCCTCACTTGACTTGTCGTCTTTTCTGATCGCCTTTGCTTCGTTCACCGCTCGAAGAGATCGTCCTTCAGTCGTGTATAGTGACAATGGAACGCAAATTGTTGCTGGAGACAAAGCAATTCAACAAGGCGTCCAGCGTCTCAAAGAGCAAAATATCGTCGGACAAATGGTTAAACGAGAAATCGAACAGCATTTCTCACCACCATTGGCGCCACATTTCAGAGACGTTTGGGAAAGTCTCGTAAAATCAGCAAAGGTGGCTCTGGAAGCCATTGTGGAATCACGTCCGCTTAACGAAGAGCTTTAACGAGGTTTCGTGATTCAGGCCGAATCATTGCTGAACGGACGTCCACTGACCTACGTCAGTATGGACCATCGAGATCCCGAACCACTAACCCCGAATCATTTTTTGTTAGTACAGAGCTCACCAAACACAGAAGACGACGTCATCGAGGACGAGAAATTGTATTCTCGAAAACATTGGGAGGCCATGCAAGTCATGACGACACACTTCTGGCGCCGATGGCTTCACGAGTACCTTCCCACGCTCACTGACCGTCGAAAATGGCTCTTCGATAAGAAGAACTTGGCAGTGGACGATACCGTGCTTGTGGTGGCCCCGAATTCTCCTAGAGGACATTGGCCCATTGGTCGTGTAACCCGAGTCATCCCCAGTCCAGATGGCGTCGTCCGATCGGTGTACGTCAAGACCTCTACTGGATAATTCTACCGCCCAGTGTAAAAATTATGTTTATTAGAGTTTGATTTTACTGATGTGTAATTGTATTTTCTGTAATCAGTAACAGGCCCCGCTGTTAACGACAGAAGTCGTTAGTGATTAAATGTAATTAAATTTTTATTTTTTCTGTATGTGTGTGTGTGTGTATGTGTAAGTTTGCGTTATAGCCGAGGGGCAGACAAGTCTGAACTTGTCTGACCTTGGCTGAACTAACCCTTTGTTTTTTGTAAAAGGTTATCCTCCCTTACACTTCCGCCACCCCATTTACACCTAAAAGCTAATTGTCGCGTTAGCGCCCTTCTTTTGTTTTTTCCCTCCCCTGCATTTCCGCCGTAGTCGATGACGGAGGAAAATGCAGCAACAAGGTGGAGTCTGAATCGTTTTCGTGGTGGTAGCAGTCGCAACCTGTCGCCCCAACTTTCCCGTGTTGTAACCTCGTGTCGTGTTTAAATACATCGCAGCGTGGCCCTTTTGGCCACTGAGTTAGCCATATCCCGTCTTCGTCGTTTTACTTCGGTGGTTAACATATCAGTGTATTCACATTGAATACAAGTATATTTGATCCTGTTTACATATAGAAGTAAAAACTCAAAATATAACAGTGTATTCACATTGAATACAAGTATATTTGATTCTGTTTACATGTATGTTGTAATGTAAACCACTAGGTGGCCTATTGGCCTCAGCTCAACCCGCCCCTAGCGGCGAACGGGTGAGCGGAGACAGTGAATACACCAGTCGAGACTAAGCACTTAAGACTACAACATGGTGTCAGAAGTGATGTAAAAAAAAAGGAAAAAAAAAAAAAGCCTCACGTGTTAGTTATGAGTTTGGTAGTTACTGCTATAGAGTTTCGTTTTTTTTCTCTTTCCTTGCTCTTGGTGAGCTTTGTCGAGACATCTTGAGTTTCTCGTGTTACCTGTGGAATTGAACTTGTACACTCTGGGGTGTCCCGTATTAGTTATCGGCTAGTTGATCGCACCTCACACGTGGCTCGCTTAGATTGTTGCATCCAGTTGTAACTGGCCCATCAATGGTGTCTCGTGGTGGCTGCTGCGTGCTGTTTGTGTGCCTAGTCATACCTTTGATCGTGCACTTGTGCCCATCGTTATGGCGTCTTCCCTAAAAGCCCCAGAGCCGTTCTCTTTCTCGTCCCCAAATCTCGCCGCCGAGTGGAAAATGTGGTGGCGTCAGTTTGAGTACTACCTGTTGGCCACTAGAAAAGCTGAAACAGATGAAGAAGTCCTGGTTGGCGTGTTAATAACTCTCCTAGGTTAGAGGGCCTTAAGATCTTTGACAAATTCGTGTTCGCAACGGCCAGCGACGAAAAAAAGATCAAGCCCGTGCTGGACAAGTTTGACAGCCATTTCGAACCGCTTAAAAGTGAAGTCTTCGAACGGTTTAAGTTCTTGCGTCGCCATCAGCAGCCAGGGGAATCCTTTGACTCTTGGATAGTGTGCCTTAGAGGCATGGTGAAAGGATGTAACTATGGAACGTCGGGTGAGTCTGTCCTCCGCGACCAAGTAGTACTGGGTATAGCAGATACCCAAACATGGGAAAAGCTTCTGTTTGAAAAATCGTTGGATCTAGCGAAAGCATGCGACATCGTTCGGGCATGCGAGGCATCTCGTGCACAGTTTACGCAAATTACATCTGATTTGACTATTCGCCGGCCGGACGACTCGGTTAATCGCCTGGCTGAAAAAGGTGTCAAAAAGAGTTCTAGCACTGGTGAGGGGGCACGGCCGAAGACCTTTAGTGGAGGTGCAGCCCAGCAACTGGTCGACTGTAAGGGTTGTGGCCGGCAGCATGCAAGAGGCCGATGTCCAGCTCAAAATGTCACATGTTTCTCGTGTGGAGTTAACGGCCACTTCTCGCGGCGTTGCCCAAGTCGCCGACAGTAGGCCGGGTCTCGAGTACCAATTAGTGCATCTGCATCCAGCGCGGGAGGCACGCCTACTCAAAATGGTACTAAAATGCAGCTTCATTCCATGGAAGGGGTGCCGGCGAGGGAACAGAAGAGCACTCCGTGGAAGAGTATGTGTTCCATGAACTGCGCTATGAGTGACGTGCGGCGGCGACAGTGAGCGAGTGCAGTGAAACCTTGTCAGTGGATGGCGTCAGCGTAACCGTCAAACTAGATTCCGGGGCCTCGTGCAACGTCCTTCCACAGGAAGTGTTTCATCGTTTGCCGACCAGACGTCAACGCCTCCGCCCTGGACCTCGTCTTCGTCGCTATGGGGCCAAAAATGGTTACTTATCGGTTCTTGGAGTCCACACAGCAAAGATGGTGGTCAAAGGTACTGTGCATATAGTGGACTTTGTAGTGGTGAATGAACCGGGTCAGCCGTCAATATTGGGCCCCCCGTCCTGCCAAAGCCTTGACCTGATTCGGCGTGTAAACTCGATTCAGTCTGTCTCTCGGCCTCCAGTTCCCGCAGTCGTCACGGAGTTTTTAAATGTCTTCACGGGGCTGGGAAAACTTCCGATTGAGCACGTCATCAAGTTGAGTACGGGGAGTAACGCGGTGGATCCGGTCGTCTCTCCCGCAGGGAGGATTCCGTTCCGGTTGGAAGAACCGGTGTACCGGAAGCTTGAACAAATGGTGGCGGACGGTATCATTGCTCCCGTGTCCGAGCACACTGACTGGGTGAGCCGCATGATGGTTGTCAGCAAACCGGATGGCAACGTTCGCATCTGCATCGACCCATCTAGCTTAAACAAGGCTGCACTACGTCAACACTATTCAATTCCCACTGTCGAACAATTATTCGCCAAACTTGGTAAAGCAAAGTTCTTCTGCAGCCTGGATACAGCGCAGGGTTTTTATCAGATTCCACTGTCAGAGGAATCGTCCTATTTGTGCACCATGGCAACCCCTCGGGGACGCTATCGCTTTCTGCGTATGCCCTTTGGCTTGAAGTCAACGCCGGAAGTCTATCTGCACACGATGTCGGAGCTGTTTGGCGACCTCACAGGTGTTATCACATACTTTGATGACTTCTTAGTCACGGGTGAATCGATGGAAGAACTTCAGACCAACTTGCGCCAGGTCCTTACACGTTGCCGTCAGCACAACCTGAAGCTTCAATTAAAGAAGTGCAAATTCTTCCTAAAGGAGGTGCCTTGGCTGGGGCACGTAATAGGGGATGGTGTGGTAAAAGTGGACCCGTCGAAAGTGGAAGCAATCGTTAACATGCCCGAGCCCACAGATAAGGCAGCCTTAGTCCGCCTACTGGGAATGGCCACCTATTTGGATAAGTTTTGTCCGAACCTAGCGGGTTTGACGCGTTCCCTACGTGATTTGTTGAAGGAGTAGTCCGCCTGGGTCTGGGAGGAACCACAGAGAGCCGCATGGGTCAAGCTTAAGGAAGCCATTTCATCGCTTCCGGCCTTGCGGCGCTTCGATTTAGACCTACCGGCGGTGCTATCGGTGGACGCTTCACCAACGGGGCTCGGAGCCGTGTTGCTGCAAAACGGTCAGCCGTAGCATACTCATCTACCTCCCTCACCCCAACACAACAGCGATATTGCCAATTGGAGAAGGAGCTGCTTGCCGTGCAATTTGGGCTCATGCGGTTTAAGCAGTACGTCTTTGGCCAGCAAGTCGCGGTGGAGTCCGACCACAAACCACTCGTGGGCCTACTGGACAAGCAAGTAGCCGACTGCTTCCCTCGCATCCAAAGGATGCGCCTTCAGCTTCAAAGTTTTGACTTTCGTCTGGTGTATAAGCCAGGAAAGGAACTATTCATCGCCGACACCCTCAGCAGAGCTCATTTGCCTGTGTTGTTTACAGATGACGCCACGGAGGGTTGCCAGGAACAAGTTCATGCCGTTTTAGACCATGTTATCCCTCTCCAGAATACGCGATCTCGTTACAGTCGAGCCACTGACGAGGATCCGGCTTTGAAAATAGTCAAGGAAATGCTGTTGACGGACTGGCCCGACAAAAAGAGTCACTGTCCACTCCCGGCCCGGCCGTATTGGAATGTGTTCCACTCCCTCAGTGAAGTAGGCGGCATTATCCTTTATGGAGAAAGGCTCGTCGTTCCAGTATCGTTGAGAAGAGAGGTAATGGACGGCATCCATTTTGGTCACTTCGGTGAAGTGAAATGCGTCAGGAGAGCAAAATCGTCCGTCTATTGGCCCGGTTGTGACGACCAGATCCGTAACATGGTGGCCAGCTGCCCGTCGTGTCAAGAAAATCGGCATAACAATCCAGCATTACCCCTGTTTCCCACCCGCATCCCGGTCCACCCATTCCAGAAGGTATCAGCCGACATCTTCCAGTTTGGCGGTGTCCACTACCTGCTGTTAGTGGATGAGTACAGCAAGTGGCCGTGTGTGGCGACACTGCGCACGCTCACGTCGTCATCCACCATTGAAGCCCTCGGCGGATTTTTCGCGGATTTCGGGACCCCTGAGGAGATTATATCCGACAATGGGAAGCAGTTTGACTGCGTTGAGTTTAACCGTTTTTGTGCAAAACGACAAGTTCGTCATTTGACTTCCAGCCCTGAGTTCCCGCAGTCTAATGGTCTGGCAGAGAGGCACATCCAGACAGTAAAAAAGACCATGTTGAAAATGTTCCGGGACGGCAAGTCCCTGTGGGAAGTCTTACCAGCAGTCCGCTCAACGCCAGTGTCGGACCAGTTACCATCTCCCTCCGTGCTCCTACAAGGCCGCCATCTTCGCGGCTCACTCCCGTTCCTTCCGTCTGCTCTCACCCCGAGGTTGGTCCCCTCATCGTTCGTGCAGCTGCAGTTACGACGACGACAAGGAAAGGTTCACTTCAAGAATACACGCTGCACTGACGTGCGCTCATCCGCCCTATTTGTGGGGCAACGAGTCAGGGCTCGTGTCAACTCTCGGTGGCAGCCAGGAACCGTTGAAAAGGTGTGTGCAGAGCCGAATTCATATCTGGTCCGATTATCGGATGGCCGACTGTTTCGCAGAACACGCTGGGCCATCAACATTGATCGTTCTTCGTCGTCACCACTGGACGCACCCAGTGAGCCCCTACTGCCTCGAGATACGACAAATGGAGCCTTGGAGAGTATAGCAAACCAGTCGGTGCTTTTCCCGTCGCCAGGGCTGACGCACTCTGTTCCAGCGCCAGCAACGCCTCTCTATTTAACCCCATCGGTGTGCTGTGACACACCTTGCCCTAGTTCCGGGTCAGTACTGGCCAAGTCTACAACAACTACCCAACCGGAGGTTCGTTCTACCCCTTCGCGGGATAATGCCTCGCCTTTAGCCGTGCGGCCAGCCTACCCCAGCCCAGCGCCGGGGCCACGTCCTGAGCGCCAGGCCATCAGCGGTGCGGTTTGTGGGGATACCCCAGTAAGGAGTGTGCCGGCCCCAATGTTCACCCGTTCTGGCCGCCAGTTTTCCCGCCCGGTAGACCCGAGTTAACTTAACCGCTATCGTGTTGTGCTCGGCCGAGAGGTCAAGCTCGTGTTTCAAGGGTTTTGTCGTAGTTCCTGATGTTCTTGTCTCATCACTCATCATGGCTCGCTCTCATGGTGGCCCTCGTCATCGTTCGCACTCATGTCTCACTTGCTTACCATTAACTAAGATTTGTGTCCTTCATTGAGTAATTCTATGTCTTCATTTCTCTTGTCTTTCGTAACTAGTAATGGTCCCTCATTCATCCACATCTCACCTTACGCCTATCTCTTCTTCTATCGTTCTACGCATTGGTACGCTGTCCTATCCAGAATGCTGTTCTTGTGTTGAAATTTGCATGGAAGGGGAAGATGTTGTAATGTAAACCACTAGGTGGCCTATTGGCCTCAGCTCAACCCGCCCCTAGCGGCGAACGGGTGAGCGGAGACAGTGAATACACCAGTCGAGACTAAGCACTTAAGACTACAACAATGTAGAAGTATAAACTCATAATATAACAGTGTATTCACATTGAATAAAAGTATATTTGATTCTGTTTACATGTAGAAGTATAAACTCATAATATAACAGTGTATTCACATTGAATAAAAGTATATTTGATCCTGTTTACATGTAGAAGTATAAACTCATAATGTAACAGTGTATTCACATTGAATACAAGCATATTTGATCCTGTTTACATATAGAAGTAAAAACTCATGGTATCACAGTGTATTCACATTGAATACAAGTAAATTTGATTCTTTTTACATGTAGAAGTAATAAACTCATAATATAAAAGTGTATTCACATTGAATACAAGTAAATTTGATCCTGTTTACATATAGAAGTAAAAACTAATGGTATCACAGGGAATTCACATCGAATACAAGTATTTTTGATTCTGTTTACATGTAGAAATATAAAATCATAATATAACAGTGTATTCACATTGAATACAAGTATATTTGATCCTGTTTACATATAGAAGTAAAAACTCATGGCATCACAGTGTATTCACATTGAATACAAGTATATATTTGATTCTGTTTACATGTAGAAGTAAAAACTCATACTATAACAGTGTATTCATTAATGTTAATACACTGTAATATTATGAGTTTACACTTTTACATGTAAACAGAATCAAATATACTTGTATTGAATTTGAATACACTGTGATTCCAAGGGTTTTTACTTCTATAAGTAACAGGATAAAATATATTTGTAGGTAATGTGAACACACTGTGATATTATAAGTTTACACTTCTACATGTAAACAGAATCAAATATACTTGTATTCAATGTGAATACACTGTGATACCATGAATTTTTACTTCTGTATGTGAACAGGATCAAACATACTTGTATTCAATGTTAATACACTGTCATATTAATAGTTTACACTTCTACATGTAAACAGAATCAAATATACTTGTATTCAATGTGAATACACTGTAATATTATGATATTATACTTCTAGTGGTAAAAAGAATCAAATACACTTGTATTCAATGTGAATACACTGTGATATCATGAGTTTACACTTCTACATGTAAACAGAATCGAATATACTTGAATTCAATGTGAATACACTGTGCTACCATGAGTTTTTACTTCTATATGTAAACAGGATCAAATATACTTGTATTCAATGTGAATACACTGTGATACCATGAGTTTTTACTTCTATAAGTGAACAGGATCAAATATACTTGTATTCAATGTGAATACACTTTGATATTATGAGTTTTTACTTCTATATGTAAACAGTATCAAATATACTTCTATTCAATGAAAATACACTCTTATACCATAAGTTTTTACTTCTATATGTAAACTGGATCAAATATACTTGTATTCAATGTGATACACTGTGATACCATGAGTCTACACTTCTATATGTAAACAGGATCAAATATACTTGTATTCAATGGGAATCCACTGTAATATTATGGGTTTATACTTCTACGTGTTAACAGAATCAAATATACTGGTATGAATACAAGTATATGTGATGTGAATGTGAATACACTGTGATACCATAAGTTTTAACTTCTATATGTGAACAGGATCAAATATACTTGTATTCAATGTGAATACACTGTGATACCATGAGTTTTTACTGCTATATGTAAACAGGATCAAACACAATTGTATTCAATGTGAATACACTGTAATATTATGAGTTTATACTTCTACATGTGAACAGGATCAAATATACTGGTATTCAATGTGAATTAGGGTGTAAAAAAAAATTTTTAATTTTTTTATTTCATCGGCATTTGAAATTTGGATTAAAAAAGGTAAGAGAAATCATTTTCCAAAGTCTTAGATTTTTAAAATAATATTATCTTTCCGCACGCGCTATTTGAATTTTCTAATTTTAAAAAAATTTACTTTTTTAGTTTATATTTGGGTTTGAAACACGATTTAGAGTAAATAAATTCTAACGGCGCTTTGCCAGTTAATACTTAAACATAAGACGCATATTTTTTTCCAAATTTGAGCCCCTTGCGTTTTTTTTTGTTTACGCACAATCATTCTTATTGAAATTGGTGGCAATGTTGTCAGACACCTAGCTGTCACTTATGTGTTTGATCGCAAGACGCAATAACTGTCTGTGTTTTTCATATTAGTTTCTTGGAGAAATTGCTAGTGAAAATGCAACGTGTTCTTCGCTCTCATTGTCATCATTGGCTTGTTGGAACAACAATTTGTGAAATTCTCGGCTCTAAACTACCAACTAATGAACTCATTTTAAAACATTATCTGTTTCTAAGGGACAATAGTTGTGGTCCAGCTACTTCTACTATTCGAGTCCTCGCTAAGATCATCTATGATGAAATTATCTCCCGTGTTTGGAAAAGATCTCGCATTCCGACTAAGCCTGAGAAGGCTTGCTTAGATCAGTTGGTAAAACTCGTTAAAACATATGAGACTTTGAAGAAAATTCCAAATAATAGATTGAATTCTCTAAAATCCCAACAGCAGATTCAAAAGTTTTTCGATACACTAAAATGTCTTTTTGACATCTCTCACTCTAATGCCTACAGTTTGTTGGAACTATCTGCTAACAGCCGGTCAGTCACTCGAAACCCAGAGTGGAAAGTTGATTGGGATTTTCTACTTGGGCAACGCAAGGTACCACAGGAAGGCTGTATGGATGGAGTTGACAAAATTTTAGCTGGAAAAGAAAGAGAAAGACAGGAACGAGAAGAATTAATTGAACAAAGGAAAAGTAAAGAACTAAATCGAATTGCTCAGACAGAAGCAGTTGAAAGTGAAATGGACTCGTCAATTGAAGAACAGCAAAGCGACAACCTAGAGGATGCAGACTCTTCATTTGAACATGAAACTGCCTTTGAAAATGAGAGTGAAGTATTGTTACCAAGGGATTTAATCACTCCGACTTCAAGTACTGCTCTCAGGATTGGCCTGTCTACTCGACAACACACTGTCATGCTTGCTTCTTTCGTGAACACAGTAACTGGAAAAACCAAAACACCCCTTTCTAATGTGACGCTGTCTGTCGGAAGTGTGGAACGCAAAAGATCGAGAGAAATCGAAAGAATTGCAAGGGCTGTGAGGGAAAATTATAAACCTCCTCGATATGGTACTATTCACTATGTTTCCAAAATCTTTGCGATGAAAGGAGGAGTAAAAGAGGATCGGGTTGCCATTGTTTACAGTCCACCTCCAAAAATTTTGTCTATATGCAGTATTTCAGCATTCAGCTTCCACTGGAGTGGCACAAAAGGATGCGTGTATCCAAGCTTTGACTGAATGGAAACTTAAAGACAACGTTATTGCTGCCGTTTACGATACAACTGCAAGTAATTCAGGCGTAAATAATGGTGCAACTGTACTGTTAGAAAAGGAACTTGGACGTCCTTTTCTTAATTTCCCATGTCGTAGGCACATTGCAGAGTGCCACATAAAACGATCTCAGAAGAAAATTGGAGGCTCAACAACCGGACCAATGTACAAGCTTTTTTCAAGATTTAAAGAAGACTATAATAGTTTCCAACAGCTTATTACCGAAGAATTTGAGGTTTTAGAATACGATGAACTGGGTCCATTCATGACGTCTCAAGCGAATGAAGTTAAAGAGTGGGTTGAAAACTGCTTGAAAAACAATGTGTTTCCTAGAGAAGACTACATAGAGTTGTGTGAGCTCATGGCCGTCTTCCTTGGAGCTACTCTATCTCATCATTTCACCATACGTCGGCCTGGAGCCGATCATAACGCTCGTCTCATGTCCAAGGCAATTTACTACTTGAAAATATATCTACTTCAAAACTTGTTTCACCTTCGCCCCAAAGAAGTCAAGGAAGTAAAACGTATGGCAATCTACATTGCGGTTTTTTACGGAAAATATTTTCTTGAGACTTCCTTAACCTCATCAGCGCCCGCAAATGACTTACGATTCCTTTGCGCAATGCACCAATATGCGTTAGTAGATAAAGAAGCTGGTACCTCTTAATTTCTGTTCATTCCAAACTTTATAATCAACTTGTTTTTCTTTATCTTTTAGCAAACAAAGCAATTCACTCGATCAACTTGCATTTAGATTACTTGACGCAAGAACTTGTGCCTTTTGCACTGTTTGATCCAAGACTTGCAGAGGAAGAGAAAAACAAATTGGCTCATACTCTCATATCAATTCCTAGACCACCTGAATTCGTAGTAGGAAAACCAAAGACACCAACAATTAACTGGCGTCAAGATGACCAACCCATACTCTCAGATCTTCTAGGAGAGAGGTCTTGACTCCTTCTATTCAACACTAATTGATAATTTTAAAAATTCGATTTTTACATCAAATTTACATTGTGGTAGGTCATGGCTTATGTTTCATTTGTTACAACTGCACAATCGCCAACAGTGGATGCTGGTGTCGAGTAATTTATGGATCCTCTTTGAAGACTTTCGCGTGGCCAAAGAATTTGTTGACTCTCTTATAACAGTTAACGATTGCGCAGAGAGGGGGCTTAAGCTAATTGGTGACTATCGAGACAGCTGTTATGATAGAAAAGAAAGAGAGTCCCTTGCTCAGTTAGTAGAACAACACCGTTCTCGTTTCAGTATCTCTAATGTGACCAAAGAAACCATGCAAAAGTTGTAATGGGTTGTAAAGAAATACAAACGGTCCTTTTAAAAAAAACTTGTCATTTTTCCTTTAGACTGATTGTGCGTAAACAAAAAAAATCGCAATGGGCTCAAATTTGGAAAAAATATGCGTCTTATGTTTGAGTATTAACTGGCAAAGCGCCGTTAGAATTTATTTACTCTAAATCGTGTTTCGAACCCAAATATAAACTAAAAAAGTAAATTTTTTTAAAATTAGAAAATTATAATAGCGCGCGCGGAAAGATAATATCATTTTAAAAATCTAAGACTTTGGAAAATGATTTTTCTTTCCTTTTTTAATCCAAATTCCAAATGCCGATGAAATAAAAAAATAAACATTTTTTTCGGTACACCCTAATGGGAATACACTGTGATATTATGAGTTTACACTTCTATGTGTAAACAGGATCAAATATACTTGTATTCAATGTGAATACACAGTGATATTATGAGTTTACACTTCTACATGTAAACAGAATCAAATATACTTGTATTCAATGTGAATACACTATGATATTATGAGTTTACACTTCTACGTGTAAAAAAAATCAAATATACTTGTATTCAATGAGAATACACTGTGATATTATGAGTTTACACTTCTATATGTAAACAGGATCAAATATACTTGTATTGAAGGGGGATACACTGTGATATTATGGGTTTATATTTCTAAATGTTAAAAGAATCAAATATACTTGTATTCAATGTGAATACACTGTGATACCATGAGTTTTTACTTCTATATGTGAAAAGGATCAAATATACTTGTATTCAATGAGAATACACTGTGATACCATGAATTTTTACTTCTATATGTAAACAGGATCAAATAAAATTGTATTTAATGTGAATACACTGTAATATTATGAGTTTATACTTCTACATGTGAACAGGATCAAATATACTTGTATTCAATGTGAATACACTGTGATATTATGAGTGTACACTTCTACATGTAAACCGAATCAAATATACTTGTATTCAATGTGAATATTCTTTTATATTATGAGTTTATACTTCTACATGTAAACAGAATCAAATATACTTGTATTCAATGTGAATACACTGTGATATTATGAGTTTACACTTCTACATGTAAACAGAATCAAATATACTTGTGTTCAATGTGAATCCACTGTAATACCAAGAGTTTTTACTTCTATATGTAAACAGGATTAAATAAACTTGTATTCAATGTGAATATACTGTGCTTCCATGAGTTTTTACTTCTACATGTAAACAGAATCAAATATACTTGTATTCTATGTGAATGCACTTTGATATTGTCGCGGGTGAAAAGGGATATTGGTTATCTCTTCGCAGAGATGAGTCATCCGCTCCTTGGACAAAGCTGCGATCGTGGTGAAGAAATTATCGGGAGAAGTCCGCTCCAAGAAAGATACGCAGATATGCAGTCCGGAAGGGGAGTAATTCGCGCGACGGTATAAAACGCTGCCCTGATTCTGCGTTAGATGAGTCTCCATCGGGTGAGCTCCCGGAGCTAGGCTCCGTAGGAGTAGTTCCCTGGAGTCTTCAGACGCTCTCCGAGTTTGGTATGGTCATCCCTTATTGTTATTAGTTAAAAGTGAATAATTGTTTAGAATTTAAGTCATCACTTATTGTATTCGTTTGTTCTTGTCCCAATACAACTCGTGTGACAATTGGTGGAGATACAGTCCGTTACCCGTGAGTAACAAATTTGTGCTGCTTTGTGGCAATTGTTGAAGACGCAGCTCGTTGCCTGAGGGTAAACGAAGTCGTGCTGCAGTCATTGTTAGCCGATGCCGAAGAGGACCAACCCACGGCTACCTAGTTGCCCAAGAGACCCCAGCCGACGATTACATCCGCTTCGAGAACTGTCAAGCGTTCCGGACCATTTGACCGAAGAAGCTGACAGTCGGGGTGAATCAGTCGAGACTGCAAGAGGCTTAGACTCGGATCCAGAAACCGAGATCGATTTGAGAGCGGCGACGAGTCCAGTTGTTCCGGCCGTGGGACAACAATTTGTAGTACCATCAAGGCATATTGAGCAGCCGCAAAGACAAGCTATGGAAGGTGTCAGAAAATTTATTAGCTCACTGATATTCCGAAAAAGTTCGGAAGAAGTTGCGCACCAATTGATGGAGCGCTTTGAAGAATATTCTACCCACAACAGATGGGGTGATATTGGAAAAAATAATAATTTTGAAAAGTATTTTGATGACGCCGCCAGGAGCTGGTTCAAGTGTGCAAGGCTCCCGAACGAGTGGATGGTAAATCTCAAACGGCCGGAAGATATGCGATTGCAGCGCCTCTTCCGTGGCCGAAGGCATTCGGTTAAAATTTAAAAAAAAAAAAAAAAAAAAAAGGGAAAATCCTTAAGACTATCCGGGAAATACAAGAAACATTTAAACAAGTAAGCGCAACCGGAAAGAAGAAAAACGAAGGAGTAAAAGTCCCTTATTTGCCAAGAGGACGCAAGCTGATTTTTAGTCTCATCAACCTTTTTGGATCGCAGAAGATTAGTACAGTCGGGTCGCCTGTCTTGAAGAAGGGGGACCTGTCGCGGGTGAAAAGGGATATTGGTTATCTCTTCGCAGAGATGAGTCATCCGCTCCTTGGACAAAGCTGCGATCGTGGTGAAGAAATTATCGGGAGAAGTCCGCTCCAAGAAAGATACGCAGATATGCAGTCCGGAAGGGGAGTAATTCGCGCGACGGTATAAAACGCTGCCCTGATTCTGCGTTAGATGAGTCTCCATCGGGTGAGCTCCCGGAGCTAGGCTCCGTAGGAGTAGTTCCCTGGAGTCTTCAGACGCTCTCCGAGTTTGGTATGGTCATCCCTTAATGTTATTAGTTAAAAGTGAATAATTGTTTAGAATTTAAGTCATCACTTGTTGTATTCGTTTGTTCTTGTCCCAATACAACTCGTGCGACAATATTATGAATTTACACTTCTACATGTAAACAAAATTAAATATACTTGTATTCAATGGGAATACACTGTGATATTATGAGTTTACACTTCTACATGTAACAAAAATCAAATATACTTGTATCTAATGTGAAAACACTGTTATACCACGAGTTTTTACTTCTATATGTGAACAGGATCAAATATACTTGTATTCAATGTCAATACTTTGTGATATAATGAGTTTATGCTTCTACATGTAAACAGAAACAAATATACTTGTACTCAATTTGAATATACTCTGCTACCATGAGTTTTTACTTCTACATTTAAACAGAATCAAATATACTTGTATTCAATGTGAATGCAATTTGATATCATGAGTTTATACTTCTATACGTGAACAGGATCAAATATACTTGTATTCACTGTGAATACTTTGTGATATTATGAGTTTATACTTCTACATGTAAACAGAAACAAACATACTTGTATTCAATGTGAATATACTGTGCTACCATGAGTTTTTACTTCTACATGTAAACAGAATCAAATATACTTGTATTCAAAGGGAATACACTGTGATATTATGAGTTTACACTTCTACATGTAACAACAATCAAATATACTTGTATCTAATGTGAAAACACTGTTATACCATGAGTTTTTATATGTGAACAGGATCAAATATACTTGTATTCAATGTGAATACTTTGTGATACTATGAGTTTATACTTCTACATGTAAACAGAAACAAATATACTTGTATTCAATGTGAATATACTGTGCTACCATGAGTTTTTACTTCTACATTTAAACAGAATCAAATATACTTGTATTCAATGTGAATGCACTTTGATATTATGAGTTTATACTTCTATATGTGAACAGGATCAATTATACTTGTATTCAATGTGAATACATTGTGATATTATGAGTTTACACTTCTATATGTCAACAGAATTAAATATACTTGTATTCAATGTGAATACACTGTGATACCATTAGTTTTTACTTGTATATGCGAACAGGATCAAATATACTTGTATTCAATGAGAATACACTGTGATATTATGAATTTACTTTTCTACATTTAAACAGAATCAAATATACTTGTATTCAATGTGAATACACTGTGATACTATGAGTCTTTACTTCTAGATGTAATCAGGATCAAATATACTTGTATTCAATGTGAATACACTGTTATATTATTAGTTTGTACTTGTACATGTTACCAGAATCAAATATACTTGTATTCAATGTGAATACACTGTGATACCATGAATTTTTACTTCTATATTGTAGAGAACCAAAACTATTTATTCTTTATTATTTTCCTTATATTTTTCTACCCTTTATTCTTACGTAACATTAATTTTTGATACGCCTCTCTTTGATATGTAATTTCTTCCTTAGACGTCTTACAGACTGATTTGCCCTTCAAATGTTTCAACTTGATTTTCTTGTAGTTCGACCTTCACGAACCCTGTATAAAATTTTTTTTTCTATAGAAAATAGAAAGAAACAACTTTCACAATTCAGTTCCTAAAGAGTTGTTCCCCAATTTTTTGTGCTACTGCAAATATACTTTCGAAGAAACGACAATGAACAAGTAAGTTAAAATATTAATAGCCTACATTTGGTGGCAGCGGAGTCAAACTCGTCTTTCGTGTTAAGCTGAATAGCGTGTTTTTTGTTTTATTGTTTGTTTTAAATTTTTATGGTAATAAGTGTTACTTATTGCCTTCTTTTCGTTTGTTGGCTTCCTATTTGGTTGAAATTTTGATAACTTTTCAGATTTATAACAGAACATGCGTTGTTAGAAATTAGTTCGTTATAAAAGATGAGGGAAAATGAGGATAGCGGTTTAGAAACCACTTTAGAAAGAAGATCTGTAAGAAAAAGGCCACTAATACAAAGATCTTTTCGATCAGTACGTGAAAGGTTCTCTCCTTTAAGATCAGGAGGCGGGTTGACGTCAATTTTGAGAAATAACGAAAATCTAGGTGTCGAACTAGATAGTGATAGCCCACATCAATCCGATATTGATCTTTTTTGATTTCAATGAAATTAAAGAATTGAGAAATGATGATCAGTGGAACGAAGTACTTAATATACAAGTATCGTCACAAGACGAAACCATCATAGTCGAACCCCTGATAGGCGAGGGGACAAGAGAATTGCTATCATATAATCAACTTCTAGAACAGGCTCGGGCAATTACGGACCATGAAAAAATAACAGATAGGGTAGAAAAACAGAAGATATCTCTACAGATTTCCAAAACCTAGAACTAAAAAATGAAGAGAACCAAGATCGGGCATGATTTTATCAGCAATACGGAAATACGAAAATAACGGAAATTCCTGTTGACGATTTTATTTTTGAATTGCAGTATTTACTTCGAAGTGAAAAAAAAATAACGTTAACAAACAAAGAAGTAGAAACAGCCTTAAGAGCATTACTCTTTAACCGAGCCCACAATTTTGACACCAATTGAACTCTTTAAGCACTGTGGTCTAAGGTCATACTACGAAAGTACTGATTCAGAGTATGAATCAGTGCACTCGGGAGATCAACAAAGTAGGTCAGAATCAGACTTAGTGCCCCAATCCTTAGTAACACTCGAAACTGAGGAGGAAACTTCTAAAAACAGCGTACCCATCAAAATTTTAAGAGCAGAAATCTACACGCAAGGTGATCAGATTCCTTTAGATTGTCCTAAATCGACCCCTAGTACCACAACAATCACTTGTCCAGCGGTTAATCATTCACAGTCAAGTATGAATACTCAAATTCCTCAATCACAGTTAGCGTCCACTCCGTGTAACTATTTACCGTATCAAGGACTACAAAGTTGGAAAGTCTCCTTAACTCCAGCGTCGATCGTTGACCAGTCAAACAAAATCATGCAAAACAAACCGTCAGAAGAAACAAACCAAGACATGTCCATTAAAATATACGTAAAAGAATTGAGCCGTTTTATGGAATCCGGAATGGATTATGAGGATGATTCTAAAGCAGCTGATTGTATTGCGCAACACGTTCTAACGAATATTAAATATTGCCTTAATTCCTCTCAGAAAACGTAGCATAATGGACAGTCTGTTTTTACAACTAGCTCTCAGCCTTCATATCTTACCTCAACCCCTTTACAATATGTGAACAGGATCAAATATACTTGTATTCAATGAGAATACACTGTGATATTATGAGTTTTAACTTCGACATGTAAACAGAATCAAATATACTTGTATTCAATGTAAATACACTTTGATACCATGAGTTTTTACTTCTACATGTAAAGAGAATCAAATATAATTGTATTCAATGTGAATACACTGTGCTACCATGAGTTTTTACTTCTATACGTAAACAGGATCAAATATACTTGTATTCAATGTGAATACACTATGACACCATGAATTTTTACTTCTATATGTTAACAGGATCAAATAAAATTGTATTCAATGTGAATAAACTGTGATACCATGAGTTTTTACTTCTATATGTAAACAGAATCAAATATACTTGTATTCAATGTGAATACACTGTGATACCATGACTTTTTACTTCTATATGAACACAGGATAAAATATACTTGTATTAAATGTGAAAACCCTTTGATATTATGAGTTTAAACTTCTACATGTTAACAGAATCAAATATACTTGTATTCAATGTCAATTCACTGTGCTAACATGAGTTTTTACTTCTATATGTAAACAGGATCAAATATACTTGTATTCAATGTGAATACACTGTGATATTATGAGTTTACACTTCTATATGTCAACAGAATCAAATATACTTGTATTTAATGTGAATACACTGTGATACCATGAGTTTTTACTTCTATGTGCGAAAGGGATCAAATATACTTGTATTCAATGAGAATACACTGTGATATTATGAATTTACACTTCTACATGTCAACAGAATAAAATATGCTTGTATTTAATGTGAATACACTGTGATATTATGAATTTACACTTCTACATGTAAACAAAATCAAATATACTTGTATTCAATGGGAATACACTCTGATACTATGAGTTTTTACTTCTATATGTGAACAGGATAAAATATAATTTTATTTAATGTGAATACACTGTGATAATATGAGTTTACACCTCTATTTGTAAACAGGTTCAAATATATTTGTATTCAATTTGAATACACTGTGATATTATGAGTTTAAACTTTTATATGTAAACAGGATCAAATATACTTGTATTCAATGCGAATACATTGTGATATTATGAGTTTAAACTTCTACATGCAAACAGAATCAAATATACTTGTATTAAATGTGAACACACTAAGATACCATGAGTTTCTACTTCTATATGTGAACAGGATCAAATATACTTGTATTTAATGTGAATAAACTGTGAAATTATGAGTTTATACTTCAACTTGTATACAGAATCAAATATACTTGTATTCAATGTCAATACACTGTTATAAAATGAGTTTTTACTTCTATTTGGGAACAGGATCAAATAAAGTTTTATTTAATGTGAACACACTGTGATATTATGAGTTTTAACTTCTACATGTAAACAGAATCAAATATACTTATACTGAATGTGAATACACTGTGATGCCATGAGTTTTTACATCTATATGTGAACAGGATCAAATATACTTGTATTTAATGTGAATAAACTGTGATATTATGAGTTTACACTTCAATATGTAAACAGAATCAAATATACTTGTATTCATTGTCAATACACTGTGATACCATGAGTTTTTACTTCTATATGTTAACAGGATAAAATATACTTGTATTCAATGTAAAGATTTTGTGATATTATGAGTTAATACTTCTACATATAAACAGAATCAAATATACTTGTATTCAATGGAAATACTTTTTGATATTATGAGTTTATTTTTCTCTATGTGAACAGGATCAAATATACTTGTATTCAATGTGAATACACTGTGATACCATGAGTTTTTACTTCTATTCGTGTTCAGGATCAAATAAACTTTTAATCAAAGTGAACACATTGTGATATTATGAGTTTACAGTTCTACATGTAAACAGAATTAAATATACTTGTATTCAATTTGAATACACTGTGATACCACGAATTTTTACTTCTATATGTAAACAGGATCAAATATACTTGTATTCGATGTGAATACACTGTTATATTATGAATTTACACTTCTACATGTAAACAAAATCAAATATACTTGTATTCAATGGGAATACACTGTGATATTATGAGTTTACACTTCTATCTGTAAACAGGATCAAATAAACTTTTATTCAATGGGAATACACTGCGACATTATGGGTTTATACTTCTACATGTAAACAGAATAAATATACTTGAATTCAATGTGAATACACCGTGATATCATGAGATTTTACTTCTATATGTGAACAGGATCAAACATACTTGTATTCAATGAGAATACACTGTGATACCACGAGTTTTTCTTTCTATATGTAAACAGGAACAAATATAAATGTATTCAATGTAAATACACTGTGATATTATGAGTTAACACTTCTATATGTGAACAGAATCAAAGATACTTGTATTCAATGTGAATACACTGTGATACCGTGAGTTTTTACTTCTATATGTAAACAGGATCAAATATAAATGTATTCAATGTAAATACACTGTGATATTATGAGTTGAAACTTCTAATTGTAAACAGAATCAAATATACATGTATTCAATAAGAAGGAAATTTACATTATGAGTTTATACTACTATTTGTGAACAGGATCAAATATACTTTCATTCAATTTGAAAACACTGTGACATTATGAGTTTACACTTCTTTATGTCAACAGGATCATATATACTTGTATTCAATGTGAATACACTGTGATATTATGAGTTTACACTTATACATGTAAACAGAATCAAAGATACTTGTATTCAATGTGAATACACTGTGATACCGTGAGTTTTTCTTTCTATATGTAAACAGGACCAAATATACTTGTATTCAATGTGAATACACTGTGATACCTTGAGTTTTTACTTCTATATGTAAACGGGATCAAATATACTTGTATTCAATGTGAATACACTGTGATATTATGAATTTACACTTCTACATGTAAAGAAATTTAAATATACTTGTATTCAATGGGAATACATTGTGATATTATGAATTTACACTTCTACATGTAAAAAGCATCAAATATACTTGTATTCAATGGGAATACAATGTGATATTATGGGTTTATACCTCTACATGTTAACAGAATCAAATATACTTGTATTCAATGTGAATACCCTGTGATATTATGAGTTTGAATTCTACATGTAAACAGAATCAAATATACTTGTATTCAATGGGAATACAATGTGATATTATGAGTTTACACTTCTACATGTAAACAAAATCAAATATACTTGTATTCAATGTGAATACACTGTGATACCATGAGTTTTTACTTCTATATGTGAATAGGATCAGATATACTTGTATTCAAAGTGAATACACTGTGATATTATGAGTTTACACTTCTACATGTAACCAGAATCAAATATACTTGTATTCAATGTGAATATACTGTGATACCATGAGTTTTTACTTTTATATGAAAACAGGATCAAATATACTTGTATTCAATGTGAATACACTGTTATATTATGAATTTACACTTCTACATTTAAACAAAATCAAATATACTTGTATTCAATGTGAATACGCTCTGATATTTTGAGTTTATACTACTACATGTACACAGAATCAAATATACTTGTATTCAATGAGAATACACTGTGATACCATTAGTTTTTACTTCTGTACGTAAACAGGATCAAATATACTTGTATTCAATGTGAATACACTGTTATATTATGAGTTTACACTTCTATATGTAAACAAAATCAAATATACTTGTATTCAATGGGAATACACTGTGATATTGTGAGTTTACACTTCTATATGTAAACAGGATCAAATATACTTGTATTCAATGGGAATACACAGCGATATTATGGGTTTATACTTCTACATGGTAACAGAATCAAATATACTTGTATTCAATGTAAATTAACTGTGATATTATGAGTTTTCACGCCCACATGTAAACAGAATCAAATATACTTGTATTCAATGTGAATACACTGTGGTACCATGAATTTTTACTTCTATATGTGAACAGGATAAAATATACTTGTATTCAATATGAATACACTGTGATATTAGGGGTTTATACTTCTACATGTTAACAGAATCAAATATCCTTGTATTCAATGTGAATACACTGTGATACCAAGACTTTTTACTTCTATATGTGAACAGGATCAATTATACTTGTATTAAATGTGAATACACTGTGATATTGTGGGTTTATACTACTACATGTTAACACAATCAAATATGCTTGTATTTAATGTGAATACACTGTGATACCATGAGTTTTTACTTCTATATGTAAACAGGATCAAATATACTTGTATTCAATTGGAATACACTGTGATATTATGAGTTTATACTTTTACATTAAACAGAATCAAATATACTTGTATTCAATGTGAATACACTGTGATACCATTAGTTTTTACTTCTATATGTTAACAGGATAAAATATACTTGTATTCAATGTGAATACACTGTTATATTATGAGTTTATACTTCTACATGTAAACAGGATCATATATACTTTTATTCAATGTAACTACACTGTTATATGATGAGTTTTAACTTCTACATGTTAACAGAATCAAATATACTTGTATAAAATGTGAATACACTGTTATATTATGAGTTTATACTTCTACATGTAAACAGGATCAAATATACTTTTATTCAATGTGACTACACCGTTATATTATGAGTTTATACTTCTACATGTAAACAGAATCAAATATACTTGTATACAATGTGAATACACTGTGAAACCATGAGTTTTTACTTCTATATGTAAACAGGATCAAATATACTTGTATTCAATGTGAATACACTTATATTATAAGTTTATACTTCTACATGTAAACAGGATCAAATATACTTGTATTAATGTGAATACACTGTTATGTTATGAGTTTATACTTCTACAAGTAAACAGAATCAAATATACTTGTATTCAATGTGAATACACTGTCATAGTATTAGTTTTTACTTCTACATGTAAACAGAATCAAATATGCTTGTATTCAATGTGAATACACTGTGATGCCATGAGTTTTAACTTCTAAATGTAAACAGGATCCAATATACTTGTATTCAATGTGAATACACTTTGATATTATGATTTTATGTTTCTACTTGTAAACAGAATCAAATATACTTGTATTTAATGTGAATATACTGTGCTACCATGATTTTTTACTTCTATATGTGAACAGGATCAAATATACTTGTATTCAATGAGAATACACTGTGATACCATGAGATTTTACTTCTATATGTTAACAGGATCAAATATACTTGTATTCGATGTGAATACACTGTGATATAATGAATTTACAGTTCTACATGTAAAGAAAATCAACTATACTTGTATTCAATGGGAATACACTGTGATACCATGAGTTTTTACTTCTTTATGTGAACATGATCAAATATACTTGTATTCAATGAGAATACACTGTGATACCATGAGGTTTTACTTCCATATGTCAACAGGATCAAATATACTTGTATTCCATGTGAATACACTGTGATTCCATGAGTTTTTACTTCTTTATGTAAACAGGATTAAATATACTTGTATTCAATGTGAATACACAGTGATATTATGAGTTTACACTTATACATATAAACAGAATCAAATATACTTGTATTCAATGTCAATACACTATGATATTATGAGCTTACACTTCTACATGTAAACAGAATCAAATAAACTTGTATTCAATGTGAATAAACTGTGATATTATGAGTTTACACTTCAACAGGTAAAAAGAATCAAATACACTTATATTCAATGTGAATACACTGTGATATTATGACTTTACACTTCTACATGTAAACAGAATGAAATATACTTGTATTCAATGTGAAAACACTTTGATACCATAAGTTTTTACTTCTATAAGTAAACGGGGTCAAATATATTTGTATGCAATGTGAATACACTGTGATATTATGATTTTACACTTCTACGTGTAAACAGAATCAAATATACTTGTATTCAATGTGAATACACTGTGATATTATGATTTTACACTTCTATATGTAAACAGAATCAAATATACTTGTATTCAATGTGAATACACTGTTATATTATGAATTTACACTTTTAAATTTAAACAAAATCAAATATACTTGTATTTAATGGGAATACACTGTGATATTATGAGTTTACACTTCTATATGGTAACAGGATCAAATATACTTGTATTTAATGGGAATACACTGTGATATTATGGGTTTATACTTCTACATGTTAACAGAATCAAAAATACATGTATTCAATGTGAAAACACTGTGATACCATGAGGTTTTACTTCTATATGTGAACTGGATCAAATATACTTGTATTCAATGAGAATACACTGTGATACCATGAGTTTTTACTTCTATATGTAAACAGGATCAAATATACTTGTATTCAATTTGATTACCCTGTGATATTATAAATTTACACTTCTACAAGTAAACAGAATCAAATATACTTGTATGCAATGTGAATACAATTTGATATTATGAGTTTACACTTCTACATGTAAACAGAATTAAATATACTTGTATTTAATCTGAATACACTGTGATACCATAAGTTTTTACTTCTATATGTAAACAGGATTAAATTAACTTGTATTCAATGTGAATACACTGTGATATTATGAGTTTACACTTCTACATGTAAACAGAATCAAATATACTTGTATTCAATGAGAATACACTGTGATACCATGAATTTTTACTTCTATATGTAAACAGGATCAAAAATAATTGTATTCAATGTGAATACACTGTGATACCATGAGTTTTTACTTCTATATGTGAACAGGATCAAATAGACTTATATTCATTGTTAATACACTGTGATATTATGAGTTTACACTTCTACATATAAACAGAATGAAATGTACTTGTATTCAATGTGAATACACTATGAAATTATGAGTTAACACTTCTACATGTAAACAGAATCAAATATACTTGTATTCAATGTGAATACAGTGTGATTTTATGAGTTTACACAACAACAGGTAAAAAGAATCAAATACACTTGTATTCAATGTTAATACACTGTGATATTATGAGTTTACACTTCTACATGTAAACAGAATGAAATATACTTGTATTCAATGTGAATACACTGTGATACTATGAGTTTTAACTTCTATAAGTTTGATGACGCCATCTGGCAACACTGCACCCGTCGGCTCTATATATAGGGGAGAACCCCTTCCCTCTGGGTCAGTCTCTGTCTGCTCTTCATAGAGCACTGGTCGCAGGTGTATCCAATACACGTTGATTCAAGCCGCATCCTATTCTCTCATTCTAAGTTCATCACATGGCGCAGATGGTAATTGTTTCAATGTTAGTACATTTATTGTGACAATTTATTGGTGAATCTCCCGACCAGAGTGTTTGTGTACTGCAGTTTATGTGTCGTCACGACAGTATCGTTTTTGACCGCATGGCTGCGCACGGCACTACCCAGTTGACTCTTGACTATTGTTTGGCCTAACATTTTGCCATGTTCTAATTCGTGGTCATCAAAAGGCATCTGACAGTTAAATATTGATTGGAGGTGAAATTCTCGCTCACATCGGTCCTTTTCATGATAGCGATCGTGATTTATGGGCCATTGAGCTGTTTTTTGTTTTTGGAACATTTTTTCACCATGCTCTAGTCGGTCCTTGTCCTGGTAGCAATCGTGATTGATGGGCCACTGAGCTGTGTATTTTGAGTTTTTGTCCCCACATTGCAGTGGTATTTGTCGGCAACAAGCGTCCGTCTTTTTTCCGAGCTGGAGGAAGTGAGTGAATGGCTTGACATTGGCTGGCTTTGGGGCAATTACCGCAACATGGCGACTACGGCATTCAAGCCGTATGGTAAACCTCCTCCTTTTGATTCAGATGAATACAAAGACTCTTTTTAATTATGGCACAAGAAATGGACAATTTTTCTCAGTTTGTCGACGATTGATTCGGCACTCGACGCAGATGATCGGGACTTATACAAGGCTCATACTCTGCTATAGTGTTTATCAACCGACACACTTCAAGCTGTACTTTCCATGGGCCTCACCGACGCTCAGCTTGACGACCATACGGTTGTCATCAGCCATCTCCGTGCTCGTTGCAATGCCGGCCGCAACCGCCACGTGTGGCACCAACAGTTCGCCGCCAAAAAGCAAGGCATTCAACAAGCAACAAACGATTGGTTGTGCGAGTTGCGTGATTTAGCCCGTAAATGTGAATTTGCTACAGATTGTTGTGCTAGCTGTGAACCAACCCGTATATTAGGCCAACTAATTTTCGGCGTAGAAAGTGACGAAGTTCGTGTTCAACTACTTGAACACGGAACAACTTTATCACTAGATCAGGCGCTGACAATTATTCGAACTGCAGAAGCCTCCAACAAGCAGTCGAAGAATTTAAAGACAGGTGATGCTGCGGCAATTCAAGGCGCGACTTCTCCTTACAAGCGTTTTAAACAAAAATCCAGCAATCCGCCAGTAGGTGGCAGCAGTTCAGCAGGCGCAAAATTCGCGGGCTGCTGGAATTGTGGATCAAAGACACGCTGTAAGCCTTTGACGGCCTGTCCGGCCCAAGGGAAAGAGTGTAAAAAGTGCGGCCTACTGAACCATTACTTTAGAGTTTGCCGGAACCCAAAAGCAGTTAAAAAACAACAGGGCATTTACATTGACCCCTCCCCTCCGACAGTGGGGGCTGTGAACGCGAGTGATTTAGTGGAACTGGCCGACAATCCGGAAAAATGGACATCATAGTTAGTGATAAATTTTCTCCCAGATACAGGTCCTGACTTAGACGCCATCCCAGAATCCCTCTACAAGCGGAAGTTTAGCAAGGTGGCGCTGCAAAAAGGTGTACAACCAGTTACAGCAGTTGGGAGCCCGATTATCAGCATTGGTGTGTTTAGTGCGGTTATTGTGTGGACGACACGTGACAAAGTGTCCCGATCAGTAAACACCGCCGTTCACGTGTTGCGTGAATTGAAGTAGCCAGTGTTGTCCAAAAGGAGCCAACAGACATTGGGAATGCTTCCAGCCGCCTATCCGCATGCATACGTTGGAATGGTGGTGAGCACGCCACCTACTGACAGACAACGACAAGCCGATCTCAAAACTCTCATGAACGAATGCCCGTGGATTTTTGACGGAACCTGCCACCAGATGTCGGGACCACCATGTTATTTTCAGTTGATGGAGAACTCGCAGCCTGTGGCAATGAGGGGCTCTCGACCAAAATTTGTCCCTTTGCTACCAAGAGTTAAGGCAGAGTTGGACAATCTCGAATCTTCTAACATCATCCGAAGAGTGGTAAAGCCCACAGCTTGGGTACATCCATTTATAGCTCTTCCGAAGAAAAATGGTGACATCCATCTGGTAATCGACTTTCGTAAGTTGAACAAGTGCATAATTAGGCCAAATTTTGAGACGGCCACACCTTTTCAAGCAGTGCGCACCATTCCGCCCGGAATGAAATTTTTTACAGTCATTGATGCGCTGAAAGGGTATCATCAGGTACCGCTAGATGACGAATCGATCGACCTGACAACATTTTCTACTCCCTTCGGGCGATATCAGTACCTTCGTCTTCCGTTCAGCGTCTCACATGCAGGTGACGACTACTGCCGTCGAGTGTCGGAAGTGTTTGATGATCTCCCGAATTGTCGACGCATCGTTGAAGATATTCTCGTATACTCCGCAACGTACGATGAGCACATCAAAGCGGTACGAGAATTATTCCATCGAGCAGCAGCTCACAACGTTGCCATCAACACCACCAAAATAGTGTTCGCCCAGCCCGCTGTTACTTTTGGCGGTTACGTCGTCGATGCTGACGGTTTTCGCCCGGATCCAGAGCTCACCCGAGCTATCCGCGAGTTTCCAACACCCGGCTCGATTACAGACGTCCGTTCATTTTTTGGACTTTGCCAGCAAGTTGGCAACTTTTCTAACCAGCTGGCAGCTGCATTAGATCCATTATCCTCACTGCTCAAGACTGGCTACAAATGGGAATGGACCACTCAACATGAAGAAGCTTTCACGGCAGCAAGAACACTCTTGTCTACCGTTCGTGATTTAGCGTTTTACGACCCAAAGCGCCCGACAAGTCTTCATGTTGATGCATCACGGCTTAATGGACTCGGATTTTTACTAAAACAGCTCGACGATTCAAAAGTGTGGCGTGTTGTGCAAGCGGGATCTCGTTTTCTCTCTAGTGCTGAAACACGTTATGCCATGATCGAACTCGAGTGTTTAAGTGCTGCATGGGCTATGAATAAGTGTCGTCAGTTTCTTGAAGGACTTCCTTCGTTTGAATTAGTGACGGACCACAAACCATTAGTGCCCATTCGGAACAGTTACGCTCTAGACAAACTAGACATCCCCCGTTTGCTTCGTTTACGCCTTAAGATGCAGCGCTACTCATTTATTGCTCGTTGGGTGCCCGGAAAACAAAACCCCGACGCTGATGCCCTCTCTCGAGCGCCGGTCGATAAAGCAACCACTAGTGATGAACTGGGTGAAGGATTGCCATCTTTTCAGGAAAAAATTGCTCTGATGAGTCTTTCCGGCAATCAGCTATCACAAACTGATCCGAATCTCGACCCAGTGTTAGAAAAGATTAAGTGTGCTGCAGCCACCGATCCGGTTATGGTAAAAATGAGAAATAAAATCATCTCCGGTTTTCCAAACGACAAGTGTAATTTAGACAGTGACTTGCGTCCCTTTTGGAGTGTAAAAGAACGTTTAGCAATCGATAACTCAGATGACATGATTGCAATGGGACCTCGTGTCGTTATTCCGCATTCTATTCGTGCAAAAATCCTGCGTGATTTAGTGCAGATGCACCAATATGCAACAAAAACACGTCAACGAGCCCGTTTATCGGTATACTGGCCGAACATTGAAAACGACATTGTGAACGCCACCAGAAATTGTGAAACGTGTACAAAACATCTACCTTCACAGTAACCAGAGCCGTTTCGAGTCCGTCCACCAGCAACGCGTCCCTTTGAACAAATCCATGCGGATCTAGGCGAAGTCAATGGCCGCCATTTTTTAGTGATGGTGGATTCATTCAGTGGTTGGCCTCATGTGGTTGCATTTCGTGACAGAAAAACAACAGCACACAATGTCATTGGCCATATCCGTAATTTTTTTTCTAGCGTAGGAGCTCCAGTCACCTTTTGGTCCGACAACGGGCCGCAGTTTGGTGCAGCAGAGTTCCAGCGTTTTCTCACGGATTGGGGGATTACTTCCCTCACGTCTTCACCATATTATGCTCAATCCAATGGCCGGGCTGAACCAGAAATCGACTCAATGAAGACGCTCATCCGTGGATCATGGACAGCTGGCGCATTTAACGAAAAGAAATTCGCCAAAAGTATCCTGCTTTTCCGAAACGCGCCGCGATCTGGTGGTCCAAGTCCAGCACAGTTGATTTTCAACCGTCCGGTGCGTGACTGTCTGCCAGCTCATCGCCGCTCATTCGCACCAGAATGGCAATAAGCAGCCGATGTACTCGAGAAACGGGCGAACCGGTCCAAGGAGCTGCAAATAGCTCATTACAACAAGCATACGCGGCCCCTCGCTCCGTTTATCATCGGCAACCATGTCCTGATCCAGCATCCCATCAGTAAGCTGTGGTGTACCCCCGGAGTAATCGTAGAAGTCGGCCATCATCGAGACTACCTCATCAAGACTCCAGCCGGGCGGATTTTTCGGCGCAATCGGCGTTTTCTTCGCCCTCGCGTACCCGTATTTCCAGCTACTACACCAGCCACTACACCAGCTACTACACCAGTCCAGCCGGAAGTCGTTCAACCGCCGCAACCCGAACCAACCGAGCCACCGGTACGAGAGAATCCTGCTCCACCGATACAAGAAAATGCTGTTCCACCGGTTTTACGCCGTTCAACAAGGAAAAAACAGGCGCGGCGCCACTTCTTCCCAGCCGAGTGGACACAATAACACCCATCCATGTCTCATGTTTACTTATACATGGTTATGCATGTGTTGTGTGTCCCCAGTTATTATTTTTGTCTAACATGTTAAAGAGCAAAGTTAACAATGTACGTTATCTTTGCTCATTGAAAGGGGCGTGTGATGACACCATCTGGCAACACCGCACCCGTCGGCTCTATATATAGGGGAGAACCCCTTCCCTCTGGGTCAGTCTCTGTCTGCTCATCATAAAGCACTGGTCGCAGGTGTATCCAATACACGTTGATTCAAGCCGCATCCTATTCTCTCATTCTAAGTTCATCACAATAAGTAAACGGGGTCAAATATATTTGTATGCAATGTGAATACACTGTGATATTATAAGTTTACACTTCTACATGTAAATAGAATCAAATATACTTGTATTCAATGTGAATACACTGTGATATTATGATTTTACACTTCTATATGTAAACAGAATCAAATAAACTTGTATGAATACAAGTATATTTGATGTGAATGTGAATACACTGTGATACCATGAGTTTTTACTTCTATATGTAAACAGGATCAAATATACTTGTATTCAATGTGAATACACTGTGATATTATGAGTTTACACTTCTACATGTAAACAGAATCAAATATACTTGTATCCAATGAGAATACACTGTGATACCATGAATTTTTACTTCTATATGTAAACAGGATCAAACATTATTGTAGTCAATGTGAATACACTGTTATACCATGAGTTTTTACTTCTATATGTGAACAGGATCATATATACTTGTATTCAATGTTAATACACTGTGATATTATGAGTTTACACTTCTACATGTAAACAGAATCAAATATACTTGTATTCAATGTGAATACACTATGATATTATGAGTTTACACTTCTACATGTAAACAGAATCGAATATACTTGTATTCAATGTGAATACACAGTGATTTTATGAGTTTACACTTCAACAGGTAAAAAGAATCAAATACACTTGTATTCAATGTCAATACACTGTGATATTATGAGTTTACACTTCTACATGTAAACAGAATGAAATATACTTGTATTCAATGTGAATACACTGTGATACCATGAGTTTTAACTTATATAAGTAAACGGGGTCAAATATATTTGTATGCAATGTGAATACACTGTGATATTATATGTTTACACTTCACATGTAAACAGAATCAAATATACTTGTATTCAATGTGAATACACTGTGATATTATGAATTTACACTTCTAAATGTAAACAGAATCAAATATACTTGTATTCAATGTGAATACACTGTGTTATTATAATTTAACACTTCTATATGTAAACAGAATCAAATATAATTGTATGAATACAAGTATATTTGATGTGAATGTGAATACACTGTGATACCATGAGTTTTTACTTCTATATGTAAACAGGATCAAATATACTTGTATTTAATGTGAATATACTGTGATATTATGAATTTACACTTCTAAATTTAAACAAAATAAATTATACCTGTATTTAATGTGAATACACTGTGATATTATGAGTTTACACTTCTACAGGTAAACAGAATAAAATATACTTGTATTCAATGTGAATACACTGTGATACCATGAGTTTTTACTTCTATATGTGAACAGGATCAAATATACTGGTATTCAATGAGAATACACTTTGATACCATGAGTTTTTACTTCTATATGTAAACAGGATCAAATATACTTGTATTCAATGCGAATACACTGTGATATTATAGGTTTATAGTTCTACATGTTAACAGAATAAAATATACTTGTATTCAATGTGAATACACTGTGGTACCATGAGTTTTAACTTCTATATGCGAAAAGTATGAAATATAATTGTATTCAATGATAATACACTGTAATACCACGAGTTTTTACTTTTATATGTAAAAAGGATGAAATATACTTGTATTTAATGTGAATCACTTTGATATTATGAGTTTATATTTCTACATGTAAACAATATCAAATATACTTGTATTCAATTTTAATACACTGGGATGTTATGGTTTAATACTTCTACATGTTAACAGAATCATATATACTTGTATTCAATGTGAATACACTGTGATATTATGAGTTTTTACTTCTATATGTGAACAGGATCAAATATACTTGTATTCAATGAGAATACACTGTGATACCATGTGTTTTTACTTCTATATGTAAACCGGATCATATATACTTGTGTTCAATGTGAATACACTGTGATATCTTAAATTTACACTTCTACATGTAAACAAAATCAAATATACTTGTATTCAATGGGAATACACTGTGATATTATGATTTTTTACTTCTATATGTAAACAGGATCAAATATACTTGAATTCAATGGGAATACACTGTGATATTATGGGTTTATACTTCTACATTTAAACAGAATCAAATTTACTTGTATTCAATTTCAATACACTGTGATATTATGAGTTTTCACTTCTACATGTAAACAGAATCAAATATACTTTTATTGAATGTGAATACACTGTGATATTATGAGTTTACACATCTACATGTAACCAGAATCAAATATACTTCTATTCAATGTGAATACACTGTGGTACCATGTGTTTTTACTTCTATGTGTAAACAGGATAAAATATGCTTGTATTCAATGTGAATACGCTGTGATATTATGAGTTTATACTACTACATGTAAACAAAATCAAATATACTTGTATTCAATGTGAATACACTGTGATACCATGAGTTTTTACTTCTATATGCGAACAAGATGAAATATAATTGTATTCAATGAGAATACACTGTGGTACCATGAGTTTTTACTTTTATATGTAAAAAGGATCAAATATACTTGTATTCAATGTGAATGCATTTTGATATTATGAGTTTATATTTCTACATGTAAACAGAATCAAATATACTTGTATTCAATGTGAATATACTGTGCTACCATGAGTTTTTACTTCTATATTTGAACAGGATAAAATATACTTGTATTCAATGAGAATACACTGTGATACCATGAGATTTTACTTCTATATGTAAACAGGATCAAATACACTTGTATTCAATGTGAATACACTGTGATATTATGAATTTACACTGCTAAATGTAAACAAAATCAACAATACTTGTATTCAATGGGAATACACTGTGGTATTATGATTTTTCACATCTATATGTAAACAGGATCAAATATACTTGTATTCAATGTGAATACACTGTGATATCATGACTTTTTACTTCTATATGTAAACAGGATCAAATATACTTGTATTCAATGTGAATATACTGTGATATTATAAATTTGCACTTCTACATGTAAACAAAATCAACTATACTTGTATTCAATGGGAATACACTGTGATATTATGATTTTTCACTTCTATATGTAAACAGGATCAAATATACTTGTATTCAATGTGAATACGCTGTGATATTATGAATTTACACTTCTACATGTAAACAAAATCAAATATACTTGTATTCAATGGGAATACACTGTGATATTATGAGATTACCCTTCTATATGTAAACAGGATCGAAAATACTTGTATTCAATGGGAATACACTGTGATATTATGATTTTTCACTTCTATATGTAAACAGGATCAAATATACTTGTATTCAATGTGAATACAATGTGATATTATGAATTTACACTTCTACATGTAAACAAAATCAAATATACTTGTATTCAGTGGGAATATACAGATATTATGAGTTTACACTTCTAAATGTAAACAGGATCAAATATACTTGCATTCAATGGGAATACACTGTGATATTATGAATTTACACTTCTACATGTAAATAAAATCAAATTTACTTTTATTCAATGGGAATACACTGTGATATTATGACTTTACACTACTATATGTAAACAGGATCCAATATACTTGTATTCAATGGGAACAAACTGTGATATTATGGGTTTGTACTAGTACATGTAAACAAAATCAAATATAGTTGTATCTAATGTGAATACACTGTGATACCATGAGTTTTTACTTCTATAAGTGAACAGGATCAAATATACTTGTATTCAATGAGAATACACTGTGATACCATGAGTTTTTACTTCTATATGTAAACTGGATCAAATACACTTGTATTCCATGTGAATACACTGTGATACCATGAGTTTTTCCTTCAATATGTGAACAGGATCAAATATACTTGCGTTCAATGAGAATACACTGTGATACCACGAGTTTTTACTTCTATATGTGAAGAGGATCAAATATACTTGTATTCAATGAGAATACACTCTGGTACCATGAGTTTTTACTTCTATCTGTAAACTGGATTAAATATACTTGTTTTCAATGTAAATACATTGTGATACCATGAGTTTTTACTTCTATATGTAAACAGGACCAAATATATTGTGTTCAATGTGAATACACTGTGATATTATGAGTTTTTACTTCTACATGTAAACGGAATCAAAAATACGTGTATTCAATGTGAATATACTGTGATACCATGAGTTTTTTCTTTTATATGTAAAAGGGATCAAATATTCTTGTATTCAATGTAAATACACTGTGATATTATGAATTTACATTTCTACATGTAAACAAAATCAAATATACTTGTATTCAAAGGGAATACACTTTGATACCATGAGTTTTTACTTCTATATGTAAACCGGATCAAATATACTTGTATTCAATGTAAATACACTGTGATACCATTAGTTTTTACTTCTATATGTAAACAGGATCAAATATACTTGTGTTCAATGTGAATACACTGTGAAATTATGAATTTACACTTCTACATGTAAACAATATCAAATATACTTGTATTCAATGGGAATACACTGTGATATTATGAGTTTACATTTTTATATGTAAACAGGATCAAATATACTTGTATTCAATGGGAATACACTGTAATATTATGGGTTTATACTTCTACATGTAAACAGAATCAAATATACTTGTATTCAATGTGAATACACTTTGATACGATGAGTTTTTACTTCTATATGTGAACAGGATCAAATATACTTGTATTCAATGAGAATACCCTCTGATACCATGAGTTTTTACTTCTATATGTAAACTGGATCAAATATACTTATATTCAATGTGAATACACTGTGATACCATGAGTTTATACTTCTATATGTAAACAGGATCAATTATGCTTGTATTCAATGTGAATACACTGTGACATTATGAATTTAGACTTCTACATGTAAACAAAATCAAATATACTTGTATTCAATGGGAAAACACTGTGATATTATGAGTTTACACTTCTATATGTAAACAGGATCCAATATACTTGTATTCAATGGGAATACACTGTGATATTATGGGTTTATACTTCTACATGTAAACAGAATCAAATATACTTGTATTCAATGTGAATACACTGTGATACCATGAGTTTTTACTTCTATATGTGAACAGGATCAAATATACTTGTATTCAATTAGAATACACTGTGATATCAGGAGTTTTTATTTCTATATGTAAACAGGATCAAATATATTTGTATTTAATTTGAATACACTGTGATATTATAAATTTACACTGCTACATTTATGGAGAGGCGAAATAGGGCTTTTCATTTATATTTAATTTTGCCAGCTGGCGCTTGTGTCGCGAGCTACTGTTTAGTCACTTTGTTCCCTTCCTTTCAAAACCGTCTAGTCCATGAACGAAATTGACAAGCTGCTGAGTTTTGAATTTGTGTTTTAATTGAGTGATTTACTTTGGAAACTGCACTGGTAATTATACTGATGTATAAATTGATTATGTATGTGGTTTATCTGTGTGTTTTGGCTATTTCAGTATTGTATGAGTGCCCAAGATTGTGGGCTTTATTCTCTTTTAATCTGACGTGCATTTCTAACGCGTGTAGGAATTGGTATTGGTGAGTGATTCACATTTCTAGCTTGATTGTATGTTCACCCTACTCATGTTCTTTGCTTTAGATACCTTTCCCTTGCCTGATTTGTGCCTGTCCTTGCATATGGCAAGAAATTTGGTTTGCTCGGCCACACTTGGTGGTCAATTTTGACTTGCACCTAAGCCTGTTTTATTCTCAGGTATTTCTCGTGTTCTAAATTATGTGTTTGATTGATGTTAACTGTAAATAATGTTTTAGGATTGGTGATTCTTGGATGATTTTGTGAATAATATATCGTTATCAAATCAGTGAATGACCACAGTCCATTCCTCTTATTCCACCGAGCAATCATCTGGTCCTTCGAACCGGAGCTGATCCGAACTGATTTGATTTGATTTAAGAATGGTCAACCCTGCCCCAATTTCTGGATGGACATTGGAGGATTGCAAAGCCAGACAGAAAGTCGTTCGCTCTCGCATTACAAACTGTCACAGTCGCATCAACCACATTGTACGTGGACACTTCTCTCGACGTGATGCTGAGAAACTTTTAGCAGAGGCCCGAGTCTTCTTGGGAGAGTTAGAAGAAATCCACAACCGTTTCATCTTGTTGATAGAAGATCAGGACGCTATCTCGCCACAGACTGCGTTGCACTTGATATATGCTTCAGTCATTGATGACTCCTCAGCATTGATCGAGAATTATCTACTTCTCCGACAGGATGATGCCTCATCAGTAGTGGTTGAGTCTGCGGAAGAGACGGCGAGACGACAGGCATTGGCAACAGCAGAGCAACGTCTACGAGATGCTCGAGCCGAGCTATCTGCCACTGAACAAGAGGTTATAGATCTTGGAGGTGAAGTTACCATCACGGATTCATCAGAGTTGAATCCATCGGACTCGGTGTCGCAAATTGGTCGACGAACTGATCCTTCGCCAGTTGCCTCTGCAGTAGCTCCTGATGCTTGGATCGATTTGTATGTGGCTGGAAGAGAGAAACCTCACGTTCGAGGAAAAGGAAACAAGTCATTCGTTACTATTCAGCTGGAGGTGTATTCAGGACAGGCGTTAGATTGGTTCGCCTGGATCAGCATGTGGCATGCTTTGGTACACACTACCAGCAAGACAGCAAGCGAGAAACTTGCCATTTTGAAGAACTACTTAAAGGGAGACTTGGCTGACATCGTGTACGGACATGGAGGTGGAGAATCTGGCTACAAGGAAGCGTTGCAACGACTTAAAAGTACTTCTGGCGATCGAACAGTGATGAGGGCGGTACATCTATCAGCCCTTAATCAAATGGAGGCTCCAAGAAGCGACCCACAATCATTCAAATGTTTGCGGAACGTGTCCGGACTCATCTTTTAATCTATCTACGATCGGAGAGACTGGACATACCGACATTATTGAGAGACTTACTCGAAAACTTCCACTGACGGATCGATTTGCGTGGAACGAGGGTCGGGGAGCTGATTTGGAGCGTAGAACGATCAACGAGTTTGGTCGATGGTTAACCGCAAGAGCCGTCACTTATCAAAATGCTTACGCGATTGCTGAGGATCAACAACTTCCAGGATCTGGTAACCAGAAGAACAATCATCAGCCTTCTCATCAGTCTCAACCGAGACCATCGCAGCAGCAGAAGAGGAATGTTCGGGCTCATCATAGAGCGTCTAGTACCCACAACCAAAAGGAGCCTGGCTCGACTGAGCAAAAGGAAAAGAAGAATGCTGAACTCTATTGCTTCAAGTGTGAAGGACCTCATCGCTTGGAAGATTGCATCTTCTTCAAGAATCTTCCTATTAGCGACCGACTGACATTCGTGCAACGTCGCGGTTTATGTTACGGATGCTTTGGTGTTCGCCATGGAGAGATGAACTGCACTTTCAAGAAATAATGTGGTGTTGATGGTTGCAAGCTGACTTATCATCGACTCCTACATAAAGAAAAGACGCCTGCTGAGAAAACTGCTAGGACACACACGCTGAGAGCTGATCGCCGACAAATCGCATTCAAGGTGATCCGTGTTGACGCTCTCGATGTAAATGGGGAAGCAGTACCTGTCAACGTTCTGATGGATGACGGAAGTGATTCAACGCTCATTCGAGAGGGGCTGGCGCGGCGACTTCAGCTTGCTGGCCAGCAACAGACTTTAGTTGTGAATGGAGTCGGAGAAGAATCATCGACTCACTTGACTTCTGAATATCTCGAACTACGACTGAAGACTTCATCAGAAGAGATAGTGTCGATCCAGGGCTCCACTATACCATCGATTACCAAACCAGTCGCAGTGATGGAGTGGGAGAAGCTACACGGCCGATGGAGCCACCTGGCGGATCTGCCCCCTCTACGCACTTGTGGTGGCCGAGTTGACGTTTTGATTGGATTAGACCATGCGGCCCTTATTACAGCGATTGAATCCAGATTTGGCAAGGATGACGAGCCGACCGCCTCCAAGACTCGATTAGGATGGACTTTGCAGGGAGCCGTTGAGGGTAGCGACGGATCCAGTATCGCTCGAGTCCACCACGTCATCACGGACGCTGACATCAACTTACAACTGGTGGAGCAGGTCCGGCGCTTCTGTGACACGGAGTCTTTCGGAACCGAATTCAAGGCGGATTGTATGTCTGCTGCTAATCAAAAAGCAGTGACCAAATTGGAATCAGAAACAGAAAAGCTGAGTGTTGGATATGCGGCGCCGGTATTATGGATTGATGATGATCCTCCTGAGATTCCTGACAGCCGCCATACAGCAGAGATGCGGTTGAAGAGTCTACTGAACAAATTCACCAGAGGTCCGGCTGACTATGAGAACTTTTACCGGGCAGCCATGGAGAAGAATTTCACCGAAGGATACGCACGGCGTTTGTCATCCGAAGAGATCCAGCAGAAACCTAGCAAGTATTTCTTGCCCCATTTTGGAGTTCCAAAATGGCCGGGTGACCTGAGTTGCGGCTTGTCTTTGATGCAGCCGCCAAGTCACATGGAAAATGCCTGAATGATTTTATTTCAAGTGGTCCAGCCTTGCAGAATCCATTGCCTGCTGTCCTCATCCGCTTCTGTGAAGGAGCTATTGCCTGGTCAGCCGACATTGGTGCGATGTTCAGCCGGATTCGGCTGAAAGAGTAGGATCGTAACATGCTCTCCCTACGTGGCCATCCGTACAACATGGCGTGCTGCTGATGACGCCGGTCCCGGCATGGAAGAGGCTGCTGAAGCTGTTCGCAGAAGTATTTACGTTGATGATTACCTCGACTCCACCAGAGATCCGGCGGATGCTGCGAAGAAGGCGATGACGGTGAGAGATGTGCTGGCCAACAGAGACTTTCATCTTGGCCACTGGGCCTCCAACGATTCGAAGTTACTAGAGATGGTGCAGCCTCAAGCCGGATCGAGCGATGGAAGTAAGAACCTGGCGCATCACCTCGGAGCAGACGACCCTGAGATGGTGCTGGGCATCATTTGGAGGCCTTCAAGTGATCGGCTGAGCTTTCGCGTCAAGATAACGGACATCATTTACACCAGAGTAGGACTACTATCCAAAGTAGCCGGCCTATTCGACCCTCTAGGCACAGCAGTGATTGAATTTCCTCGCTGTCTATTCCCGGAAGAAGACGACATTGTTCGGATGGAGCTGCATACGTTTACGGATGCGTCGGAGGAGGCTTGTGCTGCCTCATGCTACACCCGGATTGTTTATTCAGATGGTCGAATCTTGATTAGACATGTGAAGTCAGCTACTAGACTGGCTCCGTTGAAAACCGTTTCCGTCTGCAAGTTGGAGCTGAATGCGGCACTGATGGGATCCCGTTTAGCCAACTTCGTGCAAACTGCACTGAGGAGGTGTGATGCTCGCTACTTCTGGACAGACAGCAGCACAGTGCGGAATTGGGTCCGTGCTGTGTCTGCCCGTTATCAGGTGTACGTCAGCCACCGGATTGGAGAAATACAGACGTTGACGGAACCTCATGAGTGGCGTTTTGTTCCTGGAAAGCTGAATCTGGCGGATGCGGCTACAAGATCTCAACTTGAAGAAACGATTATTCCAGATTGGTGGCTGGACGGCCCACCTTTTCTATATGAAGAAGAGACTAACTGGCCACAGGATTTGCCCTGGATGGCCGCCAAAGAGGAGCTCCGCTCCACTCATGTTCATTTCAACCTTGGAGCGAAGAAAGCGGAGGATTCCTTCGACTGGGGAGCCCTCACGTTTTCATCCCATGATTTGGCTGCTGTCATCCGATTGGAGGGTGAATACTTGGATTTATTGAAGACATGCCAACGAGAGATGTATTCAGAGGAAATGGAGAGATTGACCAGAAAGAAGGCCATCCGGCCTACTTCCAGTTTGATATCGCTGACTTCATTTCTGGATCATGAGCGTCAGTCCTGCGCCTTGGTGGGCGATGGAGTCGAGCCAAGCTGCCATACGATGTCCTTCACCCTCCGATATTACCTGGAAAGCATCCGCTTGCGCGTCGGATCATACAAGCATTCCATGAATCCATGCATCATATGGGGACTGACTTTGTGCTGGCACAAGTACGCCAGCATTTTTGGATTATTTCTGGACGAGAGGCGGTGAAACGCATCCGCAACGAGTGTGTGCCCTGTCGCCGTTTCCGACCAAAGGCGGCGCTGCAGATGATGGTGGACGTTCACCGGGCTAGGCTTGGAGCTGGTCATCCCCCGTTCACTTTTACAGCTGTGGATTATTTTGGACCGATTGATGTGATTCACGGACGAGGGAGTGTCAAGAGATGGGGAGTGCTTTTCCCCTGTCTCGTTACCAGAGCGGTGTATGTAGATTTTGCCATTTCACTTTCGGCAGACGACTTCCTGGTGGTGTTGAGACGTTTCGTCTCGATCAACCGGAAACCGGCTCACATGTTTTCCGACAATGGTACGAACTTCGTTGGAGCGGAGCGCCTGTTACGGGAGGAGCTGGACAAGCTGAAGGGAGATGGAGCGTTGGTGATCGAGTTAAAGGCTCTCGGCATTGAGTGGTTTTTTCCAGCCGGCCCAAACTCCTCATTTTGGAGGCTCTCACGAGTCTCTCGTGCGTTCAGTCAAGAACTCTCTGTATGCTGCCTTGGATCAGGAGAAAACGGGACTGCGGATGCCGAGTTATGAGATACTCCGCACGTTATTGTTCGAGGTGTCTGGTTTACTGAATTCCAGACCATTGACCTATACCAGCTCGGATCCAGACGACTTTCGTTCGATCACTCCGAATGATTTTCTCAATCGAGCCCCAGTTGCGGATTTGCCTGCCGGGAATTTCAACCGGTCGTTGCCTCGTGAGCATTACGGCTACGTCCAGCGCATCACCAACTTGTTTTGGGACCTATGGCATGGAGCATTTCTTCAATCCATGACGAGTCGTCGGAAGTGGAAGACCCCAGCTCGTAATTTTACCGTTGGAGATTTCGTGCTGGATGATTGGAAGAACGCACCCTGCGGCCGATGGAGAACCGGAAGGATCGTCAAGGTTTACCCTGGATCGGATGGGCTGGTGCGAGCCGCTGATGTTGAGTTCTCTACTGGAGTGCTTCGAAGAGGCACAAACCAGCTGGCACTATTAGAAGCTAGCTCACCGGATCCGGTGGCCGATTCGGCGGAATCTGGCTCGGGGGAGAATGGAGAGGCGAAAAAGTGCTTTTCATTAATATTTAATTTTGCCGCTGGCGCTAGTGTCGCGAGCTACTGTTTAGCCACTTTGTTCCCTTCCTTTCCAAGCAGTCTAGTCCATGAACGAAATTGACAAGCTGCTGAGTTTTGAATTTGTGTTTTAATTGAGTGATTTACGTTGGAAACTGCACTGGTAATTATTGTGATGTATAAATTGATTATGTATGTGGTTTATCTGTGTGTTTTGGCTATTTCAGTATTGTATGAGTGCCCAAGATTGTGGGCTTGATTCTCTTTTGATCTGACGTGCATTTCTAACACGTGTAGGAATTGGTATTGGTGAGTGATTCACATTTTGTATTGTGATTGTATGTTCACCCTACTCATGTTCTTTGCTTTAGATACCTTTCCCTTGCCTGATTTGTGCCTGTCCTTGCATATGGCAAGAAATTTTTTGCTCGGCCACACTTGGTGGTCAATTTTGACTTGCACCTAAGCCTGTTTTATTCTCAAGTATTTCTCGTGTTCTAAATTATGTGTTTGATTGATGTTAACTGTAAATAATGTTTTAGGATTGGTGATTCTTGGATGATTTTGTGAATAATATATCGTTATCAAATCAGTGAATGACCACAGTCCATTCCTCTTATTCCACCGAGCAATCATCTGGTCCTTCGAACCGGAGCTGATCCGAACTGATTTGATTTGATTTAAGAATGGTCAACCCTGCCCCAATTTCTGGATGGACATTGGAGGATTGCAAAGCCAGACAGAAAGTCGTTCGCTCTCGCATTACAAACTGTCACAGTCGCATCAACCACATTGTACGTGGACACTTCTCTCGACGTGATGCTGAGAAACTTTTAGCAGAGGCCCGAGTCTTCTTGGGAGAGTTAGAAGAAATCCACAACCGTTTCATCTTGTTGATAGAAGATCAGGACGCTATCTCGCCACAGACTGCGTTGCACTTGATATATGCTTCAGTCATTGATGACTCCTCAGCATTGATCGAGAATTATCTACTTCTCCGACAGGATGATGCCTCATCAGTAGTGGTTGAGTCTGCGGAAGAGACGGCGAGACGACAGGCATTGGCAACAGCAGAGCAACGTCTACGAGATGCTCGAGCCGAGCTATCTGCCACTGAACAAGAGGTTATAGATCTTGGAGGTGAAGTTACCATCACGGATTCATCAGAGTTGAATCCATCGGACTCGGTGTCGCAAATTGGTCGACGAACTGATCCTTCGCCAGTTGCCTCTGCAGTAGCTCCTGATGCTTGGATCGATTTGTATGTGGCTCGAAGAGAGAAACCTCACGTTCGAGGAAAAGGAAACAAGTCATTCGTTACTATTCAGCTGGAGGTGTATTCAGGACAGGCGTTAGATTGGTTCGCCTGGATCAGCATGTGGCATGCTTTGGTACACACTACCAGCAAGACAGCAAGCGAGAAACTTGCCATTTTGAAGAACTACTTAAAGGGAGACTTGGCTGACATCGTGTACGGACATGGAGGTGGAGAATCTGGCTACAAGGAAGCGTTGCAACGACTTAAAAGTACTTCTGGCGATCGAACAGTGATGAGGGCGGTACATCTATCAGCCCTTAATCAAATGGAGGCTCCAAGAAGCGACCCACAATCATTCAAATGTTTGCGGAACGTGTCCGGACTCATCTTTTTAATCTATCTACGATCGGAGAGACTGGACATACCGACATTATTGAGAGACTTACTCGAAAACTTCCACTGACGGATCGATTTGCGTGGAACGAGGGTCGGGGAGCTGATTTGGAGCGTAGAACGATCAACGAGTTTGGTCGATGGTTAACCGCAAGAGCCGTCACTTATCAAAATGCTTACGCGATTGCTGAGGATCAACAACTTCCAGGATCTGGTAACCAGAAGAACAATCATCAGCCTTCTCATCAGTCTCAACCGAGACCATCGCAGCAGCAGAAGAGGAATGTTCGGGCTCATCATAGAGCGTCTAGTACCCACAACCAAAAGGAGCCTGGCTCGACTGAGCAAAAGGAAAAGAAGAATGCTGAACTCTATTGCTTCAAGTGTGAAGGACCTCATCGCTTGGAAGATTGCATCTTCTTCAAGAATCTTCCTATTAGCGACCGACTGACATTCGTGCAACGTCGCGGTTTATGTTACGGATGCTTTGGTGTTCGCCATGGAGAGATGAACTGCACTTTCAAGAAATAATGTGGTGTTGATGGTTGCAAGCTGACTTATCATCGACTCCTACATAAAGAAAAGACGCCTGCTGAGAAAACTGCCAGGACACACACGCTGAGAGCTGATCGCCGACAAATCGCATTCAAGGTGATCCGTGTTGACGCTCTCGATGTAAATGGGGAAGCAGTACCTGTCAACGTTCTGATGGATGACGGAAGTGATTCAACGCTCATTCGAGAGGGGCTGGCGCGGCGACTTCAGCTTGCTGGCCAGCAACAGACTTTAGTTGTGAATGGAGTCGGAGAAGAATCATCGACTCACTTGACTTCTGAATATCTCGAACTACGACTGAAGACTTCATCAGAAGAGATAGTGTCGATCCAGGGCTCCACTATACCATCGATTACCAAACCAGTCGCAGTGATGGAGTGGGAGAAGCTACACGGCCGATGGAGCCACCTGGCGGATCTGCCCCCTCTACGCACTTGTGGTGGCCGAGTTGACGTTTTGATTGGATTAGACCATGCGGCCCTTATTACAGCGATTGAATCCAGATTTGGCAAGGATGACGAGCCGACCGCCTCCAAGACTCGATTAGGATGGACTTTGCAGGGAGCCGTTGAGGGTAGCGACGGATCCAGTATCGCTCGAGTCCACCACGTCATCACGGACGCTGACATCAACTTACAACTGGTGGAGCAGGTCCGGCGCTTCTGTGACACGGAGTCTTTCGGAACCGAATTCAAGGCGGATTGTATGTCTGCTGCTAATCAAAAAGCAGTGACCAAATTGGAATCAGAAACAGAAAAGCTGAGTGTTGGATATGCGGCGCCGGTATTATGGATTGATGATGATCCTCCTGAGATTCCTGACAGCCGCCATACAGCAGAGATGCGGTTGAAGAGTCTACTGAACAAATTCACCAGAGGTCCGGCTGACTATGAGAACTTTTACCGGGCAGCCATGGAGAAGAATTTCACCGAAGGATACGCACGGCGTTTGTCATCCGAAGAGATCCAGCAGAAACCTAGCAAGTATTTCTTGCCCCATTTTGGAGTTCCAAAAATGGCCGGGTGACCTGAGTTGCGGCTTGTCTTTGATGCAGCCGCCAAGTCACATGGAAAATGCCTGAATGATTTTATTTCAAGTGGTCCAGCCTTGCAGAATCCATTGCCTGCTGTCCTCATCCGCTTCTGTGAAGGAGCTATTGCCTGGTCAGCCGACATTGGTGCGATGTTCAGCCGGATTCGGCTGAAAGAGTAGGATCGTAACATGCTCTCCCTACGTGGCCATCCGTACAACATGGCGTGCTGCTGATGACGCCGGTCCCGGCATGGAAGAGGCTGCTGAAGCTGTTCGCAGAAGTATTTACGTTGATGATTACCTCGACTCCACCAGAGATCCGGCGGATGCTGCGAAGAAGGCGATGACGGTGAGAGATGTGCTGGCCAACAGAGACTTTCATCTTGGCCACTGGGCCTCCAACGATTCGAAGTTACTAGAGATGGTGCAGCCTCAAGCCGGATCGAGCGATGGAAGTAAGAACCTGGCGCATCACCTCGGAGCAGACGACCCTGAGATGGTGCTGGGCATCATTTGGAGGCCTTCAAGTGATCGGCTGAGCTTTCGCGTCAAGATAACGGACATCATTTACACCAGAGTAGGACTACTATCCAAAGTAGCCGGCCTATTCGACCCTCTAGGCACAGCAGTGATTGAATTTCCTCGCTGTCTATTCCCGGAAGAAGACGACATTGTTCGGATGGAGCTGCATACGTTTACGGATGCGTCGGAGGAGGCTTGTGCTGCCTCATGCTACACCCGGATTGTTTATTCAGATGGTCGAATCTTGATTAGACATGTGAAGTCAGCTACTAGACTGGCTCCGTTGAAAACCGTTTCCGTCTGCAAGTTGGAGCTGAATGCGGCACTGATGGGATCCCGTTTAGCCAACTTCGTGCAAACTGCACTGAGGAGGTGTGATGCTCGCTACTTCTGGACAGACAGCAGCACAATGCGGAATTGGGTCCGTGCTGTGTCTGCCCGTTATCAGGTGTACGTCAGCCACCGGATTGGAGAAATACAGACGTTGACGGAACCTCATGAGTGGCGTTTTGTTCCTGGAAAGCTGAATCTGGCGGATGCGGCTACAAGATCTCAACTTGAAGAAACGATTATTCCAGATTGGTGGCTGGACGGCCCACCTTTTCTATATGAAGAAGAGACTAACTGGCCACAGGATTTGCCCTGGATGGCCGCCAAAGAGGAGCTCCGCTCCACTCATGTTCATTTCAACCTTGGAGCGAAGAAAGCGGAGGATTCCTTCGACTGGGGAGCCCTCACGTTTTCATCCCATGATTTGGCTGCTGTCATCCGATTGGAGGGTGAATACTTGGATTTATTGAAGACATGCCAACGAGAGATGTATTCAGAGGAAATGGAGAGATTGACCAGAAAGAAGGCCATCCGGCCTACTTCCAGTTTGATATCGCTGACTTCATTTCTGGATCATGAGCGTCAGTCCTGCGCCTTGGTGGGCGATGGAGTCGAGCCAAGCTGCCATACGATGTCCTTCACCCTCCGATATTACCTGGAAAGCATCCGCTTGCGCGTCGGATCATACAAGCATTCCATGAATCCATGCATCATATGGGGACTGACTTTGTGCTGGCACAAGTACGCCAGCATTTTTGGATTATTTCTGGACGAGAGGCGGTGAAACGCATCCGCAACGAGTGTGTGCCCTGTCGCCGTTTCCGACCAAAGGCGGCGCTGCAGATGATGGTGGACGTTCACCGGGCTAGGCTTGGAGCTGGTCATCCCCCGTTCACTTTTACAGCTGTGGATTATTTTGGACCGATTGATGTGATTCACGGACGAGGGAGTGTCAAGAGATGGGGAGTGCTTTTCCCCTGTCTCGTTACCAGAGCGGTGTATGTAGATTTTGCCATTTCACTTTCGGCAGACGACTTCCTGGTGGTGTTGAGACGTTTCGTCTCGATCAACCGGAAACCGGCTCACATGTTTTCCGACAATGGTACGAACTTCGTTGGAGCGGAGCGCCTGTTACGGGAGGAGCTGGACAAGCTGAAGGGAGATGGAGCGTTGGTGATCGAGTTAAAGGCTCTCGGCATTGAGTGGTTTTTTCCAGCCGGCCCAAACTCCTCATTTTGGAGGCTCTCACGAGTCTCTCGTGCGTTCAGTCAAGAACTCTCTGTATGCTGCCTTGGATCAGGAGAAAACGGGACTGCGGATGCCGAGTTATGAGATACTCCGCACGTTATTGTTCGAGGTGTCTGGTTTACTGAATTCCAGACCATTGACCTATACCAGCTCGGATCCAGACGACTTTCGTTCGATCACTCCGAATGATTTTCTCAATCGAGCCCCAGTTGCGGATTTGCCTGCCGGGAATTTCAACCGGTCGTTGCCTCGTGAGCATTACGGCTACGTCCAGCGCATCACCAACTTGTTTTGGGACCTATGGCATGGAGCATTTCTTCAATCCATGACGAGTCGTCGGAAGTGGAAGACCCCAGCTCGTAATTTTACCGTTGGAGATTTCGTGCTGGATGATTGGAAGAACGCACCCTGCGGCCGATGGAGAACCGGAAGGATCGTCAAGGTTTACCCTGGATCGGATGGGCTGGTGCGAGCCGCTGATGTTGAGTTCTCTACTGGAGTGCTTCGAAGAGGCACAAACCAGCTGGCACTATTAGAAGCTAGCTCACCGGATCCGGTGGCCGATTCGGCGGAATCTGGCTCGGGGGAGAATGGAGAGGCGAAAAAGTGCTTTTCATTAATATTTAATTTTGCCGCTGGCGCTAGTGTCGCGAGCTACTGTTTAGCCACTTTGTTCCCTTCCTTTCCAAGCAGTCTAGTCCATGAACGAAATTGACAAGCTGCTGAGTTTTGAATTTGTGTTTTAATTGAGTGATTTACGTTGGAAACTGCACTGGTAATTATTGTGATGTATAAATTGATTATGTATGTGGTTTATCTGTGTGTTTTGGCTATTTCAGTATTGTATGAGTGCCCAAGATTGTGGGCTTGATTCTCTTTTGATCTGACGTGCATTTCTAACACGTGTAGGAATTGGTATTGGTGAGTGATTCACATTTTGTATTGTGATTGTATGTTCACCCTACTCATGTTCTTTGCTTTAGATACCTTTCCCTTGCCTGATTTGTGCCTGTCCTTGCATATGGCAAGAAATTTTTTGCTCGGCCACACTTGGTGGTCAATTTTGACTTGCACCTAAGCCTGTTTTATTCTCAAGTATTTCTCGTGTTCTAAATTATGTGTTTGATTGATGTTAACTGTAAATAATGTTTTAGGATTGGTGATTCTTGGATGATTTTGTGAATAATATTTCGTTATCAAATCAGTGAGTGACCACAGTCCATTCCTCTTATTCCACCGAGCAATCAATGTAATCAAAATCAAATATACTTGTATTAAATGAGAATACACCGTGATACCATGAGTTTTTACTTCTATATGTAAACAGGATCAAATATACTTGTACTCAATGTAAATACACTGTGATATTATGAATTTACACTTCTACATGTAAACAAAATCAAATATACTTGTATTCAATGGGAATACACTTTGATATTATGAGTTTACACTTCTATTGTTAAACAGGATCAAATATACTTGTATTCAATTAGAATACACTCTGATACACTGAGTTTTTACTTCTATCTGTAAACTGGATCAAACATACTTGCATTCAATGTAAATACACTGTGAAATTATGAATTTACACTTCTACATGTAAACAAAATCAAATATACTTGTATTCAATGGGAGTACACTGTGATATTATCGGTTTATACTTCTATATGTTAATAGAATCAAATATACTTGTATTCAATGTGAATATACTGTGATATTATGAATTTACACTTTTACGTGTAAACAGAATAAAATATACTTGTATTCAATGTGAATACACTGTGATATTATGAGTTTACACTTCTACATGTAACAACAATCTAATATACTTGTATCTAATGTAAATACACAGTTATACCATGAGTTTTTACTTCTATATTTGAACAGGATCAAATATACTTGTATTCAATGTAAATACACTGTGATATTATGAGTTTTTACTTTTATATGTAAACAGGATCAAATATTCTTGTATTAAATTAGAATACACTGTGATATCATGAGTTTTTACTTCCATATGTAAACAGGATCAAATATACTTGTATTCAATGTGAATACACTGTGATATTATAAATTTACACTTCTACATGTATACAAAATAAAATATACTTGTATTCAATGGGAATACACTGTGATATTATGAGTTTACACTTCTATATGTAAACAAGATCCAATATACTTGTATTAAATGGGAATACACTGTGATATTATGGGTTTATACCTCAATATGTAAACAGAATCAAATATACTTGTATTCAATGTGAATACACTGTGATACCATGATTTTTTACTTCTATATGTGAACAGGATCAAATATACTTGTATTCAATGAGAATACACTCTGATACCATGAGTTTTTACTTCTATATGTAAACAGGATCAAATATACTTGTATTCAATGTGAATACTCTGTGATATTATGAATTTACACTTCCACATGTAAACAGAATCAAATATACTCGTATTTAATGTTAATACACTGTGATACCATGATTTTTTACTTCTATATGTAAACAAAATCAAATATACTTGTATTCAATCGGAATAGAATGTGATATTATGAGTTTACACTTCTATATGTAAACAGGATCAAATATACTTGTATTCAATGGGAATGCACTATGATATTATGAATTTATACTTCTAAATGTAAACAAAATAAATATAGTTTGAGCTTTTACTTCTATATGTGAACAGGATCAAATATACTTGTGTTTAATGAGAATACACTGTGATACCATGAGTTTTTACTTCCTTATGTCAACAGGATCAAATAAACTTGTATTCAATGTGAATACAATGCGATACCATGAGTTTTTACTTCTATATGTAAACAGGATTAAATATACTTGTATTCAATATGAATACACTGTGATACCACGAGATTTTACTTCTGTATGTGAACATGATCAAATAAACTTGTATTCAATGAGAATACACTCTGATACCATGAGTTTTTACTTCTATATGTAAACTGGATCAAATATACTTGTATTCAATGTGAATACACTGTGATATTATGAGTTAACACTTCTATATGCAAACAGGATCCCATATACTTGTATTCAATGGGAATACACTGTGATATTATGGGTTTATACTTCTACATGTAAACAGAATCAAATATACTTGTATTCAATGTAAATACACTGTGATACCATGAGATTTCACTTCTATATGTGAACAGGATCAAATATACTTGTATTCAATTAGAATACACTGTGATATTATGAGTTTTTACTTCTATATGTAAACAGGATCAAATATACTTATATTCAATTTGAATACACTGTGATATTATGAGTTTACACTTCTATATGTAAACAGGATCCAATATACTTGTATTCAATGAGAATACACTGTGATATTATGGGTTTATACTTCTACATGTAAACATAACCAAATATACTTGTATTCAATGTGAATACACTGTGATACCATGAGTTTTTACTTCTATATGTGAACAGGATCAAATATACTTGTATTCAATGAGAATACACTCTGATACCATGAGTTTTTACTTCTATCTGTAAACTGGATTAAATATACTTGTATTCAATGTAAATAAACTGTGATACCATGAATTTTTACTTCTATATGTAAATAGGACCAAATATACTTGTTTTCAATGTGAATACACTGTGATATTATGAGTTTATACTTCTACATGTAAACGGAATCAAATTTACTTGTATTCAATGTGAATATACTGTGATACCATTAGTTTTTACTTCTATATGTAAACAGGATCAAATATACTTGTATTCAATGGTAATAAACTTTGATATTATGAGTTTACACTTCTATTTGTAAACAGGATCAAATATACTTGTATTCAATTAGAAAACACTCTGATACAATGAGTTTTTACTTCTATCTGTAAACTGGATCAAATATACTTGTATTCAATGTAAATACACTGTGATACCATTAGTTTTTACTTCTATATGTAAACAGGATCAAATATACTTGTGTTCAATGTGAATACACTGTGAAATTATGAATTTACACTTCTACATGTAAACAAAATCAAATATACTTGTATTCAATGGGAATACACTGTGATATTATGAGTTTACACTTCTACATGTAACAACAATCAAATATACTTTTATCTAATGTAAATACACAGTTATACCATGAGTTTTTACTTCTATATTTGAACAGGATCAAATATACTTTTATTCAATATAAATACACTGTGAAATTATGAGTTTATACTTCTACATGTAAACAGAATCAAATATACTTGTATTCAATGTAAATACACTGTGATACCATGAGATTTTACTTCTATATGTAAACAGGATCCAATATCCCACACAGGAAAACTGAGGAAAACTTCGTTCTAAACACGTATCCTCCGGCACCTTTGATACGAGCACCTTTTCTTTACGTGAAAAAGACGTTTTGTGTGGTAGTGGTTTTTTGAGTACCAAAATAGATTTTCTTTTATTTTAACCTCAAATGTTATTTTTAACCATGTTTAATGTAAGGCACACATAAAGTGTATATATATATAAGTGTTTAGAAACGTTAATAATATGCAAGCTTAACAAGTAATTAAGGGAACCTTCTTTTTACTTAAAAAGCAGGTAATTGTAACCGAATGTTACAGTTGGAGTATTTAAAGACTAATTCGTTCATAATTTTATATTTTAATGGAATATATTCCATTTTTCCACGGATTTATTTAAAATATGGCAAAGGAAATTTTTATGCCGAGACTTATTTCTTGCAATTATTTTTTTAATTAACTATTTTCAGTGTTGTTCGACCTGACACCACTAGATGTCTCGTCAATCATCCATATATATAACCAGGCACGCGCTGGAATCATGAGTCATTTGCTAGTTGACTTTCACGAAGGAAGAACCTCGTCTGTTCGTGCAATTGATTGGAATACAACACGTGGTGAATCTAGCTCTTCAGTGAAACTTAAATGGAATTATTCTACAACTCACGAAGTAAATGAACTTTTTTTTCCAGTATTTTATTTTAAATTTTTTTGAAATTTATAAGTGTAATTTTATTTAGATTGAAGTACGATAACTAACCACACCAGACACCACCCGCTCCCATATCAACGCATTTTGTAAGGTCAGCCATCTTGTCTTGCTTCTTCTCCTATCCCATTTGTTGCGAATTTCTTAAATTGAGCGTATGCCTAAAAGAGATAGAGCTTTCCTAAGTACTCGATTGAAAAGAAGGCGAGTTAATCAGAAAGTTATTGCAATTATGACTTCTTTGGGACTTGATAGTGAAACTTTGAATGGTTCTTTTAACGATGAAGCCGAGTACGTAAATCACGAGCTCACTGGCCCTGAAAATGAAAAGGTTATCGAGGTAAACGTGGTGGACGGGGATTCCAATGTCTGTAGTAGCTACGACTGTAACGATGTTGTTAATTCCGAAATCGGCCAGCAAGTGCACATTTTTTATAGTGAGGGTGAGATTGATACCGATTCCAGTGGGGACGAGCAAGAGTTTCATTTCAATTTAAATTCCAACGATGAGATTTTTGCAATTCGCGAAGGTGATGGTGGGGGAGCAAGCCCTTCGGTGACACACAGTGCACAACGATTTCGAGATGAAATTTCAGAATGGGTTGTTCAGTATCAAATCAAACATTCCAGCGTTGATGCATTGCTAAAAATTTTTACTCTTCTGCCGGGTTTCGAAAAGCTTGGTTTGCCGAAAACGTGTCGCACTTTGCTTCAAACAATTCGACAAACTCCTCTTCGCCTAGTCAGTCCTGGTCATTACTATCACTTCGGGATCACTGAAAGTATTGAACTGCTACTAAAAAGGCTGAATGTTGATAGGGTTGACAACGATATTATAAAAATTCAGTTTAATGTTGATGGTATTCCAATAGCTAAGAGTTCTGAAAGTTGCCTGTGGCCTATTCTTGGTTTAATAGAACGAATTGACGGTTCAGTCCCTTTTCCAGTTGGAATCTATCATGGGTATGGAAAGCCAAAAGATCCAAACGAATTTTTATATGATTTCGTTAGAGAAGTGTGTTTATTGCAACAAATTGGATTTGTGTACAATGGCCGAAAGATTGATGTTGAAGTATCTGGATTCCTGTGTGATGCGCCCGCAATGGCATTTTGTTAAATGCATCAAGTCGCATACCGGGTATTATAGTTGCTCTAAATGTACTGTCAAGGGCGAGTGGGCTGGAAGGGTGGTATTTTTGAATGAAGAGAAAGGTGAAAAACGAACCGATGCCACCTTCCGTAATCGAGCTCATATAAAACACCATAATAATGAAAGCTCTAGTTTAGAAATTTTAGGTGTTGACATGATTCATGGATTTCCTCTCGATTACATGCATTTAGTGTGTTTAGGAATCATGCGCAAAATGTTGTGGTATTGGATTCACGGCCCGTTAAATGTTCGGATGGGTAGATTGAGAATTGAAAAAATATCAGAAAGGTTGTTGGATGTATCTTGTTACATTCCCAGGGAATTTGTTAGGAAGCCAAGGGGCTTTAATGAACTGGCTCGGTGGAAGGCCACAGAATTCCGTCAATTTTTATTGTACACCTGTCCTGTTGTTCTAAAGGGAATCCTCCCAAGCCATTTGTATGGCCACTTCCTAACTTTGCATTCTGCAATTAAAATCTTGGTGTCAAAAGAGCTTTGTCAAAGGGAAAATACCTATGCCAAATCCCTTTTGAACCATTTTGTAGATCATTGTCAACGCTTCTATGGTGACACATTCATGTCATACAGTTCCCACAATCTACGCCATTTGGCTGACGACGTCTTAATGAGAGGCCATCTCGACACTTTTAGTTGCTTCCCGTTCGAGAATTATCTGTATAAGTTGAAACATCTAATCAGGAAACACGAAAAACCTCTGCCACAGGTTGTGCGACGCCTACAAGAATTTGCGAATCATATGAGGCTTGAAGTCACTACCTCTTCCCTTGGAAACCCTTTGCTAAAACGGAAGCACACAGATGGGCCAGTTCCTAGTGGATTTCGTGGCCAGCAGTATCGAGAAGTTCATTTAAGGGACTTTGTGCTAAAATCTGATTCGGCGAAAGACTGTCACGTTTATTTAAAAGATTTGGACGTTGTCATAGTGACAAACTTTTTCGAGGTCGACTCGCGTATTTTTTTTACAGGCAGAAAGTACGTATATCGTGACAACGTCTTTACATTGCCGTGTGAATCATCGAGGTTCAATATTTTTTTACTCTGGGGATTGGATTCTTTAAATTGGTGGCCTTTAGACTCCATTTTATGCAAAGCACTCGTTATTCCTTGTGGAAAACGCCATAAATGTGCCGCTTTTCCCTTACTGATGAGCAAAAACTATTGAAAACCTTCTTCCTAATTTGTTCCATACTTTTGTAAATATTTCTGTTTTTTTTTGTAAATGTAATGTTTTTTCCAGTCTCAAAATTAAATATCAGCCTTCGATTTGAAACCAAAGTTCTGCAGTTGTTGCCCCAAGTTTTCCGAGGTAAATTGAACATCTAATGATATTAAGTAAATACTACGTACGGTTTTTTAAATCATGATTAATTTGTAACAGAACAAATGGCAACACCAACAATGCCGTTCTGTATTGTTTACTTTGAAAAAGACGAAACGTATGAAGCTGTGTGTTCAAAGTGGCTTGATGAAGATGGTGATTGCTGGTGGCCGAGTAATATCAAAAACCGTTCAAATCTCGTTAAAAAAATACAGAGAGAAGAAGAAATCAACCCGGAAGAAATGGACGCTTACAAAGCTCAAGTCTTGAAGTACTACGGTGAGTCCTGTTAATTAGTTCAACAATTGTTCGTTGGTCAATGTCTATTTGTAAACTCGCAGATACATTTTTAAATACCAAGAAGAACGCGGATCTCGCGCAGCGTGAGAAACCCATCCAAAGTAGCACCGATGCGGACAATCGCGGAAGGAGTAAAAGAGTAAAAAAACCAGTGGCTAAGTATGCGGAATTTTCAACTGTCGGTATCAACAGCCGTTCATCTGACAGTGAAACTTCAAGCGATTCGGCTAACGAGAGAGAAATGAATCCGCGCCACAGAGAAAGCTATTCTAAATCCAGTAAGGAATAACGAAAGTACCTTATTACTTGGTCTGTGTTAAACAATTTTTTTCTCAGGTAAAAAAAATTCGCTGTCAGATTTTCCGATTCCAAATGAAAACATGGGAGCTGCGGGTCTCAGTCAGATTGCAGTAGTAAAGGAGAAACTTTCAAAACCTTCAACTAAAAAGAATCAACAAAAACGTAAACAAATCAATATATTTATTTAATTTCTGTACAATCATCAATGTATTGATTAATGGGTCCAGGTCCTCGACTTAATTCTCCAAGCGACGACAGTTACAACTTATTTGACGGCTTCGAGGAATTTAATTCACAAGATTTGACTGAAGCTTCTTGTTCGACGCCTACAACATCGGCACGTAGTCAATCGTCCCTGTCAGTCCTCCCAAGGCCACCTTCAACAGCCAATTCAGATAAATCTGTTTTTAAAGGTATTTTTAAATAAATAAATTAGCCTTTCACTCACTATATTCACATTTTTCGCTAACTTAATAATACATAGATACAGTGGATGACAGTACAGTTATTAAGAAGATCCTAAAAGAAGTGTTTGCAAGCCTGGAACTTTTGAAGATTAATCAGCGACAACAAACTACTCTGCTGGACCTACTGGTTTCACGTTCGAATGCTGGGACTGTAAAAGAAACTTCTTCAGAATTAGAAGGAAACCTTGGTTTACCTCTAAAAAGTTTGGCTGCTCTAGAAAGGTTCGAAATTGACCTAAAAGATCAATCAACCAAAAGCAAACTGGTACTAAGACAAAGAAAGGCACACAAAATAAATCTTTTTAATTAAAGTTTTTTTCTTTAGATCAACATTTATTCGTTAGTGGGTGGCGGATCACTGGCAAACGTAGTTAACCGCATTTTCCACCGTATTTTGGATGATGAAGTTGCTCAGCATTTCTGTTTCAGAGGCCAAAACGCAGGAAAAAAGGCGTTTGAACACCTAGGTACCTGCAAACTGATTGAAGGTATATGCGTAATTTTGATAAATAAATTAGTATCTCCTGTTAATAAAACCTTTTTCTAATTAACAAGAATGTGTGAGACGTACGGCGGAATTCGGTGACGCCAAAGAGTCTGACATCGAAGATAAAATAAAGAATTTGTTGAAGAAGGCTCCTGCCCAAGTCATGAAAGCCCGGCAGCCAAAGAAACACACTGCCCAGCAGCCAGATTCCGGCGAGAGCTAAACTAGCTCTCGCTGGGATCTGGTTGTGTGTCAACACACTGCAAAAACTAATTGGATTTCATTTTTTTTTAAGTAATCCTTGTTTCACGCAGAAATGTAATTTGAATTTTTGTACTCACTTAAATGAATCTGGAAAAAAATACAATTCCATGTTGTTAAGAATGATGTTTTATTTACTTATTGTAAGATGAATAATTATTTCTTAAGCATAAAACACGTCGAAAAAACGTAAAAACCCGATTATTTAAACCAAGAAAAAAACGTGTTTTTAACCTAATTTTACGACCATTTCACCAAAAAAAGGACGTAAAAAACATGTCTCCCGTACTTCCCAGTACGTGTTCTTCCCGTACCAAGTAGTATTAAAGGTACGTAAAAAAGCCGGAAAAAACTCGTTTCTGTGCTGTGTGGGATACTTGTATTCAATGTGAATGCACTTTGATATTATGAGTTTATACTTCTATTTGTGAACCGGATCAAGTATACTTGTATTCAATTTGAATACACTGTGATATTATGAGTTTACACTTCTATATGTCAACTGGATCAAATATACTTGTATTCAATGGGAATACACTTTGATATTATGAGTTTATACTTCTACTTGTAAACAGAATCAAATACACTTGTATTCAATGTGAATACACTGTGATACCATTAGTTTTTCATTCTATATGTGAACAGGATCAAATATACTTATATTCAATGAGAATACACTGTGATACTATGAATTTTTTCTTCTATATGTGAACAGGATCAAATATACTTGTATTCAATGTGAATACACTGTGATATTATGAGTTTGCATTTCTACATGTAAACAGAATCAAATATACTTGTATTCAATGTGAATACACTTTGATACCATGAGTTTTTTCTTCTTTATGTGTACAGAATCAAATTGTTACTAACGTTAACGTGCATGTAACGTCGTAGCAGAAAATGAGGGATGACAGGATGAATGAAAAGGATGAAAAAGATGACGGATGGGAAAGAACACTTTATTTCTTAGTAAATGCGGTGGGGGAGACAATTTTTACCGACGTGGTAACAGAGGACAATTGAAATGACTTTCTTACTTGATTACTAAATGAATACTGAACTAAAAAAGGGGCAAGGGCTCTTAACTTTAACATAAATTTAGAGGGCCCTTGCCACCCACGATCCTGCCCGTGAGGGCAGCACCGTAGGTGACACAAATATACTTGTATTCAATGTGAATACTCTGTGATTCCATGAGTTTTTACTTCTATATGAAAACAGGATCAAATATACTTGTGTAATAGACCGCAGCAACTCCTCCCAGCAACAGCAGCCCCACCCAGCAAGAAGGTCGTCACGAATGCAACCTTCCCTGAGGATAATAGTTTATGATAAAATTAAAAGTTATTGTAAACCCCTCCCTTCTTAACCTTCAATCTTTTGGTATATAAGTGCATGGTTGTATCGTCTTAAGTAGAGTTAGTTTACTGGCAAATACACAGTCTAGAAACTATTACATTTGGAGGTCCCAAAGAGACAGTCAAGAATAACAACGAGACTCAGGAAGAAAAGTTTCTGATCTGTGCTTCATTTGCCAGCTGCAAGTGTTCTACGCTTCTGTAACCAAGTCTTCAAGCAACCGACATCGGAACACCATCGAGGTAAGCGAATGCCGTTTGATTCACCTGTACAAAAGACTGCTCTCAACGAGAACACACTACTACCTTTATACCCCGTACTAAAAGAATCTGATTTAACCGACCAAGACCCAAACCTAAGTCACCATCGAGAACAATTTTTGGACCATTGGAAGACCTTGATAGACTTAGAATTTAAGCAAGACTTAGAAAGAAGTAAATCATACCAGACAATCTCAACAACTGAAAATATCCAACAGTTACAAACACAGAAACAAGAAGCAAGTCAGGCGACTCAAAATTCGCTGCATTTTTATACTTATTACCTTCTAGAACAAACTTTAAAAGTACCAGATAGTGGAACGGCAGAAACCATTGCAAATGCTACTAGAACACTCAAAGACGATATAGTCGCACAAGGTGGGAACACCAGTACACTCGATAGTTTTCTCCAACAGCTACACACATTGCACGGAAATGAAAAATAATTTTTGTTCGGTTCCATCAGTGTATTGCAGAAAGAGTCAGTAATTGCCCTAATTGAAGATAAAAAGCAGACATCTACGCTAAAATTTGAACTTGCAAACGCGCAAAAACAATTGGAGAGTAACAAAAAGAAGGCAAAAAGTTCCAAATACACTTTAAGCAGTTCGTTAGAGCAACTTCAAGAAAACAACGAGGCTCTAAAAAACTCTTTTGAAAAAGCGAATTCCCGAATCGCCGACCTTGAACAAAACCTTGAAGCTACCTTAGCAACCGAGAGCCAATTGCAGAATCTTCTCAAAACAAAAGAGGAAAACAACGCAGCTGTCGAGACCGAAGGGCAAGATATAATTAACAAATTTGAAGGTGCGAAGACCAGACTGATCCAGAAACTCTGCAGAAAACCAGATAAAACAAGTATCAGAAACAGCAGAGCAGCTCCAGAAAGAGATAAAAGTTTTGGCAGACAGACTCGACAAGACTTCAACAGAGAAAATCAATTTAAAGAAAAACTTGCTAGATTTTACTTCGAAGAACAAGAACCTTGAAAAAGACCTTCAAGAACTACAAGATCGAGTACGAGGACAAGAAAATCAAATAATATTTTTAGAAAACCGGGTGAAAGAATACAAAAAACTTCAAGTTAAATTCATCGAGACTGAAGACTCTAACGACTCAAGGCTAGACGAGGACGAACCAGGAGAAATAACCAAACTAGTGGGAGATATAAACAAACTGACCTTGCCGACAGACAGTGGAGACAAGTCACTCCACTACGAGCTGGAAATAGAACAAACAAACGATTTTGAACATACAATAGAAAACCTCAAAACGCAAATAGAACACTTAAACAAAACAATCATCTATTTGGAGCAAGAAAATCAACAGCTAAAAAAGAAGGTCGACATGGGCGTAACACACGACGACGAGGACACTTTGGAAAAAACGTTCCCGAATACCTGCAAGAAAAATCCCAAGGATGATGATATTCCAGCAACTGAGCAGGAAGACGAAGACGCAAAGAAAGTGAACAGGTACTTCACTCGGCCAATAGTGAAGGCCCTAGGAGAGCTATTCTCCAGAGAAGACAAAAAGGCAATTCCAATCTTTAAAGGAAAAAGCACTGATAAACCAATATCAGAGTGGCTACGCGGCGCCGAGCACGTAGCACGAAACAACGAATGGGACGACAATCAAAAGATACGTTTCTTCTCTGATCGATTGAAAGGCGAAGCCTTCGAATGGCATGAAAACTACGCTGAGGACGAAGGCGATAATCTAAATTACCAGGGTTGGAAAGAAGCACTAATAACAAGATTTCAAGACACCTACGACTTAGCTACGCTGGAGAAAAAACTTTCAAAATTAACTCAAAAACCGGAAGAAAACTGCAGAGCTTTCATGTCAAGGTTAAATAATCTTTACGGTACCATCGCTGGTAAAGAAGAAAGGGCTGATCATAACCAAACTATTATTGAAGGACAATTACTAAACAAAGTGAAAAAGATGAGGGATCACAGAAAAAGCAAAATCCTACTACAAGGATTACTACCAAAGTATAAAGCAGAACTTTATCTACGAATGCCAGAAAACACAGAAGACTTTGACGCATTATGTAAACAATTTTTCATTTCTGAAAAAATTTTACACACAAAAGAAGCTACAGACGACAAGGAGATGTCAGTTGTCATAGCAGGGATAACGCATCACGAAAAACAACAAGACGATAAAATCCAACTACTTGAGCAAAAATTATCAGAAGCTCTGTCAGAATTAAAATGTACTAATACGAAACGTGGATCCCCACAGGAAAACGACGTTACCATAGCTGCAACTGACCAATACGAAAAAGGAAGACCACGTTCAAGTGAACGCTACTCAATATCACGTAATTCGCGAGTTCGATTTGCTGACAGTCTTAACAGCCGAGAATCAAATCGAGAAAGAAGTCTAAGTAGAAACAGAGACAACAGCCCCTACCGCAGAGATTACAATTCATCAGGACGAAGTAAGTATAACCCTTCAGGATACAGGCAAACCAGATTTCCATCTCACCAACGTCCCTCATGTCGGAACGACTACCCCAACCGACAAGGAAACTACAACGGATCAAACAACTACAGATATCAAGCACGTTATAACAGCAACCAACATCCACAGCAGCAACAGCACACTGGCAACAACCCTCGAACCACTGAAAATCGAGAAATAACCTGCTACAAGTGTAACCGAAGAGGACATATTGCAAGAGAATGTTGGACAGATATGGCACGTACCAACAACCAAGGTCCCCGATAAACACCATAAAACCAATCCGTGACTCCCAACTAACATACAATTTAGGATCAGATGTAGAAGTAGATATTCCTAAACTGATACGTATTCCCGTTAGAATTTTTAATAAGGAAATCATAGCTTTAAATGACACTGGCGCCGCCGCTAGTTTAGTATCCAGTAAAATATTGGATACTCTAGAGTGTAATGAGAATTTGAAACAAGTAGAAAATGCGAATCCTCCTATTTTTATTTATTTTTATTTTTAGAATGGTGTCGGGACAAGAACTTAAATCGATAGGGAAATTTGAATGTTCAGTTATTATCAAAGATAACCATATTATTAACCATCACTTTTATGTTATGAACAACTTAAATGAACAATGCATCTTAGGGTTAGATTTCTTATCTAACAATAATGTGAAGATAAACACTAGAAATCGTCAAATATGTTATGATCACTTTGGAGTATAACATAATTTTCGAAGTAATACCATGCCTATTTATAGCGGAACATTTAGCAAAGCAGGCATCCATATACCACTAATCCCAATTGATATAGAAGACGAACATCTTACACAACAAGATTATCGTAACTTAGAATCCTTCACTCAATTTGACTTTAATAATAAAACTAAGCAGATAGCTAAGATTGCTGAAAAAGAAGAACAAGCACTCAATGTATCAGACGACATACAAACTAAAATTAAAATTTTACTAAAGAAACACGAAGATCTTTTCGCAGACCAAGAATCCGACTTGGGTCTAGCTACACAAGTAAAACATCACATCAACATAGGCCACAACGCTCCCATTAATCAAAGACTACGAAGAACACCCGAATCCCTAAAACTTGTTGTTAAGACTAAAATAGAGGTAATGCTAAGTAACAAAATAATAAGAGAAAGCCATAGTCCTTTTGCTGCAGCCATAGTAATGGTACCTAAAAAAGATGGAGAGATGCGAATGTGCATCAACTACAGAGCTTTGAAAAAAATTACTGTTAAGGATAAGTACCCTCTACCTAGGATAGATGACACAATTGACGCGTTGTGCGGATCTGTTTATTTTTCAACATTAGACTTACTGAGCGGCTACTGGCAGATAGAAATAGAAGAAAGTGATAAACACAAAACAGCTTTCATTTGTGAATTTGGCCAATACGAATTTAATCGAATGCCATTTGGTTTAACAAATGCCACAAGCACTTTTCAAAGAGCAATGAATAACATCTTGAAAACGGTATTGTACAAATTCGCATTGGTTTACCTAGATGACATCATAGCGTTCAGTTATTCAATTACTGATCATGTGACACACTTGGAAGCAGCTTTTAGACTCCTTAAACAAGCGGGTTTAAAGTTTAAAAGGAAGAAGTGCGAATTTTTTAAAAGAAGAATTAGATTATTTAGGTTACATCGTATCCGGGAAAGGAATAACACCAAGTACAAAGAAATTAGACGCGATTATTAAATATCCCGCTCCCAAAAACGTAAAAGAATTTAGCTCATTTTTAGGTCTAGCTAGCTACTACAGAAAATTTATTCGGGCTTTTGCTGATAAAGCCCATCCACTAACTGCGCTCACTAGAAAGTCAGCGGAATGGAAATGGGGGAAGGAACAAAGGGACGCCTTTGAATGTATTAAGAACTGTCTCATCACTAGACCTGTTCTAGATTATCCGGATTTTTCTCAAAAATTTATCATCTACACGGATGCTTCAGGATATGGAATAGGAGCAGTCTTTGCTCAAATACAACCTCCACCTCAATCAGTGGATTTAGCGGAGTCCAACGGACAGGAACTTAGTAAATCAGACGGCGTAGAAGTCGTCATAGCCTATACCTCTAAACATCTGAAAGACCGCAAGGCCAAGTGGTCAACCACAGAGAAAGAGGCATACGCAATAATACACGCCATCGACGTGTTTAGGACGTACCTATACGGGCGTAAGTTTACCGTATTTACAGATCATAGACCTTTAGAATGGCTAATGAGTAAGACAGAAACAGCAGGAAGATTAGCTCGATGGGCTCTCAAGATCCAAGAATTTGATATCATTATTGGGTACCGACCAGGAAATTCACACCAAAATGCTGACACACTTAGTCGCACCCCAATAGTGCCGCTAGCGAAAGTAGAAACAAGGTCAACAGGTACAAAAAAGAAACCAGAAGTAAAAAACGAAACCAAAGAGACTAGAACAAAACAAGTAATTTTCGAAACGGAAAGTAATCAGTCCAAGGACACGGAAAAATGGATAGAACTCCAACACAAAGATGAGTATTGCCGAACAATATTAAAAGAAATGGCAAAATAAACGAAAAAGGATTATTAGCAAATATCAGAGGAAGAATTGTAACGCCAGTAAAACTGGCGCCACAAATTTTAAAGGAAAATCACGATCACATATTGGCAGGACATTTAGGAGTAGGAAAAACGTTGGCTAGACTTCAAAAACAGTACACATGGCCATGCATGCGTACCGCCGTAATAGAATACGTTAAAAGTTGTTTGATGTGTAATAAAAGAAAAGCGGTAGGTGGAAGTAAAGCACCATTGCACCCTTTGCCTTTAGTTGAAGGAGTATGGGAAAGGATCGCAATGGACATAGTGGGCCCAATTCAAGAAAGTGCTAAGGGATACAGATATATATTAGTTATTTCAGATTATGCCAGTAGGTTTGTTTTTACAGTTCCAATGAGAAATCAAACTGCCTAAACAATTGCGAAGGTTTTAGTTAATAAATTATTTACTAAATATGGATCTCCAGAAGTAGTTCTAGCCTATCATCCACAAACTGATGGACTAGTTGAGAGGTTCAATCGAACTCTCTGTGACATGCTAGCTTGTTATGTCTCAGACCAACCTGCTAACTGGGACAAATACCTTCCGTTCGTTACTTTTGCTTACAACACAGCAAAACAAGCTTCAACTCAAGAAACACAATTCTTTCTATTCTTCGGACGAGAACCAATAATGCCCAATGATATCAAGATTAACAGAAGATACGAGACCTATGAAGATACTAGTATGGTTTATTCACAGCAATGGGAAAAAGCTCAAAAACTGGCAAGAGAACATCTCTTCAAATCCCAAACAAGACAGAAAAAATACTAAGACGTAACAACGAAAATCATACAATACAATATAGGTGACTACGTATTACTGAAGGCGCCACCAGCAGCAGGAAAATTCATAAATCGATGGAACGGACCATTTCAAATTTCAAGAAGCTTCTCGGATATCAACTACGAGATCCAGCACCCTGAAAACAAAAAACTGAAATCTGTGGTACTTACTAACCGTCTCAAACTTTACATACCAAGAAAACAAGAAACAACTAAGGAAGAAGAAATACTACAAAACCTACCAGAAAATGTTGAAGCCCAACGACGACCAACAATTCACCAACGCCAACCAGGCCGACCAAGGAAGCAGCAGCTGATACATCCAGTGAAGATGAACATCAAACCACGCAGGAACGAAGGAGAACCAAAAGAACAAACATACCACACAATACCCAACCTTTACCGTGACCAAATCCGAAACGATCCTATAACGAATCACCAATACCACTTACGAAGACGATATTAAGGACCACATTACTCAACATTTTCATTTTTCACAGATTCAGACCTCTTCCTTCTCTGCCTCCTTCATTCACTTAACCCTACTTACCCTATCTACGCATCCGTCTGCGATTGTAACAATATGAAAATACGAAGAATCCAAGACTTCGAATTGCCTTACTACTGTGACAATGAAAAACCAGAAACACAACACTTACCAAGGATACCAACTACTTACACCTTAGTCCCCAAGCAAAAACCAGCAGCCACTTGGAAAGGATGGACATGTCGACAGTGGACTAAGACAAAGAAAATAACCGGATCGTTCTGGATCGGATCCTTCGATACAGTCTACTCCCAAGAAACCATACTAATCACCCCTTTGTACTGCTGGCGGATCGTCAACGATAAAAAATGTGGTGACAATAACATGCAAACCGGACCGACGGGACTAAGTTTCACAGCCACTCCTACAGGAGAAGGTAAATGGTACGCCATTAAGGAATACCAAACACTCAGCTGTATAGCGGAACAGATCACGCTACGTCAGGAGAAATCAGATAGTCCAATCGAAAGCCCTTTCGGATTACTAAACACCACCCAACAGGAAGGACAATTCATCCAAAATCAAAATACGATCGTGTGGGGAGAAAGAACTACCAACAGTTCATACACTCAGACACTACTAAAGGGAAAAGGATACCTGGAAATTCCTTGAGAACCGGATTCGGATAACTCCAGCCGCCTTTACGACACCAGTCGGCAGATCGAAATATCTTTTCTTAACAAACCAGATAAGGAAATCGTACCAATAGGACATAAAGTGGTTGGAATCCCTCTAACGTACTTTACGTTTCCTGCAGAAACCCCAAAAATTTTATATGAAATGTTCAAGAACACAATCGCAACATGCCTTAAAAATACAAACCTTGCTACACCAGTATGTGAAGACTACCAAAAACTGTACAAATCCAGACCACAACGTTCTCTTCTTCAAGAAGTTCACTTTCTTTTCTACACCCAAGTCGAAGACGAACAACTTGGGATTCACCTCTACAGTATTTCATACGCCTGGGGAACTCTAAGATTGGCGCATAGAAGACCAAAAATAATCAAGGAAAATGGAAAAATCGTACAAAAGGATGCAACAATATACATTACTTACGAGTTTGGAAGCAGAAATCTTTTGATAACGTACAGTCAACTTTCAAAGGACGACCCTCTCCCACCAGGATCGAAATTTGAGTACATTGGCGATCAAACAATACGCGTACAAAACCCTCATATCTGCATCACGGAAACAACAAACGACTACGTATTTGCTGCAGCCTGTTCAGAGAAATCAACGAGATGGATATTAGAAAAAGAGAACAGCTACCTAATTTCCCAAGAATCAGAAATGTGTCTTCCCGTAGGGGTCAACGAAACCTTAAAATTGGAAAAGTGTGCTTTGGAAGGAGATACCAGAAAAAACCAGCAGTGGTACTTCCAAACAATAAATACCAACCCGGATGTTATAGAAACTTTTCCCGACGTAACATTGCAGGATATTCAAGAAGTCCGATTAGAACAACGAAGAGCAGTTACAACCACAATCAACTCACCCATATTTGGAGGTTTCTTGAAAGCAAATCACGGCAGTGGAAACATCATCTGGGACATGATCGCCTGGGGGTTGTTGAAAAATGGACAATATCCAAACGGGAAATGTGTCACACATCATGGGCTTGAAAAACAACTAACCATGGAAGATTGTGACACAGATTGGACAAAATGTCAAGATGAACTAAAAACATTTATCACAAGTAACCATCCCCTGGTGCAATCACAAGTATCCGTAGGAAACTGCAGTAGAGTAACTAACAAAGGCCAAGCTTTCGAGTATACGTCTGATTTCACCATTAGACCGTTCAACACTAATGCTTGCATCAAGGCAAACACAACGATGCTTATTCTACAGGAATGCGCCAACACCAGTTCAATTTGGGGCACTTTCGAACACACAGGACAGCTCGTGGCAACAGACAGAACTGGCCTACATTCACCGGCGTCAGACAGAAAATATCTCACACTAAAAGTAGGACGTCTGAGTTTAGGACATTGCCACGGTTCAAGTAGAAAACAACAGTTTAACTTCGAATATCGAAACCCGCACCAAATACGGACGCTTTCAGCAGCAGCCATTATAGCGCTTCACACTCAACAATAATTGGACGGAACACAACTCCCACTTATTCCACTTCTTCTCAAAAGAGAAAGTAAAGCAAACAACGAAAACTTAACCACGCCCACCACACAAAAATCTATCTCACCTACTTCAAGCACCACAACGACAGTAAAACCGACTACAAAATTAAGCACAACCACAATTAAAACAACAATAGCCACAACGGCCATAAAAACGACCGTTAAAAGCACACCACCGACAACTAGGCCTACAACATCTACTAAGCCTACGACTACCACAACTTAGCCTACGACTACCACAACTAAGCCTACGACTACCACAACTAAGCCTACGACTACCACAACTAGGCCTACAACTACAGCAACAAAGCCTACAACTACAACAAATAAGCCTACTACTACAACTACTACGCCTACAACTACAACAATAAAGCCTACAACTACAACAAATAAGCCTACAACTACAACCACCCTGCCTACAACTACAACTACCACAGCTACAACTACAACTACCACGCCTACAACTACAGCTACAAGGCAACGAATAACGGTACAGGAAACATATCTTGTATTTTGTGTCTCCAACCATATACACATAGCCCAGCAAACAAGGAAAACGGTGAAGGAAAGAAAATAGGTTAAGCTGGTGACAGGTAAAAACAAGTTTTCATCTAGCCTTTGTCAAGCCACATGCTGAAAAGAAGGAGAAGACGAAAATCAGATGACAAAGAGGAAAATTGGAGGACCAATTTCTTCTTGCCGGAGGGGGGAGGGAATTTAATAGACCGCAGCAACTCCTCCCAGCAACAGCAGCCCCACCCAGCAAGAAGGTCGTCACGAATGCAACCTTCCCTGAGGATAATAGTTTATGATAAAAGTAAAATTTATTGTAAACCCCTCCATTCTTAACCTTCAATCTTTTGGTATATATATGCATGGTGGTATCGTCTTAATTAGAGTTAGTTTACTGGCAAATACACAGTCTAGAAACTATTACACTTGTATTCAATGTGAATACACTGTGATATTATGAGTTTACACTTCTACATGTAAACAGAATCAAATATACTTGTATTCAATGTGAATACACTGTGATACCAGGAGTTTTTACTTCTATATGTGAACAGAATCAAATATACTTGTATTCAATGTGAATACACTGTGATACCATGAGTTATTAATTCTATATGTAAACAGAATCAAATATACTTGTATTTAATGTGAATACACTGTGATATGATGAATTTACACTTCTACATGTAAACAGAATAAAATATACTTTTATTCAATGTGAATACACTTTGATACCATGAAGTTTTACATCTATATGAGAACAGAATCAAATATACTTGTATTCAATGTGAACACACTGGGATACAATGAGTTTACACTTCTACATGTAAAAAGGATCAAATATACTTGTATTCAATATGAATGAATTTTGATATTATGTATTTATACTTCTACATGTAAACAGAATGAAATATACTTGTATTCAATGTGAATATACTGTGCAATTATGAGTTTTTACTTCTACATGTCAACAGAAACAAATATACTTGTATTCAATGTGAATACACTGTGATATTATGAGTTTACACTTCTACATGCAAACAGGATCAATTATTCTTGTATTCAATGAGAATACACTGTGATATTATAAATTTACACTTTTACATGTAAAAAATATCAAATATACTTGTATTCAATGTAAATACATTGTGATACCATGAGTTTTTATTCTATATGTATATAGGATCAAATGTACGTGTATTCAATTGGAATACACTGTGATTTTATGAGTTTATACTTCTACATGTAAACAGAATCAAATATATTTGTATTCAATGTGAATACATTGTGATATTATGAGTTTACAGGTCTACATGTAAACAGAATCAAATATACTTGTATTCAATGTGAATACAATTTGATATTATGAATTTACAGTTGTACATGTAAACATAATAAAACATACTTGCATTCGATGTGAAAACACAGTGATACCATGATTTTTGACTCCTATATGTAAACAGGATCAAATATACTTGTATTCAACGTGAATACAATGTGATATTATGAGTTTACACTTCTACTTGTAAACAGAATCAAATATACTTGTATTCAATGTGAATACACTGTTATAATTTGAGTTTATACTTCTTCATGAAGACAGAATCAAATATACTTGTATTCAATGAAAATACACTGTGATACCATAAGTTTTTACTTCTATATGTAAACAGGATCAAATATACTTGTATTCAATGTGAATACACTGTTATAATATGAGTTTATACTTCTATATGGAAACAGGATCAAATATACTTTTATTAATGTGAATACACTGTTATATTATAAGTTTATACTTCCACATGTAAACAGGATCAAATATACTTGTATTCAATGTGAATACACTGTTATATTATGAGTTTATACTTCTACATGTAAACAGAATCAAATATACTTGTATTCAATGTGAATACACTTTGATACCATGAGTTTTTACTTCCATATGTAAAGAGGATCAAATATACTTTTATTCAATGTGAATACACTGTTATATTACGAGTTTATAATTGTTCCAGAGAAAAGGAATGTTTAATTTTAAATGTATATTTAATTTATGTTTCCCCATGTTAGTTTTAGTCTTAAGTATCGATTAATTTCGTAGGCCGCCAGGTGGGCCACTTGTCGGTGCAGTAGGGAACAGCTGATGTTGCAATTTAAGTATCTGGTCAGACAGAAAGTAGCCATTAGTAATTTTTAGGGCTCGTATAGCCATTGAAGACTCGTTTTATTCTGTATTGGTGCGATTTCTCACCTTGTGATTTCCTGTTCTTCATTTGAGCCTTTGAGGTAATGTTATGTATACATTTATGTGAGTGATGGGCTAACATTATTCTCGTGTACATAGATTAGGCCCTAGAATTGATTTGTGTCTATGATTGCCTTATTGACCGGCTCCAAATTGTGGATGCTAGGTGAGAGGTAGTTCTTATTTCAATTGAAGTCTGTGTATGTTATTTCTGTCTTAACTTAGGCAATTTGTGCTTTGGCTGTATTCAGTTTCATTGCTTGCATGTGCTTGCAAAACTGACCAATAAATCTGAGCTTTTGAGAAGCAATCGTTCGGCCTACTCCCCCCTCGACTATTTCATTCTCTCGCTGAAACATTGGTGATCGTAGAAGGACAACGTTGGCCTGCGGTTTTGGAGAATTGAAATGGCAAGAGGCAAAAAGACAAAGGCAGCCACGGCTTCTCAAAACGACAACATGGTTGCGTCCAGACTTCGTTCTCAACCGGTACCAACGGAAGGTAAAGATGAATCGACACCCCCAGCTGATACCACTCAACAAGACAAGAACGTTTCGCGAGATCCTCAACTTGAGACGATGGAACGTGATTCCACACGTAAGCAGATCCAAATGACCTGTAGCTGTATTAGCAAGCACATCAAGGAAAGAGGATCAAGAAGAGCCTGTCTAGGCTTACTCAACAAACTCGACGACATGTTAGCCACTGCTGAAAGACTCAATCTATTGGTGGTACACCCGTCCGACGCTGACGAATTCTCGAAGCAGGCTGAAATCCAAATCAACCTGTTCACGCTTATCGAGTCGAAGAAAGAAGACGTGGAAGCTTATGTCAACTTAAGAGCTGATGACGAATCTTCAGCTTTGTTCTGCATGCAGTCAGTCAAGAGCGTACCACCGGCGACCCGTCACTTTGCACCGGAAAGGAATGAGGAGACTCAGTCGGAGAAATTGCTAGCTAAGGTGCAGAAAAGAGCGGCGGAGGCACAACAGGAGGCTGCCCAGATGCAGGAGCGACTTGAAGAAGTAAAGAAGAAAGCCGAGCGGGCGACTAAGGAAGCAAGCAAACTATCCGATGCTGTCATACGACGCGGTTCAGCGCCAACCATCAATAGCAGTCCATTCCACGGTTGGGGACAGGGGGACGGAGCGATCGACAATTGGCGTCGCCGTTCTACTCACGAACCGACCAAAGAGGATGGAGAGGAAGAAGCACCAGATGAATGGATCGACCGGTACTGCAACGGCCAAGAAGAAGCCAATTGGTCATATTCTAGCAAAACGGCAGCACGCGGAGAGCTTCCTATCTATTCCGGAAGGGCAATTGACTGGTTTTGGGGGTCGGACCTGCTACGTTCGATGGTTCATGACCAACGAATGGCACCTGGAGAAAAGCTAGCTATCTTAAAGAGCAGACTACGAGGAGATCAACTCGAAATCGAGCAGGGCCTTGGCGGAGGGAAATCTGCCTATAAGGCCGCTCTATCCCGGCTCAAGCAGTCGGCTGGACGTCGCGAAGTGATGCGAATAGCACTGCTCAGTGAACTCGATCACATGGAGCTGGGCAGAGAAAATTCATCATTCCGTCGCTTTGCTGAAAGAGCTCGAACCATCTTCTTCGATTTAACCCGAATTGGGGAGAAATTTAATGCCGACCTCATCCAACGATTGAGCCGTAAACTGCATCCGGCGGATCGACTTGAGTGGAATTCCGGACGACGGACTGGATTAGAACGGCGCCCCCTAAAGGAATTTGGAGAGTGGATGTGCGAAAGAGCTGCAGCGTATCAAAATGCCTACAGTCTAGCAGCAGAGCAATTTTTGCCGTCTGGAGAGAACAAGTTGCCTCGCCGCCAACCATTTCCAACAACAGGTTGCGCCAATCACATTAGCCTGGAGCCTGGCACTACAGACAAACCGAAGAGTCGCTGCTATTGCTGTGAGGGGGAGCACCGGTTGATGGCCTGCCCAACATTCAAAGAAATGCCTACGATAGAAAAGGTACGGTTCTGCGTCAAGCGCCGCTTATGCATGAAATGTTTCGGGACGAGACACTCTGCAGCCGATTGCAAATTTGGAAAGGGCTGTGGAGTCAACGGATGTCATTATATTCATCACCCATTGCTTCGTGATCCTGGAGAGAAACACGCCAATGGCAACAGCCATCATACATCACTTTCAGCCCAGGTAGATCGTGTCAAGGTGGCGCTAGGCGTTATCTGGATGGAAGCTTACACAGCGGAAGGCCAACTCATTCCAGTATCAGTGCTGATAGACGAGGGCAGCGATACGACGCTGTTTCGAGAGGACTTTCTCCAACGGCTTAAGATCACCGGAAAAGGTACTACCCTAGATCTCGTAGGAGTTACCGGTGCAGAACGCTACAAGTCGCAGAAAGCCCCGGTTCGATTTCTTTTACCGGATGGGGAGGAGGCCATCATCAAAGGAAAGACGATCCCGCAGATATCTAGGCTGACTCCGGTAATCGATTGGAGAAAATTGAAAAACCGATAGCCACACTTAGCCGACGTCCCAGTGCAAAAGATTGGCGGAAAGATTGACGTCTTAGTGGGCCTCGACCACTCAAATCTACTTGCAGTATTAGAATCACGCGTCAGAGGTGAATATGAACCTTTCGCATCTCGCACTAGACTCGGCTGGATCGTCCGCGGCCTTCTTGGGAGTGACATCGGACCGATGACAACGGCCTACATCCATCATCTCACAGCGACATCCGAGTCCTCGCTCGATACAGAGTTCAAGAAATTTTGCACAACTGAAAATTTCGGTACTGAATTTAAAGGAGATGGCCTCTCAGAATCAGACAGAATCGCCGAAAAGATCGTTGATGAAGGCCTGAAGAAACTCGACATTGGGTATGAAACCCCACTCACGTGGCTCAAAGGAGAGCCAACATTTGAAAATAACAGAAAGCTAGCTGAGCATCGTTTGCAAGACCTGCGGGAACGATTCAAGAGAGATCCAGATTTGGAGACTGATTACAAAGCCGCGATCAAGAAATACGTCGACGAAGGCTATGCATCGCGTGTAGAAGAGGAAGACTTATACTCGAACAACCAGTATTACTTGCCACATCACGGTGTCTACAAAAAAGTGAATGGTAAAAAGAAAAAGAAGCTTCGAGTCGTCTTCGACGCCGCTGCAAAATGGAAGAAGAAATGCCTCAACGACGGAATGCGACAGGGTCGAAAACTGCAAAACGACCTAGCCAAGGTCCTCATTCGATTCCAGCTGGGGGAGATTGCCTTTGCAGCAGACGTGACTGCAATGTACAGCAGGATTCGACTTCGACCACAAGACGCTCGCTTTCATCGATTTCTCTGGCAAGATCAAGATTCTGACGTCATTATTACGTACCAAATGGATCGCTTGCCATTTAAATCAAATTGTGCCCCATTTCTCGCCCTAAAAGCCGTTCTCACAGCCGCTTCAGACGCCACTAGAGGGAGAGAAGAATGCATGGAGGCAGTGGAGAAGAATATGTATATGGATGATCTATTAAAAGCAGTCGACAACGAAGGACATCGTGATTTAGCGTCGGATTACATCGAGAAGCTACTGGGAGCCTTCTACGAGCCAACGACAGACGAGATGACGTACCGGGTGATTGGAGTTGAAGATCTTAAATGGTCGCGCGCTGGATTGCTGAGCAAGGTGGCGAGTATCTACGACCCCCTAGGCCGAGCAGCACCAGCACTGGTAAAAGCAAAAATTAAATTGCGTGAACTAGGTACCAGAGGACTAAACTGGAACGAAGCCATCAGCGGTGATGACAAGGAGTGGTGGCAAATCTGGTTCAAGACGCTGGAGAAACTCAATGACTTTTCGATGCCACGGAATCTGCAACCGGACAAAGAAAAAATCATCCAGAGCGATCTTCTAACCTTTGGAGATGCATCTGAAGAGGCCTATGCAGCAGCCGTATATCTACGCAGTGTCTACGAGGATGGCACATCAAAATGCAGATTGGTGATGGCCAAAACCAAACTGGCCCCTCGGCAGACACAGTCAATTCCAAAGTTGGAGCTGAACGCAGCAGTTCTCGGTGCTCGACTGGCCACATTCGTCGCAGACGCGCTACAAATCTCTGGACTCAATAGAATTTTCTTCACTGATTCCAGCACTACCAGGAACTGGATACGAGCCGTCGCTTCACACTACATGCCGTTCGTCAGCCATAGAAACAGAGAGATTCAGTATCTCACCGACGCTAACGAGTGGCGTTTTATCCCCGGGAAATTGAACATAGCAGATGCTGCGACGCGGTCCCTATTGACTGACGGAGAGCCGATTCCACCAAGATGGCTGGAAGGACCATCTTTCATCGCTTTACCAATTGAGCAATGGCCGAAGAATTTGCCTTGGGTGGCAGTAGCAGCAGAGAAAAGAACTGCCCACATCCACCACGCAATTTCTGAGCTCTCCCTTCATGATTGGAGAAAAGTAGTCATCGACTCGAAGAACATCTCAACATTCTTGAAGGTAGAAGGAGATGCCAAGGAGACTATATTAAAGTGCCAAAAGGAAGGATTCCGTGAAGAAATCAGTCTACTATCAAAGGGCAAGCAAATCCCAAAAAGGTCAAGCCTCATTCAATTAACTCCTTTCTTAGACAAAGACGGAATTCTCCGATTGGGTGGACGGATCCACTGCGCAAAGCTATCATATGAGGTTTTGCACCCTCCAATTTTGCCTGGGAAACACCCACTTGCAGAAAAGCTGGTGACAGCAGTGCATCAGGATTCACATCAAGCAGGCACTGACTTTCTCCATGCCAAAATTAGGCAGCACCTTTGGATCCTGTAAGGACGAGTGCTGGCAAAGAAGATCCGTTTCAACTGTGCCACCTGTGTGAAAACGCGTGCCAAACTCGCCACACAAAAGATGGGTGATTTGCCATCTGCTCGTCTCGACTCCTACACTGCGCCATTCACACACATAGCTCTGGATTTTTTCGGTCCGCTCGAAACGTCAGCTTACAGGAACCGAGTAATCAAACGGTATGGCCTGTTAATCACCTGTCTCGTCACTCGCAATGTTTATTTAGAAATGGTGTTGTCAATGTCAACACCGGATTTTCTCTACGGTCTACGACGTTTCATCGGAGAATTCACGAAGCCAACCGAAATCTTCTGTGATAACGGGACAAACTTCGTGGGAGCTGAGAAGGAGCTGGCCACAGCGTTTTGTGAGTTGCAAAAGGACGAAAAGTTGAAGGAGTTTGCGCGAGAGCGCTCAATCATTTGGAAATTAAAGCAACCTAGTACTCCACATTTCGGCGGATCACACGAATCGATGGTAAAATCAACAAAGAGGGCGCTTTACCGGGCACTGGATACGGAAAAAGCTGGACTGCGCTACCCGACGGACGAGATGCTTAGAACGCTACTGAAGGAAGTGGCGGGCATGTTGAACGGGAGACCTCTAACGCTGGCCAGCAATGACCCAGAAGACTTCAGACCGATTACACCCAAGGATTTCTTGAACCTGCCACCAACGTCGGACCTTCCGGCCGGAGACATTCGCCGCGCTCTGCCCCGCGACCATATTCGTTACGTAAAGAAGATGACCAATTTATTCTGGGACCTATGGACCAAGATCTTCCTCCCCACGCTGGTTCCAAGAAGGAAGTGGGTCGCGGATGAAAGAAATTTTGATGTTGGAGATTCAATCATGCTATCGGACAACAATTTGCTGCCAAATCAGTGGAAGACGGGCAAAATCATCGAAGTGTATCCTGGTTCCGACAGTTTTGCTCGAGTCGTCAAAGTGAAAATGGACTGCGGAGAATATCTGAGACCAATCCATCGGCTAGTGCTACTGGAACCTTACTCGACCGTCCTTCCGTCGGCCTCGGGGGAGAATGTTCCAGAGAAAAGGAATGTTTCATTTTAAATTTATATTTAATTTATGTTTCCCCATGTTAGTTTAAGTCTGAAGTATCGATAAATTTCGTAGGCCGCCAGGTGGGCCACTTGTCGGTGCAGTAGAGAACAGCTGATGTTGCAATTTAAGTATCTGGTCAGACAGAAAGTAGCCATTAGTAATTTTTAGGGCTCGTATAGCCATTGATGACTCGTTTTATTCTGTATTGGTGCGAATTCTCACCTTGTGATTTCCTGTTCTTCATTTGAGCCTTTGAGGTAATTTTATGTATACATTTATGTGAGTGATGGGCTAACATTATTCTCGTGTACATAGATTAGACCCTAGAATTGATTTGTGTCTATGATTGCCTTATTGACCGGCTCAAAATTGTTGATGCTAGGTGAGAGCTAGTTCTTATTTCAATTGAAGTCTGTGTACGTTAATTCTGTCTTAACTTAGGCAATTTGTGCTTTTGCTGTATTCAGTTCCATTACTTGCATTTGCTTGCAAAACTGACCAATAAATCCGAGCTTTTGAGAAGCAATCGATCGGCATACTCCCCCCTCGACTATTTCATTCTCTCGCTGAAACAATAATTCTAAATGTAACCAGAATCAAATATACTTGTATTCAATGTGAATACACTGTTATATTATGATTTTATACTTCTACATGTAAACAGAATCAAATATACTTGTATTCAATGTGAATACACTGTGATACCATGAGTTTTTACTTCTATATGTAAACAGGATCAATTATGCTTGTATTCAATGTGAATACACTGTTATATTATGAGTTTATACTTCTACATGTAAACAGGATCAAATATACTTTTTATTCAATGTGACTACACTGTTATATTATGAGTTTATACTTCTACATAAAACTAAAATCAAATATACTTGTATTCAATGTGAATACACTGTTATATTATGAGTTTATACTTCTACATGTAAACAGAATCAAATATACTTGTATTCAATGTGAATACACTGTGATAACATGAGTTTTTACTTCTATATGTAAACAGGATCATATATACTTGTATTCAATGTGAATACACTGTTATATTATAAGTTTATGCTTTTACATGTAAACAGGATCAAATATACTTGTATTCAATGTGAATACACTGTTATATTATGAGTTTATACTTCTACATGTAAACAGAATCAAATATAATTGTATTCAATGTGAATACACTGTTATATTATGAGTTTATACTTCTACATGTAAACAGAATCAAATATACTTGTATTCAATGTGAATACACTGTGATACCATGAGTTTTTACTTCTATATGTAAACAGGATCAAATATACTTGTATTCAATGTGAATGCACTGTTATATTATGAGTTTATACTTCTACATGTAAACCGGATCAAATATACTTTTATTCAATGTGAATACACTGTTATATTATAAGTTTATACTTCTACATGTAAACAGAATCAAATATACTTGTATTTAATGTGAATACACTGTTATATTATGAGTTTATACTTCTACATGTAAACAGAATCAAATATACTTGTATTCAATGTGAATACACTGTGTTACCATGAGTTTTTACTTCTATATGTAAACAGGATCAAACATACTTGTATTCAATGTGAAAACACTGTTATATTATGAGTTTATACTTCTACATGTAAACAGAATCAAATATACTTTTATTCAATGTGAATAAATTGTTATAGTATGAGTTTTTACTTCTACATGTTAACAGAATAAAATATACTTGTATTCAATGTGAATACACTGTGATGCCATGAGTTTTAACTTCTATATGTAAACAGGATCAAATATAGTATTCAATGTGAATACACTGTTATATTATGAGTTTATACTTCTACATGTAATCAGGATCAAATATACTTGTATTCAATGTGAATACACTGTTATATTATGAGTTTATACTTCTACATGTAAACAGAATCAAATATACTTGTATTCAATGTGAATACACTGTGATACCATGAGTTTTTACTTCGATATGTAAACAGGATCAAATATACTGGTATTCAATGTGAATACACTGTTATATTATGAGTTTATAATTTTACATGTAAACAGAATCAAATATACTTGTATTCAATGTGAATACACTGTGATACGATGAGTTTTTACTTTTATATGTTAAAAATGATCAAACATACTTGTATTCAATGTGAATATACTGTTATAATATGAGTTTGTACTTCTACATGTAAACAGGATCAAATATACTTGAATTCAATGTGAATACACTGTTATATTATGAGTTCATACTTCTACATGTAAACAAAATCAAATATACTTGTATTCAATGTAAATACACTGTTATATTATGAGTTTATACTTTTACATGTAAACAGAATCAAATATATTTGTATTCAATGTGAATAAACTGTTATACCATGACTTTTTACTTCTATATGTAAACAGGATCAAAAATACTTGTATTCAATGTGAATACACTGTTATATTATGAGTTTATACTTCTACATGTAAACAGAATCAAATATACTTGTATTTAATGGGAATACACTGTGATACCATGAGTTTTTACTTCTATATGTAAACAGGATCAAATATACTTGCATTCAATGTGAATACACTGTTATATTATGACTTTTTCCTTCTATATGAAAACAGGATCAAATATACTTGTATTCAATGTGAATACACTGTGATACCATGAGTTTTTACTTCTATATGTAAACAGAATCAAATATACTTGTATTCAATGTGAATACGCTGTTATATTATGAGTTTATACTTCTACATGTAAACAGAATCAAATATACCTGTATTTAATGTGAATACACTGTGATACTATGAGTTTTTACTTCTATATGTAAACAGGATCAAATATACTTGCATTCAATGTGAATACACTGTTATATTATGACCTTTTACTTCTATATGTAAACAGGATCAAATATACTTGTATTCAATGTGAATACACTGTGATACCATGAGTTTTTACTTCTTAATGTAAACAGAATCTAATATACTTGTATTCATTGTGAATACACTGTGATACCATGAGTTTTTACTTCTATATGTAAACGAGATCAAATATACTTGTATTTAATGTGAATACACTGTTGTATTATGAGTTTTTACTTCTATATGTAAACCGGATCAAATATCCTTGTATTCAATGTGAATACACTGTAATACCAAGAGTTTTTACTTCTACATGTCAACAGAATCAAATATAATTGTATTCAATGTGAAAACACTGTGATACCATGAGTTTTAACTTCTATATGTAAACAGGATCAAATATACTTGTATTCAATGTGAATACACTGTTATATTATGAGTTTATATTTCTAAATGTAAACAGATTCAAATATACTTGGATTCAATGTGAATACACTGTTATACCATGAGTTTTTACTTCTATATGTAAACTGCATGGAATATACTTGTATTCAATGTGAATACACTGTTATACCATGAGTTTTTACTTCTATATGTAAACAGCATCAAATATACTTGTATTCAATGTGAATACACTGTTATACCATGAGTTTCTACTTCTATATGTAAACAGCATCAAATATACTTGTATTCAATGTGAATACACTGTAATACCATGAGTTTTTACTTCTATACGTAAGCAGGATCAAGTATTCTTGTATTCAATGTGAATACATTGTTATATTATTTGTTTATACTTATACATGAAAACAGAATCAAATATACTTGTATTCAATGTGAATACGCTGTTATATTATGAGTTTATACTTCTACATGTAAACAGAATCAAATATACTTGTATTAAATGTGGATACAATGAGATACCATGATTTTACTTCTATATGTAAACAGGATCAAATATACTTGCATTCAATGTGAATACACTGTTATATTATGAGTTTATACTTCTACATGTAAACAGAATCATATATACTTGTATTCAATGTGAATACACTGTTGTATTATAAGTTTATACTTCTACATGTAAACAAAATTAAATATACTTGTATTCAATGTGAATACACTGTGATACCATGAGTTTTTACTTCTATATGTAAACAGGATCAAATATACTTGTATTCAATGTGAATACACTGTTAAATTATGAGTTTATACTTCTACATGTAAACAGAATCAAATATACTTGTATTCAATGTGAATACACTGTGATACCATTAGTTTTTACTTCTATATGTAAACAGGATCAAATATACTTGTATTCAATGTGAATACACTGTTATATTATGAGTTTATACTTCTACATGTAAACAGAATCAAATATACTTGTTTTTAATGGGAATACACTGTGATACTATGAGTTTTTACTTCTATATGTAAACAGAATCAAATATACTTGCATTCAATTTGAATACACTGTTATATTATGACTTTTTCCTTCTATATGTAAACAGGATCAAATATACTTGTATTCAATGTGAATACATTGTTATATTATGAGTTTTTACTTCTGTATGTAAACAGGATCAAATATCCTTGTATTGAATGTGAATACACTGTCATACCAAGAGTTTTTACTTCTACATGTCAACAGAATCAAATATTATTGTATTCAATGTGAATACACTGTGATACCATGAGTTTTAACTTCAATATGTAAACAGGATCAAATATACTTGTATTCAATGTGAGTACACTGTTATAATATGAGTTTATATTTCTACATGTAAACAGAATCAAATATACTTGTATTCAATGTGAATACACTGTTATATTATGAGTTTATAATTTTACATGTAAACAGAATCAAATATACTTGTATTCAATGTGAATACACTGTTATACCATGAGTTTCTACTTCTATATGTAAACAGGATCAAATATACTTGTATTCAATGTGAATACACTGTTATACCATAAGTTTTTACTTCTGTATGTAAACAGCATAAAATATACTTGTATTCAATGTGAATACACTGTTATACCATGAGTTTTTACTTCTATATGTAAACTGCATGGAATATACTTGTATTCAATGTGAATACACTGTTATACCATGAGTTTATACTTCTATATGTATACTACATCAAATATACTTGTATTCAATGTAAATACACTGTTATACCATGAGTTTTTACTTCAATATGTAAACAGCTTCAAATATACTTGTATTCAATGTGAATACACTGTTATACCATGAGTTTTTACTTCTATATGTAAACAGCATCAAATATACTTATTTTTAATGTGAATACACTGTTATACCATGAGTTTTTACTTCTATATGTATACTGCATCAAATATACTTGTATTTAATATGAATACACTGTTATACCATGAGTTTTTTTTCTATATGTAAACTGCATCAAATATACTTGTATTCAATGTGAATACACTGTTATACCATGAGTTTTTACTTCTATATGTAAACAGCATCAAATATACTTGTATTCAATGTGAATACACTGTTATACCATGAGTTTTTAATTCTATATGTAAACTGCATGGAATATACTTGTATTCAATGTAAATACACTGTTATACCATGAGTTTTTACTTCTACATGTAAACAGAATCAAATATACTTGTATTCAATGTGAATACACTGTGATACCATGTGTTTTTTCTTCTATATGTAAAAAGGATCAAATATACTTGTATTCAATGTGAATACAGTGTTATATTATGAGTTTTTACTTCTATATGTAAACAGGATCAAATATATTTGTATTTAATGGATATACACTGTGATACCATGAGTTTTTACTTCTAATTATAAAAAGGTTCAAATATACTTGTATTCAATGTGAATACACTGTTATATTATGAGTTTATACTTCTACATGTAAACAGAATCAAATATACCTGTATTCAATGTGAATACACTGTGATACCATGAGTTTTTACTTCTATATGTAAACAGGATCAAATATACTTGCATTCAATGTGAATACACTGTTATATTATGAGTTTTTACTTCTATATGTAAACAGGATCAAATATCCTTGTATTCAATGTGAATACACTGTGATACCAAGAGTTTTTACTTCAACATGTAAACAGAATCAAATATAATTGTATTCAATGTGAATACACTGTGATACCATGAGTTTTAACTTCTATATGTAAACAGGATCAAATATTCTTGTATTCAATGTTAATACACTGTTATATTATGAGTTTATATTTCTACATGTAAACAGCATCAAATATACTTGTATTCAATGTGAATACACTGTTATACCACGAGTTTTTACTTCTATATGTGAACAGCATCAAATATACTTGTATTCAATGTGAATACACTGTTATACCATGAGTTTCTACTTCTATATGTAAACAGCATCAAATATACTTGTATTCAATGTGAATACACTGTTATAACATGAGTTTTTACTTCTATATATAAACAGGATCAAATATACTTGTATTCAATGTGAATACACTGTTATATTATGAGTTTATACTTCTACATGTAAACAGAATCAAATATACTTGTATTCAATGTGAATACACTGTTGTGTTATGAGTTTATACTTCTACATGTAAACAAAATCAAATATACTTGTATTCAATGTGAATACACTGTGATACCATGAGTTTTTACTTCTATATGTAAACAGGATCAAATATACTTGTATTCAATGTGAATACACTGTTAATTTATGAGTTTATACTTCTACATGTAAACAGAATCAAATATACTTGTATTCAATGTGAATAAACTGTGATACCATGAGTGTCGCGGCGAGAAAAGCACATTTCAAATCTCTGCAATTTGGCAACGCCTGACTTTACTTCAAGTGCGATTCTTACCCCTTCCTTACTGAGTCTTAGCGTGAATCCGTCTGCTAGCCTTCTTGCGACGTTAAGACCACGCTCATTTCACTGTTGAAACGAGATAGTTACTGTCACGATTATTATACCTTTCTCTTTTTCTTCAAGCCATTTATTCAGTTTGTGAGTATATCTGTTTATAATTACCAATTGCCCGACCTGTCTAATCTATGAATGTGCTTGATCTTTAGTTTGGATCGTTTTTCTGTTCTGAACTGTCAGTTCAAACCTCATTCTGAGTGCTTTTGCTTGTCTAGCATTGGTAATTATTATGATAATACTTATATTCTATTGTGTATGCTCATTATTGTTTATTTTAGGCTTCATATCTGTATTCCCTGCCTGTGTGTGTATTGGACTGGGTGGCCACTCACATTTTCTCGTGTCATCCCAGGTACAATTCCTCCTTGTTTCCTTTCCGTTCCCTAATTAATTCTTTTTCTTTTGGTTTAGACATCACACGTATGTCATTTCCCTGTATGTCAGCACAGTTTGAGTCCCACACATTCTTTCATTTGTGTCGTGCATGACCCAGCAACTTGCGAATAAACTACAGGGGCTGCTTACAACAGACCCTAGAAGGAATTCTGAAGGCTCCCAATTCTTAGCGTCGAAACAATGAATTTTTACTTCTATATGTAAACAGGATCAAATATACTTCTATTCAATGTGAATACACTGTTAAATTTTGAGTTTATACTTCTACATGTAAACAGAATCAAATATACTTGTATTTAATGTGAATACACTGTTATATTATGAGTTTATACTTCTACATGTAAAAAGATTCAAATATACTTGTATTCAATGTGAATACACTGTTATATTTTGAGTTTATACTTCTACATGTAAACAGAATCAAATATACTTGTATTAAATGTGAATACACTGTGATATCATGGGTTTTTACTTCTATATGTAAACAGGATCAAATATACTTGTATTCAATGTGAATACACTGTGATATCATGGGTTTTTACTTCTATATGTAAACAGGATCAAATATACTTGTATTCAATGTGAATGCACTGTTATATTATGAGTTTATACTTCTACATGTAAACAAGATCAAATATACTTGTATTCAATGTGAATACAATGTTATATTATGTGTTTATACTTCTACATGTTAACAGAATCAAATATACTTGTATTCAATGTGAATACACTGTAATACCATGAGTTTTTACTTCTATATGTAAGCAGAATCAAATATTCTGGTATTCAATGTGAATACACTGGTATATTATGAGATTGTATTTCTACATGTAAACAAAATAAATATACTTGTATTCAATGTGAATACACTGTGATACCATGAGTTTTTACTTCTATATGTAAACAGGATAAAATATATGTTACAAACGCTCACGCGCATTGGAGACGTTGTAGCAGAGATGAGATGAGGATGAAAAATAATGAAATAAGAAATATGACTGGAGGGAAAACACACGGCTTTATTCTTCGTTGAAAAGGGGAGAACAAAAAAAAAGGAGAGAGAAAAATTGGGAACTCAAGATTAGACTGGATTACGGGGGAGGTAAACGAGAGATGCTCATTTACGACCGTTACGGTACAATACTGAATAAACAACTGAACAACGGGGGCAAGGGCCACTTCCAACATGAACATACACCGAAGGCCCTTGCCACCTACAATCCTGCCCGTGAGGGCAGCACTGTAAGTGACAGCGGGCCCACCTGTCCACAGGTACTAAAACAACACAAAAGGGAAACATAAAAAACAAAAAACAAAACTCGCCACGTTTAGCATCCACGGCCACGTTTATTCAGGGATGACTCCCTGATACACCCGCCTTGGTGCGCAGAGAATTTGGTGGTGGTCGTTGGTCCCGCACATGGCACAGAAGCGCGGGTGGGGGCAATCGGCCAGCTTCAAATGACCAGCGACGGACAGCGGAAGAAAGCAGCCGAAACATCGGTGCTGCGCGAACAGCAGCTCCATCCGCTCCCGGTTAGTCAGCAGCATGAAACCATCACACTCCCTGACTTTGCGGCCGCAGGACACCATGCCTGGCTGATTGAGATGGGTCCTAAGGAAGCACACGATCGTCGGGGTGTGACGGGGCGCGACGAACTGTGGGGCGTTCGGCTGGACTTCGGCTGCTTTCTTTTTCTCCTTCAACAGGGATCCCACAAAGCCGTTGAGGATTGTTTCCCGTTCGGACATGAAGTGAACGTGCACGTTCTTTATGTCCTTCGAGTTTTCCTCGAGTTCCAGATCGAGTTGGACGATGGCCTTTTGGTGGGCCAAAACCACGTCGATAGCCACCGTTCGCGTCTTGAGTAAATCCTGTCGACGAAGATGAAGATTGGACGAACACTCCTCTTCACGTTCACGGGAAACTTTTAACTTCTCTTTGACGGATGAGACGGATGTGCACAGATTTTCAGCCATGATGTTGAGTCGGCAACGGTCACTTTGGTGTTTAGGGTACGAGAACTTAAGAGCAACTGTCGTCTAATGTTCGTGAAGGACTAAACAGTTTCCCTAAGTTCAAGGGTTAAACAGTAGGCGACCTAATTTTGCCTTTACCCTTTGAACTAAGTATAGGTGGCGTTGAGATCGGAAATTTTACAATGCGGTTTTGGGGTTCCCACTTTTTACATTGTTACATATGACTATAAACCAGTTTTACATTTTACATTTTGACATTTGACATTCTACAATTTTACAATTTTACCATTTTACAATTTATACCACTTTTTTTTTTACTTTTATACAAGAATTTACTATTTACATTACATTTTGACCTAACGATCTCGATTTTTACTCAGATGACCCAATTTTTTCACTTTCTACGTAAACGTCCTGCTCTTTGGCCGTAGCCATAACACAGAGCTTAGTCACTGGACGAATACAGGGGTTTTTGTGGTTGCTGATTTGCACTTTTACCACTCGTACAACGTTATCAGAGTCACTGGGGAGAACCTCTATCACTTTTCCCAACGGCCATTGTCCACGTAGAGTATTCGGCTCAATGACGAGTACTAGGTCTCCGATGGTAACGTTTGGCCTATTTTCCGACCATTTTCTCCTTTCCGTCAGGTGTGGAACGTATTCACGAAGCCATCTGTTCCAAAAATGTTGTAAGATGGCCTGGCTTTGGAGAAATTGTTTTGCTGTGACGTCCATGTTCTCAGCATCTCCCAACTTTAGCGGCACGTAGGGACGGGCTCCTCCATGAAGAAAGTGATTCGGCGTTAACGGATTGGGATCTTCGGGATCCATGCTGAGGTGGGTTAGTGGCCGAGCGTTCAAAAGGGCTGCTACTTCTGCGATCACCGTTCTTAGGTGATCGCAGACGATGATCGGTGACCAAACGATTCCCGACGCTGACCTTCATGGCTCGCTTGCACGATTGCACGAGCCTTTCCCAAACTCCACCGAAATGGGGTCCGTGAGGAGGAGAGAAATGCCACTCTATTTGTTGGCATGCCATCTTCGACTGCAACTCCTGGTGTTGTTTGACTAACTCCGTTAGAGCTTGTCGGAGTTCTTGTTCCCCAGCTACGAGATTTGTTCCGTTGTCACTGTAAACAACGTTCGGCTTTCCACGTAAACTTACGAACCGAGTGAAACATAGCATGAATTCTTCGAGACTTAGGCCATCGAAGACTTCTAGGTGAACGGCTCTAGTTGTTAGGCACGTAAACAGGCATACCCAACGTTTCTCGTGTCTACATCCTCTTCCACCGACTCGTACCGTTAGAGGGCCGAAGTAATCGATTCCCGTATATGCGAAAGGTGGAAGATAGGGAGTAAGCCTGTGAACTGGTAACGAAGCCATGAGTGGCGGAATGGGTTTCGATGATCTCCGCTTGCAAGGCCAGCAGGTGTTGACAACCGATTTGATGACGTTACGTCCAGAGATTATCCAGTAACGTGAACGTAAATCCGCCAACAATCTTTCAGATTTAATGTGAAGATTCCGTGTGTGATGATCCCATACAATCCGCTGCGTCAGGAGTTGATCGGCTGGAAGCAGGATGGGATGCTTTGTGGAATAATCAACTGGAGCCTGAAGTATACGTCCGCCTACACGTAGCTGACCTGTTTCATCCAGAAAAGGCCTAAACGTGCGTAGTTTTGACTTCAGAGGCAACTCCAAGCTCTTTTTCAAGGCGTAGATTTCTTCCGCAAATGCCAGTCCTTGGGTGCGTTTAACACAAAGCGTGAGGGCCGTCATCATTTCTTCGGCCTTCAACTCCCCCACGGTTGGCTTGTAAATTCCCATCTTAGCTCTGGCGTTGGTCGCGAACCTTCTGCACCAAGCGATAACTCTTTGGATCTTGAGCAAGCTGGAATACTTCTTTACACAGTCATCAATCGGGTGATTGTCGTCTTCCGTTTTGACTGCGAAGACTCGAATTACGTTAACGTCCCTTTCTTCTGGCTCTGTGATCTCTTCCCAAATATCCCACTCCGACGGATCGAGTTTCAGGAACGATGGACCCTCGTGGAATTTCACCAACTCGTCGACGTTCTTCGGGTCAATGCCACGACTACACAGGTCCACTGGATTATTAATTCCGGAAACGTCACGCCATTGTCTTCGATTCGTGTTCCGGAGGATTCTGCCAATCCGATTGTTCACGAAGGTTTCAAATCGGCAAGTGCGAGAATGGATCCAACGTAAAACGGTTTGAGAGTCGGTGTGGAAGGTAACTTCACGTAAATCGATTTCGAGCTCCCGACAGATTACTAGGGCGATATTTAAGCCTTCTACAGCAGCCTGCAACTCTAATCTTGGGATCGTGAGTCCTTTTACTGGTGTTACGTGTGTTTTAGCCATGACAAAGGATACGTTGATCGACTGGTCTTCGAAGATGAAACGGAAGTACGCCACAGCTCCAAATCCTTTTGTGCTTGCATCCGTAAATATGCAGGTGCTGCTGCGTCCAACGACCACGTTGATGCCGGAAACATCTTGGTACTGTTAACAACTCCAGGTTATCCAGATGCTCGTACCAGTAGTGAAAGCGTTGGCCTAATTCTTCGGGGATAGGGTTATCCCAGCCGATCCTTTTCTCGTACGTCCATATATCTTGCAGAAGTGACTTCATTAAGAAAACAACAGGAGCGACGAGTCCCAACGGGTCGTAGACACTGGAGATTATACTGAGGAAATTCCTTTTGGTGAGAACGTCATGGCTTTGCTGCTTCCGTATCTTGAACGTCAGCATATCCGTTTCTCCGTTCCACATCACTCCAAGTGTTCGCTCGATGGGCAACTTCTCCAAATCAAGGTCCAGTGTTGGTGAGGCCAAACCGAACTCACGTAGAGCCGATATAACCTTCCTTGATGAGGACGTCCACTTCGTTAGATTGAAACCGCCTAGTTGTAAGAGTTTCTTCATCTGGCGGGCCCGTTTTACTGCCCCGTCTTCGGAATCAAAGGAATCGAGGTAGTTGTCAACGTAAAAGTTTCTTCGAACGCTCTCTGCTGCCTCCGGATACTGGTCGCGATGATCGTCTGCAGTCCGATTTAGGGCGAAAATACAGGTCGTTGGGGAAGATACCGATCCAAAGACGTGGACAGTCATTTGGTACGTTAACGGAACTTGATTACTGCCAGGCGTTCGATAGACAAACCGGTAGGCCGCCTGGTCTTCTACTGGGACCTTCACTTGGTGAAACATCTTCTCGATATCTGCGCCAACTGGTACCAGGTTCCTTCGGAAGCGTAGTAGGACACCGAGTAGGCTAACGAGAAGATTGGGTCCACGTAACAGGTTCTGGTTGATCGACGTTCCCCCATACTCGGCGGCTCCGTCGAATACAACTCGAACTTTGGTCGTAGAGCTGGATGGGCTTACGACGCCGTGGTGCGGTAAATACCACGTTCTACTTGACTCCTTCCGCAACTCTTCGGTCGTGAGGAGTCTGGCGTAATCCAGGCCGATGTACTCCTTAACAACTGCATCATACTTCTGGGCGAAGTCTACATCTCGTTGAAATCGCCTCTCCAGAGAATAAAGTCTCTTCAATGCAGTTGCCCGATTGTCCGGAAGGTTTACGTTGTCGGTTTTCCACATAAGGCCGACTTGATACCGGTTACCAACATTCTTTACTGTTGACTCGAGGATACGTTGCCCACGTAGATCTTCTTCGGAGAGAAAAGGCTGCTCCATGTCTACGTCTTTCGCCTCCAGCTGCCAGAATTTCTTGACTAACTCGTTGAGGTCTTCGAGACGTTCCTCTGCTACTATGTGGGCGATGAACGGACGCCCATCTTGTGGCGGGCCCGTTTGACCACCCAGGCACCAACCAAACGGTGTTTTGAAGGCGATAGGCCCAATTGTTCCAGCCGGCGGCTTGACGGAATCTACGTGATCGTGGGCTTCTGCTACGTCAATTCCAATTAATACTCCAACGTCTTCGGGTTGTATGTTCGGGACATCAAGACCGCGTAGGTGTGTCCAGGACTCCATCTGACGAGGGTTGATTGGAGGATTTGGCGTCACCTTCAAATTGTCGACGGCGTAGGCGTGTTTAACTTCAAATCGGCTTGTTCCATCGACGGATGAGAGGGAGAAATCCACAACCGCAGCTTGGACGTTTGATGTGGCTCCATCATAAGAGACAACGTTGATACGTTTATGCTGACCAACGAGTCCCAACCTTTTTACTAAATCTCTCCTGATCAGTGTGGTGTCACTTCCGGTATCCAGGAATCCGAAAGTGTCGACCCATCTTGTGCCGACGCTAATACGAACGGGTACAATCTTGAAACGTACACGTCGCTTTACCGGTTCCTTCTGGGTTAGTGTCCCGAGGAATGCAGTCGATGTAGACGCTGATGGAGACATTTGATCCGATAGTTTACTCCGTGGGATGAACTCGGACCCGTGAAGCAAGGGATGGTGTCTTGATCCAGTGCATCGACCCATGGTACATTTGATGTCCCTGGGACACTCCTTGCGTTCATGTTTGCCGGTTAGGCATAGTAGACACCTCCCGGACTTAAATACGACTTCAGCCCTTTTCGTGGGCGTGAAAGACATAAACAGGTTACAGCTGACCAAGTTGTGAGCCCTGCCGTAACAAGCTAGGCACCTCCATTGGCCAGTCTTTTCGGCCGCTTTCTCCTCCGTTTTCGGTTGTTTTCCCTTGGGAGCAGCCTCCGGAGGTGACGACGCCGTTGATTTAGAGCCTTCTTCTGTCGAAACGTGTCCAATGGTCGACGTGTGAGCAGCGTTCTGTTTCTTGACAGGCTTCTTCTCATCAAACCGTACTTTGGACGTCGACGTAGGCAAGGACTCAAATACGTTTTTACCATGTTGCTTACTCATGGATTTTACTGTTACCCAGTCGTCCAGGTCCAGAACGGTCAGCTCTGCACCCGTTCTCTTTCGTTTTTCATTCCACTTCTCTTTAAAGTACGTCGTCAGCTTTGCTTCCATGGCCATCAGAGTAGTACGGCTATGAAGCTCGTGGGCATATCTTGATTGTGACAGCGTGACCACTGCTCCATGCAACCGGTTTGCAAAAGTCTTGAGGCTCGCCGCATCTTGGTTCTTCAAAGGTGGAATCTGCAGCAGGTCGTCGAGGTACGTTTGATCCATGACTTCGGTGCGGCCGTAAACTGCATCGAGTCGTTCCCATACCACGGAGTACATAGCCTCATCAGCAAGGCACTCGCCGATCTCATTCCGGACCTCCTTCGACAGCAGCTCTTCCAACATGAATAGTAGGGCAGGAGAACCGTTGTACTCTTGTTCGTATAAGGCTCGAAATTTAGCCTTAAACCGGGCGTAGTTCTTCGGATTTCCATCAAACGGCTGGATCGTGAAGGTCGGAGTACGTGGACGACTACAGCAGCCGCCATGAGGATGGTTGGAAGGGCCAGCGGCAGGTGGAGGTTCAGGGGTCGTGTCCGAACTCTCCGAAGACGTATCGTGCCCAGGGGGTGGGCATGGATTGCAGGTTGAAGGCATGATGGGCAAGGGTCTTCGGGTAGGATCCTGTGCAGAGGTACCGGCTGGAACGTAACGATTGGACAAGTCTCTACGGTGCATTACTGTGGCCTCAATTGACTTTAAGGACGCCCGGGCAGGGATGTCTTGTGTAGCAGCGAGTGACTGTGATCGTTTTGGAAGGCGTGTCTCTTGGTCCAGAACTTGCTCTTGTATCGTTCTCAGATGGATCTTGTTGACTTCCATCGTTGTTTTTAGACCTTCAATCTGAGCATTTAGGTCCAAGTTAACCTCTTTGATCTTCTGATCCATTTCACGTAGACTCTGACGTGAATCTTTCACCAAGTTGGTGTTAGCGGCGATTTCTAATGACGTCTTTTCCGCGCTGTCAATGAGTTTGCTCAGGTGCTCACCCATGCCTTTCAGCGCCTTGCTTAACGTTTCCGTAGCCGACGTGGTGCTCGCTTCCATCTGGATTCTTGCACGTTCCATCTTGACTTCCAGTTCCAATATCTGTTTCTGGATGCACAGATCACGCTGGCTGGGTTGACCAAGGGAAACATTTGACGCTGAACGGGTAGACCTCTTCCGTGATAGCGTGGTGCTAACTGTGACGTCAGAAGTTGTCGTACCAATAGAGCTGGCTGAGTGACGTGACGACGTGGCATACCTAATGGCGAAGTTGAGGATTTCCACGTGGTCGGTGTCGAATTGTACCTCCCATTTTTCACAGGCTTGACGTTGTGGATCCGTAATATCGGGCAAGCTCTCCATATACGTGTGGTGAAGATCTTTGACGTCTTCGTAGATACGAATTAATTCGTCTCGCCATGCTGTAACTTGCAACTTCTTGAGTCTGATGGCTCCCAACTTGTGATCTACCACTGCTTTTCTGAGCTGATTCGTTAACTTCGTGTGGGCCGCCTTTCTTCTCCCACGTTTCTGCTTGAGATCGTTGTCTGGGAGGAGGGGGCCTTCATTCTTCATTGCTTCTGGCTTCATTTCGTCTTCTATAGAGATATTGCCGCCCGACTCAATACTCTCGGCTTTTGCTACGGCTTCACTCATGACGTAGAAACGTTCAAAGACAAGGAAGTAGTCACACGTAAACGGATGTCGATGATTCACGTAGATACAGCGACGATACAGTCAGATACGTAAAGGCGTGGTAGACCGGGTTTGGCCTTCAGGATGGCGTGGACGTGTGTCAAAGTCTTACAAAGGGAATACCCGACAATTTTACTGAATCTAACAAGTTTTACTAGGGATAACAAGAGAAATGCACGTGTTCGTTAATTCCCGGGTTTCGGCACCATTTGTTACAAACGCTCACGCGCATTGGAGACGTTGTAGCAGAGATGAGATGAGGATGAAAAATAATGAAATAAGAAATATGACTGGAGGGAAAACACACGGCTTTATTCTTCGTTGAAAAGGGGAGAACAAAAAAAAAGGAGAGAGAAAAATTGGGAACTCAAGATTAGACTGGATTACGGGGGAGGTAAACGAGAGATGCTCATTTACGACCGTTACGGTACAATACTGAATAAACAACTGAACAACGGGGGCAAGGGCCACTTCCAACATGAACATACACCGAAGGCCCTTGCCACCTACAATCCTGCCCGTGAGGGCAGCACTGTAAGTGACAATATACTTGTATTCAATGTGAATACACTGTTAAATTTTGAGTTTATACTTCTACATGTAAACAGAATCAAATATACTTGTATTCAATGTGAATAAACTGTGATACCATGAGTTTTTACTTCTATATGTAAACAGGATCAAATATACTTGTATTCAATGTGAATATGCTGTTATATTATGAGTTTATACTTCTACATGTAAACAGAATCAAATATTCTTGTATTCAATGTGAATACACTGTGATACCATGAGTTTTTACTTCAATATGTAAACAGGATCAAATAAACTTGTATTCAATGTTAATACACTGTTAAATTATGAGTTTATACTTCTACTTGTAAGCAGAATCAAATATACTTGTATTCAATGTGAATAAACTGTGATACCATGAGTTTTTACTTCTATATGTAAACAGGATCAAATATACTTGTATTCAATGTGAATACACTGTTAAATTATGAGTTTATACTTCTACATGTAAACAGGATCAAATATACTTGTATTCAATGTGAATACACTGTTATATTATGAGTTTATACTTCGACATGTAAACAGGATCAAATATACTTGTATTCAATATGAACACACTGTTATATTAGGAGTTTATACTTCTACATATTAACAGAATCAAATATACTTGTATTCAATATTAATACACTGTTATATTATGAGTTTATACTTCTACATGTAAACAAAATCAAATATACTTGTATTCAATGTGAATACACTGTGATACCATGAGTTTTTACTTCTATATGTAAACAGGATCAAATATACTTGTATTTCATGTGAATACACTGTTAAATAAGGAGTTTATACTTCTACATGTAAACAGAATCAAATATACTTTTATTCAATGTGAATACACTGTTATATTATGAGTTTTTACTTCGACATGTAAACAGGATCAAATATACTTGTATTCAATGTAATACACTGTGATACCATGAGTTTTTACTTCTATATGTAAACAGAATCAAAAATACTTGTATTCAATAAAAATACACTGTGATACCAAAAGTTTTTACTTCTAAATGTAAACAGAATCAAATATAATTGTATTTAATGTGAATACACTGTGAAAACATGAGTTTTTACTTCTATATGTAAACAGGATCAAATATACTTGTATTCAATGTGAATACACTGTTCAAATATGAGTTTATACTTCTACATGTAAACAAGATCAAATATACTTGTATTCAACGTGAATACACTGTTATACCATGAGTTTATACTTCTACATGTAAACAGAATCAAATATACTTGTATTCAATGTGAATACACTGTTATATTATGAGAATATACTTCTACATGTAAACAGAATCAAATATACTTGTATTCAATGTGAATACACTGTGATACCATGAGTTAGAACTTCTATATGTAAACAGAATCAAATATACTTGTATTCAATGTGAATACACTGTTATATTATGAGTTTATACTTCTACATGTAAACAGAATCAAATATAATTGTATTCAATGTGAATACACTGTGATACCAAGAGTTTTTACTTCTATATGTAAACAGGATCAAATATACTTGTATTCAACGTGAATACACTGTTATACCATGAGTTTTTACTTCTATATGTAAACAGGATCAAATATACTTTTATTCATTGTGAATACGCTGTTATGAGTTTATACTTCTACATGTAAACAGAATCAAATATACTTGTATTCAATGTGACTACACTGTGATACCATGAGTTTTAACTTCTATATGTAAACAGGATCAAATATACTTGTATTCAATGTGAATACACTGTTATATTTTGAGTTTATACTTCTACATGTAAGCAGAATCAAATATACTTGTATTCAATGCGAATACACTGTAATACTATGAGTTTTATCTTCTATATGTAAAGAGGATCAAATATATTTGTATTCAATGTGAATACACTGTGATACCATGAATTTTTACTTCTTTATGTAAACAGGATCAAATATACTTGTATTCAACGTGAATACACTGTTATATCATGAATTTTTACTTCTATATGTTAACAGGATCAAATGTACTTGTATTCAATGTCAATACACTGTCATATTATGAGTTTATACTTTTTCATGTAAACAGAATCAAATAAACTTGTATTTAATGTGAATACACTGTTATACCATGAGTTTTTACTTTTATATGTAAACAGGATCAAATATACTTGTATTCAATGTGAATACACTGTTATATTAAGAGTTTATACTTCTACATTTAAACAGAATCAAATATGCTTGTATTCAATGTGAATACACTGTGATACCATGAGTTTTTACTTCTATATGTAAACAGGATCAAATATACTTGTATTCAATGTGAATACACTGTTATACCATGCATTTTTACTTCTATATGTTAACAGGATCAAATATACTTGTATTCAATGTCAATACACTGTCATATTATGAGTTTATTCTTCTACATGTAAACAGAATCAAATAAACTTGTATTTAATGTGAATACACTGTTATACCATGAGTTTTTACTTCTATATGTAAACAGGATCAAATATACTTGTATTAAATGTGAATACACTGTTATGCTATGTGTTTATACTTCTACATGTAAACAGAATATAAATATACTTGTATTTAATGTGAATACACTGTTATAACATGAGTTTTTACTTCTATATGTAAACAGAATAAAATATACTTGTATTCAATGTGAATAAACTGTTATATTATGAGTTTATACTTCTACATGTAAACAGAATCAAATATACTTGTATTCAATGTGAATACACTTTGATACCATGAGTTTTTACTTCTTTATGTAAACAGGATCAAATATACTTGTATTCAATGTGAATACACTGTTATATTATGAGTTTATACTTCTAAATGTAAACAGAATCAAATATACTTGTATTCAAAGTGAATAAACTGTGATACCATGAGTTTTAACTTCTATATGTAAACAGGATCAAATATACTTGTATTCAATGTAAATACACTATTATATTATGAGTTTTTACTTCTACATGTAAACAGAATCAAATATACTTGTATTCAATCTGAATACACTGTGATACCATGAGTTTTAACTTCTATATGTAAACAGGATCAAATATACTTGTATTCAACGTGAATACACTGTTATACCATGAGTTTTTACTTCTATATGTAAACAGGATAAAATATACTTATATTCAATGTGAATACACTGTTATATTATGAGTTTATACTTCTACATGTAAACAGAATCAAATATACTTGTATTAAATGTGAATACTCTGTGATACCATGAGTTGTAACTTCTATATGTAAAGAGGATAAAATATACTTGTATTCAATGTGAATACACTGTGATACCATGAGTTTTTACTTCTATATGTAAACAGGATAAAATATACTTGTATTCAATGTGAATACACTGTTATATTATAAGTTTATACTTCTACATTGTAATAGTTTCTGCGTTAGTTGCAGAGACTATCAACAAAAAATAATTGAATTTCAATGGTTTATTTTCCGCATTGTCGTACAGGAGCGTCGTGAAGAAGGAAGAAATACACTTTTAAAAATGATGGTAAGAGACAAGGGTTCTAGTCTTTGTTTCCCGAAGAGCAGAACAACACACGAGTTGAGGGAAGAAGGGACCGTCTAAGAATCTACTTGTTTTTTGTTTTTTTGGTCCTATTTGTTACCTTTCGGTATGCTTTTCTGGCTAAGCGTCACTTTCTTAGAGGTCAAATTTAAAGGAAGTAGTGTATGGTCTATTCTTGGGCTTGCCCTAGTGACCAGTATTAAGGGGGGGACATTCTAGACTAGCTAGATGGGTTTCCGATTGGAGGTCACGAGTAGAAAGTCATTCCCACGGTCAACTCCCTGTATTGCTTTGTGACAATAACAAGGGCTACCCTGAGAACGTTGAACTCTCAAGGTTTTTTGCACTCTGGGAGATCAATTCCTTACATCACCCTCCCTCCTCTTTTGTTGCGTCCCGCAACAATCGGTACCAGCTTCTGCATTTTATTTTCATCTAATGATGGGTGGATCCTACGCTGATGACACGGGTACGATGTTTCAGTTTCCTGAATTAGACTTCGTCTATTTGTCGTGCTGCCGAGGTGAACCATTAAGCCGGCATACATTGTGAGTGTTATTGCAGTGCTTTTTTCTGTTTTTTTTTAGTTTTTTTTTTGTTTTTTTTTTAGGGGACTGTGTATACGTTTGATCTCTTTTCCATTCTCACTCGTAAATTCCTTCGAAGACCCATTTCTAATTAGGAGATGAAAAATGGAACATGGTTTGAAATATGTAAGCAAATCCGACATCAGCAATTATACGGTTAAGTCTAGAAGGGTGTTTAAGGAAAGTACAGGAATAGGAGTATATTGATTATAGGAACACAGTGGCGAATTTATTGCATTAGACATCAATTAGCTCAATTATGTGGGAGGATTGATTCGATTTTCTTGGAGGAATGATTCGGCTTCTGGCTGATTAGGGCGTTGGCGGTTTCGCTGCCTCTTCTTTCTCCGTGGGGGCTCTGTCGATCGCTCTGAGGCTGTGGATTAGTTGAAATATGTTTGACATGATTGGGAAGGCTTTGAGGAGGGACCCGATACCACAAAATCTTACAGCGAATACTGAAATCATCCCAAAGCCTGAAATGGCTCCGAAATTTTTTATCCAACCCCCCATTTTAGCTACAAAATCTACGTAAGGGGCATCGATATGGTGAATTAGGACATTGGAAGTGAGAAGTTCTTTTGTGTTGTCTTCTGAGTGATGCTCATGAATATTGGCGAGAATGTCAGCCATTATCGACGCATGACTCAAAGGGCTATTTTGAATTGCTGGGTGCATTTGTAGGAGGGTTGCTAGAGTATTGTCGGCTTCGAATTTCTCTGTTTCAATGAGTTTTCTACCTTGAACTTGGATGTTGGCAAACACCGGAATCCATTCCCCATTTTTGTGAGCGTGAGTTTTCCCGTTAAAATTTACAAAATTTGAAATCCAATAGCAGTCGGTGAAGGGTACGAGCTCCCAACCTTCGACTGCAATTGTAAAATTGAGATAACGTGGTCGAGGACCACATTTTGTAAATTCTGTGTGGAAGGTTACATTTTGTTCTCTACATTGTAAGACTGAAGCTTGGGCACCGTTGGCTACTAATTTTGAACATTTTGGAAGTTGCATGTTAGTAGCTGCTAACCAGCCATTGTACTGAGCGCTTACGATTACGCTGTGATGGTTCATTTTTCGGTTTTCGCATTGTAACCGACGAATTTCTCTTGCCAGTCTATTCTCGTAGTCTAATGCTATGTCTCTGGTGTATTGGACATGGGCGGCGGCTTCAATTTCTGCTTTTATTGTTGAGGCAACCTGTTTGACCTGTGCATTTGTTGTATTACTGCTGGTTTTCCTCTCGTTCTCTACCGTCGCATTGGGATCGAATTTCTCAAAATCTCCTGTTGGGGGTGCCATGTTAATTGCTACTAAAATTTTTTCCATTCCCATTACACTTTGTAACTGCCGTTTTCCGCAGTAAGCGAGCATTGTTGTGTTGATTAGAAAGTCTGTTTGGCTGTGTTTATCCTGTAAACGTTTGATCTCGGGATTATTTGTTTTGTAAAGCTGTCCTTCTCCGCTTCTTACTAACTTAGCTCGCAGTCTTTCTTTTCTTTATATGAATTATCCCAGATTAAAGTAACGAATTTAACAGTTGCTGTCCCGCTCAAGCTGCCTGAAAGTGTTCCTAACGGAGAATTGATTGTGCAATTGTCGCATTCCGTTTCTAGAGCTACTTCTTCAATTTTACAGTTCAGAACCTTATGGGTTATTGTTCTCATCCACAATGGTTGTATGTTAGGATACAGGTCGTAAGTAAATTTTCGTGGCCCCGTCGGATTCATTTCGTAGTCGCCACATCTTCTGAATTCTTTCATTTGGCTGCACATTTCTGGAGTAGCTACTGCTGGCCATTTGCTTTGACCATGTGTATGCCAAACAAAGAAATCTGTGTTAACTAAACGATGGGCATACCAGACGCTACACATATATCCCGGGAATCGTTTAACTTCTGGTAAGTGGGACAAGAGGGTATATATTGTCACTTAAAGCACGATTTCGTTACTCACGGGTAACGGACTGTATCTCCACCAATTGTCACACGAGTTGTATTGGAACAAGAATACACGAATACAACAAGTGATGACTTAAATTCTAAGCAATGGTTTAACTCAAACAAAAGGGATAACCATTACCAAAAGTTGGAGAAGCGTCTGAAGAACTCTAGGGAAACCAGGGAACTTCTCCTACGGAGCCCAGCTCCGGGAGCTCACCCGATGGAGACTCATCTAACGCAGATTCGGGGCAGCGTTTTATACCGTCGCGCGAATTACTCCCCTTCCGGACTGCATATCTGCGTATCTTTCTTGGAGCGAACTTCTCCCGACAATTTCTTCACCACGATCGCAGCTTTGTCCAAGGAGCGGATGACTCATCTCTGCGAAGAGATAACCAATATCCCTTTTCACCCGCGACAATATAACAGCTTTTGGGGGGGATGGATCTTCTATAATCTGGCAATTTTCGTCGCCGAAGTTCAAGAATCCTTTCATTTTTGCCTGACTACAGTCGCATATCGTAGCGTTCATCGCCAATGCTGTTTGAAGGCAGGTCAATAGTACTACCAAAAATAAACTAAGGAGAGAGAGAAAAAATTATGAAATTGGTTGTTATGTGAGAGGAAAAAATATAATAAGACATGGTGGCTTATTATTGGATTAATAATTATGGATTCCTACTCCTAGGGAGTAGAGTCTTCGTCGTACCTAAGCGCTAACTTCAATTTTTTGGAATTTCTGAAAAACTCTCGCACGCTTCGTTCGATTTGAACGAAATTTGTCACGCTGTGTTCGTTGTTCACGAACCAGCTATGGCGTACAAAATTATAACACAAAATATTGTATATATTTTTTTTTATTAAGGGACTGAATTCTACTCCTAGTGAGGAGAGGCTTCTATGTACCTTTACGCGCTGAATTTAATTTTTTTGGAATTTCTGAAAAACTCCCGCGAGCTTCGTTCGATTTGAACGAAATTGGTCACAATTGATTCGTTGTTCACGAATCAGCTATGGCGTGCACAATTATAACACAAAATATTGTAACGTTTAGAGAACGACTTCGTCCTCCAACAGACCTTCCCTCTGTTTTGGTTTCCTCTTCCATTTTAGCTTGTGCCTGGTGACTGTCACCTTTGTTTGTGTTTTTATGCTCTCTGAAAGTATTGAAAGAGAATTTAGGTTACTATTTTTTATGCTTTCATATCAAAGTCCTTAAACTTATCGGGAAGACGGGTCACGACTCGTGTTCTTTTTTCTCGTTGGGTACCGTTTGGTTGTACTGGTTTGTCTTTCTCTTTTTGTACGTTAGCTTCTTCGTCCCTAGTTTGTTCTAGGTTCGGCCGGATATGCTTAGGAACTTTATTTTCTAAAAAAGGGTTGCCGTAGCCAAAGGTGCCTGGTTGTTGACTTGTTTCGGTGCTTGTCTTAATTGGACTATTTTCTCTCTCGAAATCCAAATTTTCTGCTTCGTCTTCGTCGGATTCTTCTTCCGGTTCCTCGTCTGACTTGTCACCATTAGACGATTCGTCAGACTGTCTTATCGCTCGTAACTCAGTCGTTCTCAGATCGTCAAAGTCAACACATTCCTCATCACGCCATACCGTACTTTCGGTTAATGCTTTTAACCGATTCACATGGGTGAGTTGAGTTCTCGCGCCATTGTAGGAACGTATTTCTACCGTTCCATTCGAGTTGACTTTGGAAATTCTATATGGACCTTGATATCTCGGATTGAGTTTTTTTCTCGTGCCTATCTTATGTCTAGCAGTACTCTGTCTCCCAGTTCAAAGTTGTTTTCTTTTGCCCTCTTGTCATATTGAATTTTTTGTCTTACTCTGGCGTCTAATAGATTTTTTCTTGCTAGTGCGAAACCCTCTCTTAGTCGTTTCATTGCCTGACTTTTATAATCTTGCGGAGTGATCAATTCTGCTTCTGGGATTAAAAATCTATCAACGACCATATTTGGGTCTTTTGCCATTATTAAAAAATAGAGGCTCTCCATTGTGGATGAGTGAACTGAATTTCTATACGCCGACGCCATAGGTCCCAATACCTCTTCCCAATGTTCATAACCATCATCTATATATTTCCGAATCATTTCTACTACGGTTTTGTTGAAACGCTCTGTCATACCATTTGATTGCGGATAATAGGCTGTCGTAGTGTTGTGTTTAGTTTTCAATTCTCTACACAAACTGTTGAACAGTTGGGAGGTAAAATTGGAGTCTCTATCAGTAATGATAATTTTAGGTGGGCCGTGATACAGTACAATCTTGTCCATTAAGGCTCGGCAAGTCGTTTCGGCCGTTTGGTTCGGCAACGCTACGACCTCCGTCCATTTTGAAAAATCATCGGTCATCACCAATTCATATTTATTTCCGTTCAAGGATTCGGGTTTGATTGGTCCTAGAAAATCCATACCTATAACTTCAAATGGGGCCGTCGCTATTTCAAGAGGATTCAGAAACGCTCTGGTTACCACGCGTCTTTGTAATGCACAAACTTCACACGATTTGCAATAACTTTTTATGTCTTTTAACATCTCTGGCCAATAGAATTTGTCCCTAACTCTAAAGTATGTGCATAGAAACGCTAGATGTCCCGCTAAGAGAGAATTGTGGTATTCTTTAACTACAGTTTTTCTCTGCGAATAGGGTACAACAGTTTGTTCTTGTACATATTTTCTTCTTTTCTTTGAGGCAGGATAGAAATCCCTTCTCAAAACTCCGCTGTCGATTCGAAAAGTTCCAATTTCTTTCACCCAATTAGGGTTCTCTAGCTCATCTATTTCTGATAGAATTCCTTCGCTCAAATAATTCATTGTCTTTGCGCATAGCTTGTCTTTCTTCTGCTCTTCTATAAATTTTTTTGTAAAATCTGATAGTTTCCCGGTTGTTACAACTCGGATACGGGAGAAAAAATCAGCATTGCTATGTTCTTTTCCAGGCTTGTATCTAATCTTGTATTTTACTGCCGATAACGCAATCGACCACCGTCCCAACCTACTATTCTCGTCCTTGTGAGATTCCAGCCATTGTAGTGGTCTGTGATCGCTTACGATCTCAAACCTTTCATCTTGTATGTAATGGCGATATCTTTTTATCCCATAAACAATTGCAAGTGCTTCACGCTCTATTGCTTAATAGTTGCGCTCAGCATTGTTTAGATGTCTACTGGAATACGCAATGACTACTTCCTGGTCATTTTGAATCTGGCTTAAGACCGCTTCAATACCATAGTTACTTGCATCCGTGAAAATTAGAAATTCCTTGTTAAAATCAGGGAATGCGACAATAGGCGTTGTTATGAGACATTCGCGAAGGGTCTTAAAGGCTTTTTGTTCCTCTTCCCCCATTCAAAATTACTGTTTTTATTTTCTTCTTTCGTTATTACTGTTACTTTTTTCCCTTTTTTGTTAACTCTGTTTTTTGTTTTTTTTGTAAGCTCAATTAACAGGTGGGCTATATCTGCAAAATTTTTTATAAAACGCCTGTAATAAGATGCAAGTCATAAGAATGATTGTATTTCTACTATGGTTTTCGGCCTTTCGTAATTTTTTAGTCGCTCAATTTTTTCTGGATCGGGGGTGATTCCACTTGCTGAAATTACATGCCCCAAATACTGCACGGATTGACACATAAATTTACATTTTCAGGGGCCAAGTTTTAGATTAGCTTCTTTTAATAGATCGAAAATTCTTTCCAAGTTGTGGAGATGTTCCTCCTTGGTTTTCGAAAAAACTATAATATCGTCCAGATAGACTAAACAGATTTCGCCAATCACTGAGCGTAACACAAAATTCATTAAACGTTGAAATGTCCCCGGTGCATTCTTCAATCCGAATGCCAGTCGGTTCCACTCGTACAAATTATTGTCAACTATAAAAGCAGTTTTTTCCTTGGAATTTTCATCCATTTCAATTTGCCAATAGCCTGATGCTAAATCAAGTGTACTGAAGTACTGCTGTCCATGAAGTAAGTCGAGGACATCATCAATTCTGGGTAGCGGAAACGAGTCTTTTTTTGTTATCTGGTTTAGTTTCCTGTAATCTATGCACAATCTAATCCCCCCACTTTTCTTTTTTACTAAAACTACGGGTGCTGCCCATGGGGAAACGGACGGCTTTATTATTCTATTAACTAATAACTCTTGCAAAATACTTTCTAATTCTTTTTTATTGTTGTTGTGAATCCGATAGGGTCTTAATCGTATGGGTCCTTGTCCTTCCATGTTAATGTGGTGTTTAACTAGTCCGGTTTTCCTAATTCAACTGCGAACATGCTTAACTCTGCTTTAGATGCGAACATTGAAGATTTGTTTTTTAAAAATTTAATCAAAGAAGCTCGGTCTGCTTCTGCCATTACTGGAGGTAAGTTTACACTAAAATCTAATTCGATAGAAGATTGTTCTTCTGTCCTACAAAAGTTAATGCACTCTTTTTCTGTTCTTCCGAATTCCATTCTTCCAATTACTTGGAATTTTGGTATGGTTATCGGTTCGTTGGTTTCGTTAATTAAAACTACGGAGAAAACTGTCAAATCGTTAACACTGCAAACGAAGGGGTCCACTCGTAACCCGCTGTGTAATCCCGACCCTCTTTCTAAATAACATGTGATATTCAGAGGAAGTTTTCCGCCTTCCCCTTCGGATTCAACGACAGTGGCGCTAAAGGGCATGATCGTGATCCTCTGTCTTGTGATTATGGCTGGCGAAGAGGCCGTGTCTTCTTTGACACGGTATATTGTTCTCTCGCTCCCATCTATAATAAATTTGTGCTCATATAAAGCGTCTAAACCTAAGATACAATCTTCGTTGATTCTATCCACGACAATGAAATCCTGCAGAAGATCATCGCCTAATACATTCATTTCGAGGGTAACTGTCCCTATTGTTCTAAGTCTAGTGTTGTCCACACCAAAGAGTTCTACCGGGTCATCAGTACTATAGTTTTTGATTTGATTTCCAATTCGTTGCAAAATTTCCGTTTTTATCAAGCTTCCAAAAGGGCACTATCCAAAAAGGCAGCTATCCAAAAGGGCAAAAAAATGTGTGTCACCGACTTGTAGTCTTAGTCGGGGTATTTTATTTTTTCTACTTTCTCTGACTTCATTAACATTTTGTCGGGGCTTCGGACAAGGTCCACCTTTATTCCCAACATTACAAAAGGTGGTTTTTAGTTTCCCTGTTCAAAAGGGTTCAATTGGCCTGAGTTATTTTGTAGTGAAGGGCCGTATGTTTGATTAGGTTTTGGTTGTGGGTCTGGGCATTCACGCTGTTCCGGCGAAGAATTAAATTGTTTTATTTTGTATAAGGGCCGCTAGAGGCCAACTTTGGGTTGTGCGTAGTACGCTTCATTTGTTTGTTTGTCCCGCGTTTACCCTTACCCAAAGCCTTTGTTTTGTCCCTATTTAACCCCGCGTGCATTGCATGCGGGTCTCTGATTTTGTTGGCGTCTCTCCACACACAAGGTGTGATCTCTTTAGCTACACTCCCCACACATAAGGTGTGATTCTCAAGTAGGCCTTACAACCCTACTCTGTATCCCGAGATCGGTTTAATACACCCTTAAGGGATACCCCCCCTCGAGTCTACGAAGTTTTCCTCTATTGAATTGAGCTCCCGAACATTTTGGTCCTTCGAACCGGAGCTATTCAACCGACTGTCTTCAATCCATTGGTTCTTCAAGCTAGGAACGAAGTCAGTAAGGCATAGAGAAGTTTTGGTGCACCTGTAAGTTCTTGTGTACCTGCAACTCTATCGGAAACTTAGAAGACCCGAGGGTTCTCGACTAACATAAGGCTAGTCACCGGATCATCAGCATCGTGCCACGTGACCCAGTCTACCGAACCAAGTACACCAAGGTACATCGTTCCGTTTTCTACAAGGTCTACACAGCAGCAGCCATGGATGATCTAACCAACAACACAGCAGCAAGAATAGCAGCGACAGCGAGATCGCAATCAGTAAGTCCCTCTATCCCGGTAGCAGCCCCAGTGTTAGAGGAAGCAGCCCAAGCAGTCACGATAGATTCCACCAGTGCAGCCATGGCGCAGTGGACACGCCTGCGAACTACTACAAGGCGTCAGATTACGAACACGTGCAGCCAAATCACCACAGCCATTAGAAGAGGTGACCCAGGAGACAGTGTTCAAGCCCTTGCAGAGTACGCGCAGGAATTGTTGAGAACCGCTAGTGATCTCAACAACAGACTGCTTGAAGAAGCTGGCCTAGACGAATTCGATCGGCAGCACGAGGCACATACTAGGTATGTTCAGCAGGTTAAGGCCGTGGCAGCAGAGCTTCAACGTTACCTTACCCCCCGTGCACATCCACCATCAGTTCGAAATGGCCATCCCGCCATTGTACCCTCTGTATACAGTAGCCGGCAGTCGTCAGCAGTGCATCCCGAAGCCGACAGACCACAATCCCACGCAGAAGCCCAACAGAGAGTCCTTGCAGCGCAACAGGACCTCCAGGAAGCAGAAAGGGCTCTACAGTCACTAAGGTTAGAAGACAATGACTTAGAATATCGGTCATTGCCAGGTGTAGTCGAACTCGACGCAGTTAATCGCTGGTGCCAAGACAACAGAAGATGGGGAGCAGTAGGAGAAGCGAGCCTACAGGAAGAAGCTCCAGACGATTGGATTGATATGTATCGTACCGGTCGATTACGACCCCTTCCGCGAGTAGAAGCAGGACCTCATTCGTCAATTCGAGCTGAGTTACCTGATTACAGCGGAAAGGCTCTAGATTGGTTCGCATGGATCGATTTGTTCCGGGCGTTGGTACATGACACATCCAAGGCCGCCGGCGAGAAATTTGCGATTTTGAGGAGACATCTCCAAGGTGACTGTCTAGACGTTGTATACGGTCTAGGGGGGGGAGAAGCTGCTTACATTCAAGCATTGGTCAGGCTTAAGGACAGTTTTGGCAGACGTGACGTCATGCGAGCAGCGCATATTCAAGCGTTAGAGAAACTGGAGTTCCAGAAGAACGATCCTGCTTCCTTCAAGCGTTATGCGGAAAAGGTCCGCACACATTTGTTCGATCTCACTAGAATAGGCGAATTCTCCGCCGCAGACATCATTGAAAGAATCTGTCTCAAGCTACAGCTAGCTGATCGCTTAGCTTGGAATACGGATAGAGGAAGTGGACTTGAAAGGCGAAGCCTCGACCAGTTTGGTTCTTGGCTTTGCAACCGGGCCGCCGCGTATCAAAACGCATACAGCATTGCGGCAGACCAAACAAGTGGAGTGCCGGGTAAAGCTCGTGACAGACAGCATACCCGCACCAACCAGGTTCAGGGTGAAACAAGAGGAAGAGACAATCGTCAGCCCAACAGTAGCTATTGCTTCAATTGCGAAGGCTCCCACAAGTTAGAAGATTGCCCGTCGTTTAAGGGTCTTACGGCTAGAGATAAGCTGTCGTTTTGTATCCGACGTCGGTTATGTTTCAATTGCCTGAAATCTGGACATTCTGCTAGAGATTGCAGAATGAAGAAATCGTGTTCGGTCCCTAACTGTAATCGCACACACCATACACTGCTTCACTACCAGCCGGATGACGCGGACGAATCGGTTCGCCCCGCTACAGCCCGCACCAACCTAGCAAAGGGGAAGAAAGCAGCTGTAGGAATGATCCAACTGGATGTTCTGGATGCAGAGGGAAACCTTGTGAAAGCCAATGTATTTCTGGATGAAGGTAGCGACAGTACGCTTTTCCGAGACGGATTTATTCGCCGACTTGGACTGAAAGGTGTTCCGCAGACTCTCGCCGTTGATGGCGCTGGTGGAGTTTTGAGAAAATATACTTCGCGTCGTATTCAACTCCGAGTTCGGCTACCCACAGGCGAATTCGCCACTCTTCAAGGTTCGACTATGCCTACTGTGGCCAGTCCGGTTCCACTTACAGATTGGAACACCTTAAAGAAGCGTTGGAGACATTTAGCAGACCTGCCATTAGAAAGCAATGGCGGGAGAGTAGACATCCTTCTCGGAATAGATCAGGCCTATTTGACAACGGCCATTGAATCTCGTTTCGGACAAGAAGACGAACCTACTGCTATTCGTACCCGCCTTGGATGGGTCGTAAGAGGAGTAATTGGGAATACATTCAGAAATCTTATGGCGAGAACGCACGCAGTGTTCACCAGCATGGAAGAGGAAGGCGACGCACTAGCGCAGCAGATGAAACGCTTTTGCGACACAGAAGAATTCGGGACGGAGCACAAGACAGATGGCGTTTCCGAAGACGATAGGCAAGCTATCGATATTTTAGAAAGCGGAACGCGAAAATTGGCCGTCGGCTATGAAACACCCATCACCTGGAAGGTTGGGGAGCCAGACCTGCCAAACAATCGGCATTTGGCCGAAAGAAGATTGGCTACCCTGCTGCACCGGTTCAACGAAGAACCCGATTTCGGGCAGGAGTATAGAAAAGCCATGGAAAAGAACTTCGAAAAGGGCTATGCAATTGTGTTGGCACCCGCCGACTACGGCCCACCGGAGTATTATCTCGCTCACCATGGAGTGAGAAAAGGTCCGAAGCTACGCGTTGTGTTTGACGCTGCAGCACCGTTCAAGGGAAAGTGCTTGAACGACAGTATTCTCAGTGGTCCGGCTCTACAAACCCCATTGCCATCTGTCATCTTGAAATTTCGGGAAGGCGAAATCGCATGGGCAGCTGACATAGAAGCCATGTTTAGCAGAATACGACTGAGACCAGAAGACGCACGGTACTTTAGGTTTCTTTGGAAAAGAAACGGGGAGGAGAAAGTGTGCGTGTGTGAGATGAAGCGGCTACCATTCGGCGCTACCTGTTCGCCATTCATTGCGATCAGTACCACGCGAAAAATTGCTGCTGATCTCAGCGATGACCCGAAAGTCATCGAGGCAATCAACACAAGGATGTATGTTGACGATTACCTCAGCTCCGCCAAATCACTGGAGGAAGGTATTCAAGAAGCAGTAGGCGTTAAAGAAACCCTAGCAAAAGGAGACATGCACCTTCAAAGCTGGATCTCCAATTCCGCAGCTTTTGTGAAAATCTTAGCACCTACAAGTAAAGGTGTTAGGAGTGTGCTAGGAGGACGAGCCGGGCGAGCTAAGTTGCCCTATGAAGAATTGCACCCGCCATTGCTGCCTGCGCAGCATAGTTTTACGAAGACTATCGTTCGAGCGTTCCACGTATTGCTTAAGCACGTTGGAACAGACTACCAGATCAGCTACATAAGGCAGCATTTCTGGATACCAGGAGGCCGGGAACTAGTCAAAAGGATTAGACACGAGTGTGAAAAGTGCAAACGAGAACGTGCCAAGCCAGGCGAACAACTTATGGCTGAACTACCGGATTCGCGTCTAGAATCTGGCTCAGCTCCATTCACTCGAACAGCCTGTGATCTGTTTGGGCCATTGGAAGTAGGACTTTCGCGAAATCGCACAGCAAAGCGATGGGCCGTTTTGTACACCTGTCTCGTTACCCGTGCCGTCTATGTGGATCTCGTGAACTCACTCTCATCAGACGATTTCCTTCTTAGCCTTTGGCGTTTTATCGGACTTTACGGCAAACCTCGCGTCATGCATTCCGACAACGGCACAAACTTTGTCGGTGCTGAAAACGAGCTGAAAGAAGAATCCGAAAAACTGTATGCCGATGAGAAAGTAGCCGAGTTCCTGAATTTGAAAAGGATTGACTGGAGATTCCAGCCACCCAGAACACCACATTTTGGTGGAGCGCACGAGTCGCTTGTAAGATCGGCAAAAAAGGCGCTTTATACCGCTCTTGACTTGGAGAGTAAGAAGCTACGACATCCAGCGGAAGACACACTCCGCACTCTCCTATATGAAGTAGCCGGTTTATTAAATGGTCGTCCCCTCACTGCAGCCAGTACAGATCCGAATGACTTCCGTCCGTTAACTCCTAACGATTTTCTAAATCGTCCGAGTTCGGCCGACCCACCAGCTGGGACATTCGACGACGCACTGCCCCGTGAGCATTATAGGTACGTCCAGAGAATGGCAAATCTATTCTGGGATCTTTGGAAGAAAGTTTATCTCCAGTCACTTGCCGGAAGAAAGAAGTGGAAATCCCCTCTGCCCAACTTTAAAGTCGGGGATGTTGTGTTGGAGATCGACAAGAGCCTTCGACGCGGACAATGGAATATCGGCCGGATTGCGAAGGTATTCCCAGGGCCAGACGGCCTAGTTCGAGTCGTAGATGTGCAGCTGGAAAGAGGACTTTTCCGTCGTGGAATCGACACTCTCGCGCTATTAGAAGTTAGCTCAGCAGGCGATGTCGTCCCAGACATACCCGCTTCGGGGGAGGATGTTCCGGCGAAGAATTAAATTGTTTTATTTTGTATAAGGGCCGCTAGAGGCCAACTTTGGGTTGTGCGTAGTACGCTTCATTTGTTTGTTTGTCCCGCGTTTACCCTTACCCAAAGCCTTTGTTTTGTCCCTATTTAACCCCGCGTGCATTGCATGCGGGTCTCTGATTTTGTTGGCGTCTCTCCACACACAAGGTGTGATCTCTTTAGCTACACTCCCCACACATAAGGTGTGATTCTCAAGTAGGCCTTACAACCCTACTCTGTATCCCGAGATCGGTTTAATACACCCTTAAGGGATACCCCCCCTCGAGTCTACGAAGTTTTCCTCTATTGAATTGAGCTCCCGAACACACGCTGTACATGTCCATTCTGTTTGCATTAAAACATCTAGGACCCCCTGGGCCCCAACTACACATCGCTGTTAGATGCGTATTGGTTTTGCAATTTGCACAATATTTTGGATCTGGTTGATTCCAACCGGTTTGGTTATTTCGGTCACTTTGGGATGGTTGCTTTTGTCCGAATTGACCTTCTTTATTTTGTTGTTGAAATCTTTGAGGGTTTTGTTCAAATTGATTATTGCAGTTCTGTGTTAGTTGGGATTGCTGCATGGATCGAGTAGGGAAACCAGCTTGGGCTTGAAAAGCGGACTGGGGATGAAAACCGGTTTGGGAACGGAAATTTGTTTGGGTCTGTGCTTGTAAGACTTTATTCAATAATTTAGCCGTTTCCTGGTTTTTCAGCATTAACTCACTCATTAATGGCTGATTATTTTTTGCGTTACTTCTAATTCTGATAATTTTCCTTTAATTTCGCTTGAAGGAGATGCATTCGAATTTGATGCGACAGCACTAATGAATTCTACGTTTCGTCTCTCTAATTTAGCTTCATTTAAGACGGCCTCACAATTCTCCGTTGCTTTTATCAAACTATCTAGATTCTTAAATTCTTTAAAGCTCATTCGTTCTCGAAGATTGTTTTTAAGTCTCCCCAAGAATTTGTCCATTATCAGCTGTTCTCTCATTTCGAGGTCTACCAATTTCCCCTCCCTTGCTGGGTAAGCAAATGAAAAAAGTTTTTGTATGCGACACGCGTAATCCCTAATTGATTCTCCAGGGTTTCGTATACAATTGTTGTATTCGGTCAAGTAAATTTTTCTACTATCTCCTCCATGATACCGGTCTTGTAAACATTGTTTTATTTTTGAGAACTCCTGCGCCTCTTTTGGAGAGCGTAACTGAAAAGTCATTACGCAGTAGAGCACAGGAACTTTATTTTCCTTCCCTCTTCAAACTCTGAAGCATTCATTACTGCATCAAAATGTTTGATCCAGTCCTCAAATTTCGTCGAACCTAATCCATTAAAGGCTGGTACTTGAGCCAAGAGGGAGACCGTCTGTTGTTGTTGATTTAACAATAGCTTTTGGCTCAAATAGTAGCTTTGATTTGTTTCTACTGGGCAAGATTTTTCTATCGTTTCCTTTTTTTGCTCTTCCTTAACTTTGTTCATTGATTTCGTTACGTGTTTTGCTGCGGCTTTGGCGCCTGCGTGCGCTTCTTCCTTTGAAGCTCCTCCCGCTTTCATGCAACGGTACATGTGATCATAGTGGCTTTGATAATTTATTCTGGCTATTTCCTCTCCCAGCAGCTTCTTCCCTGTCTTGATGGATTGATCTAACTGTTTTGGATAGCTAGGAGCTATCGGCTTGTTTCTTTCTGTTTTTCTTTCTCTTTCTTTTAAGCTCTTTTCTTTCCCTATTTGAAGGACCGGATTGCCGTCCTCCTTCTCTTCTGACGTGAGATTCTCGTTATCTTCTTTTACCTCTTCTTCACTATCTATAGAGCTATCGCTTTCGTCCTTCTCTTCCGTTGCCGAATCTTTCTCTTCCATCCGTTTTGTTTCTTTGATTACTGCAGATTTTTGGGTCTGCAAACTCTCTTCTTCCTGATGCACCTGCGCTTTGTGCTTGTTACGACTACTCCACCGAGTTGGTGTTTGTCCCTTAATGTGTGCCTTACGTGCCTTTCTTTTTGGTTTGCTTAATTCTGCCTGATTTTTATCTTCCTCGTCTACTTCTAGTAATTCTTTTTCAGATTTTGACTCCACGACTTCATTTTCTTCGACCTCAGATAGGTGTGGGTAAAATCTCTCAGTAGGGGGAGGTGTTCGTCTTAATGCTTTCCCTTTTGAATTTTCCCAACGAGTGTCGTCTGCTGCTTGTTCGTCTTCTCTTGGCACTGCTTCGTCGGTTTCGTATTCTGTTTCTGAACTGCTTGTTTGATGGTCTTCCGACTCGCTATTGTCTGGCCCTTCTGATTTTGTTTCTCCCACTTTCGGCGTTCGCTTAAATTGTTTAGGGGATAATGTGTTTAAGACTGCCTTTCCAATGTTTTTCAAAACGGCTGTTGTACCTAATTTTTCTTTAGTGGTTTCTGACATTCCGCCCAAAATAAAAATGATCGTCGGTTGACCGTTCGTTTTTCTTTCTTTTTTTAATTATTTCAAGAAGATTGATGAAATGACAGAGAAGCTGTCAAACTTCTATCCATTGTAAAAATTAATTCAAAAGATTGGTAGAGTGTGCTGTGAGTCACAAAACTGCTATGAATTGTGAAAAAAAAGATTGTAAAAAAAGATTGGCAGAGTTGGCTGTGAGTCAACAAAACTGCTATGAATTGTGAAAAATATTGTAAAAAAGATTGGCAGAGTTGGCTGTGAGTCAACAAAACTGCTATGAATTGTGAAAAAAATATTGTAAAAAAGATGGGCAGAGTTGGCTGTGAGTCAACAAAACTGCTATGAATGGTAAAAAAATTTTGTAAAAAAGATTGGCAGAGTTGGCTGTGAGTCAACAAAACTGCTATGAATTGTAAAAGTTCGGATAATCGCTGCCACCAGTGTAATAGTTTTTGCGTTAGTAGCAGAGACTATCAACAAAAAATAATTGAATTTAAATGGTTTATTTACCGCATTGCCGTACAGGAGCGTCGTGAAGAAGGAAGAAATACACTTTTAAAAATGGTGGTAAGAGACAAGGGTTCTAGTATTTGTTTCCCGAAGAGCAGAACAAAACCATAGTTGAGGGAAGAAGGGGCCGTCTAAGAATCTACTTGTTTCTGTTTTTTTGGTCCTATTTGTTACCTTTCGGTATGCTTTTCTGGCTAAGCGTCACTTTCTTAGAGGTCAAATTTAAAGGAAGTAGTGTATGGTCTATTATTGGGCTTGCCCTAGTGACCAGTAAGGGGGAACATTCTAGACTAGCTAGATGGGTTTCCGATTGCAGGTCACGAGTAGAAAGTCATTCCCACGGTCAACTCCCTGTATTGCTTTGTGACAATAACAAGGACTACCCTGAGAACGTTATACTTGTATTCAATGTAAATACTCTGCGATACCATGAGTTTATACTTCTACATGTAAACAAAATCAAATATACTTGTATTCAATGTGAATACACTGTTATACCATAAGTTTCTACTTCTTTATATAAACAGGATCAAATATACTTGTATTCAATGTGAATACACTGTTATATTATGAGTTTATGCTTCTTCATTTAAACAGAATCAAATATACTTGTATTCAATGTGAATACACTGTTATATTATGAGTTTATACCTCTACATGTAAACAGAATCAAATATACTTGTATTCAATGTGAATACATTGTGATACCATGAGTTTTAACTCCTATATGTAAAGAGGATTAAATATACTTGTATTCAATGTGAATACGCTGTGATACAATGAGTTTCTACTTCTATATGTAATCAGGATCAAATATACTTGTATTCAATGTGAATACACTGTTATATTATGATTTTATACTTCTACATGTAAACAGAATCAAATATACTTGTATTCAATGTGAATACACTGTTATACCATGAGTTTTTACTTCTATATGTAAACAGGATCAAATATACTTGTATTTAATGTGAATACACTGTTATACTATGAGTTTATACTTTTACATGTAACCAGAATCAAATATACTTGTATTCAATGTGAAAACACTGTTATACTATGAGTTTATACTTCTACATGTAAACAGAATCAAATATACTTGTATTCAATGTGATAACACTGTTATACCATGAGTTTTTCCTTCTATATGTAAACAGAATCAAATATACCTGTATTTAATGTGAATACACTGTTATACTATGAGTTTATACTTCTACATTTAAATATACTTGTATTCAACGTGAATACACTGTTATACCATGAGTTTTTACTTCTATATGTAAACAGGATCAAATATACTTGTATTCTATGTGAATACACTGTTATATTGTGAGTTTATACTTCTACATGTAAACAGAATCAAATATACTTGTATTCAATGTGAATACACTGTGATACCATGAGTTTTAACTTCTATAGGTAAACAGGATCAAATATACTTGTATTCAATGTGAATACAAGGTTATATTATGAGTTTATACTTCTACATGTAAACTGAATCCAATATACTTGTATTCAAAGTGAATACACTGTTATATTATGAGTTTATACTTCTACATGTAAACAGAATCAAATATACTTGTATTCAATGTGAATACACTGTGATACCATAAGTTTTAACTCCTATATCTAAAGAGGATCAAATATACTTGTATTCAATGTGAATACGCTGTGATACCATGAGTTTTAACTTCAATATGTAAACAGGATCAAATATACTTGTATTCAATGTGAATACACTTTTATATTATGAGTTTATACTTCTACATGTAAACAGAATCAGATATACTTGTATTCAATGTGAATACACTGTTATACTATGAGTTTATACTTCTTTATGTAAACAGAATCAAATATACTTGTATTAAATGTGAATACACTGTTATACCATGAGTTTTTACCTCCATATGTAAACAGGATCAAATATACTTGTATTCAATGTGAATACACTGTTATATTATGAGTTTATACTTCTACATGTAAACAAAATCAAATATACTTGTATTCAATGTGAATACACTGTGATACCATGAGTTTTTACTTCTATATGTAAACAGGATCAAATATACTTGTATTCAACGTGAATACACTGTTATACCATGAGTTTTTACTTCTATATGTAAACAGGATCAAATATTCTTGTATTCAATGTGAATACACTGTTATATTATGGGTTTATACTTCTACATGTAAACAGAATAATATATACTTGTATTCAATGTGAATACACTGTTTTATTATGAGTTTATATTTCTACATGTAAAAAGAATCAAATATACTTGTATTCAATGTGAATACACTGTTATACCATGAGTTTTTACTTCTATATGTAAACAGGATCAAATATACTTGTATTGAATGTGAATACATTGTTATATTATGAGTTTATACTTCTACATGTAAACAGAATCAAATATTCTTGTATTCAATGTGAATACACTGTTATATTATGAGTTTATACTTCTACATGTAAACAGAATAAAATATACTTGTATTCAATGTAAATACACTGTGATACACTAAGTTTCTACTTCAACATGTAACCAGGATCAAATATACTTGTATTCTATGTGAATATACTTTTATATTATGAGTTTATACTTCTACATGTAAACAGAATCAAATATTCTTGTATTCAACGTGAATACACTGTTACATTATGAGTTTATACTTCTACATGTAAACAGAATCAAATATACTTGTATTCAATGTGAATACACTGTTATATTATGAGTTTATACTTCAACATGTAAACAGAATCAAATATACTTGTATTCAATGTGAATACACTGAGATATCATGAGTTTTTACTTCTATATGTAAACAAGATCAAATATACTTGTATTCAATGTGAATACACTGTTATATTATTAGTTTATACTTCTACATGTGAACAGAATCAAATATACTTGTATTCAATGTGAATACACTGTGATATCATGAGTTTTTACTTCTATATGTAAACAGGATCAAATATACTTGTATTCAACGTGAATACACAGTTATACCATGAGTTTTTACTTCTATATGTAAACAGGATCAAATATACTTGTATTCAACGTAAATACACTGTTATACCATGAGTTTTTACTTCTATATGTAAACAGGATCAAATATTCTTGTATTCAATGTGAATACACTGTTATATTATGGGTTTATACTTCTACATGTAAACAGAATAATATATACTTGTATTCAATGTGAATACACTGTTTTATTATGAGTTTATATTTCTACATGTAAACAGAATCAAATATACTTGTATTCAATGTGAATACACTGTTATACCATGAGTTTTTACTTCTATATGTAAACAGGATCAAATATACTTGTATTGAATGTGAATACATTGTTATATTATGAGTTTATACTTCTACATGTAAACAGAATCAAATATTCTTGTATTCAATGTGAATACACTGTTATATTATGAGTTTATACTTCTACATGTAAACAGAATAAAATATACTTGTATTCAATGTAAATACACTGTGATACACTAAGTTTCTACTTCTACATGTAACCAGGATCAAATATACTTGTATTCTATGTGAATATACTTTTATATTATGAGTTTATACTTCTACATGTAAACAGAATCAAATATTCTTGTATTCAACGTGAATACACTGTTACATTATGAGTTTATACTTCTACATGTAAACAGAATCAAATATACTTGTATTCAATGTGAATACACTGAGATATCATGAGTTTTTACTTCTATATGTAAACAAGATCAAATATACTTGTATTCAATGTGAATACACTGTTATATTATTAGTTTATACTTCTACATGTGAACAGAATCAAATATACTTGTATTCAATGTGAATACACTGTGATATCATGAGTTTTTACTTCTATATGTAAACAGGATCAAATATACTTGTATTCAACGTGAATACACTGTTATACCATGAGTTTTTACTTCTATATGTAAACAGGATCAAATATACTTGTATTCTATGTGAATACACTGTTATATTGTGAGTTTATACTTCTACATGTAAACAGAATCAAATATACTTGTATTCAATGTGAATACACTGTTATATTATGAGTTTATACTTCTACATGTAAACAGAATCAAATATACTTGTATTCAATGTGAATACACTGTGATACCATGAGTTTTAACTTCTATATGTAAACAAGATCAAATATACTTGTATTCAATGTGAATACACTGTTATATTATGAGTTTATACTTCTACATGTAAACAGAATCAAATCTACTTGTATTCAATGTGAATACACTGTGATACCATGAGTTTTTACTTCCATATGTAAACAGGATCAAATATACTTGTATTCAATGCGAATACACTGTGATACCATGAGTTTTAATTTCTAAATGTAAACAGTATCAAATATATTTGTATTCAATGTGAATACACTTTGATACCATGAGTTTATACATCTACATGTAAACAGAATCAAATATACTTGTAATTAATGTGAATACACTTTTATACTATGAGTTTATACTTCTACATGTAAACAGAATCAAATATACTTGTATTCAATGTGAATACACTGTTATATCATGAGTTTTTACTTCTATATTTAAACAGGATCAAATATACTTGTATTCATTGTGAATACACTGTTATATTATTAGTTTATGCTTCTACATTTAAATATACTTGTATTCAACGTGAATACACTGTTATACCATGAGTTTTTACTTCTATATGTAAAATGGATCAAATATACTTGTATTCTATGTGAATACACTGTTATATTGTGAGTTTATTCTTCTACATGTAAACAGAATCAAATACACTTGTATTCAATGTGAATACACTGTGATACCATGAGTTTTAACTTCTATAGGTAAACAGGATCAAATATACTTGTATTCAATGTGAATACAAGGTTATATTATGAGTTTATACTTCTATATGTAAACAGAATCAAATATACTTGTATTCAATGTGAATACACTGTTATATTATGAGTTTATACTTCTACGTGTAAACAGAATCAAATATACTTGTATTCAATGTGAATACACTGTGATACCATGAGTTTTAACTTCTATATGTAAACAAGATCAAATATACTTGTATTCAATGTGAATACACTGTTATATTATGAGTTTATACTTCTACATGTAAACAGAATCAAATATACCTGTATTCAATGTGAATACACTGTGATACCATGAGTTTTTACTTCCATATGTAAACAGGATCAAATATACTTGTATTCAATGCGAAAACACTGTGATACCATGAGTTTTAATTTCTATATGTAAACAGGATCAAATATATTTGTATTCAATGTGAATACACTGTGATACCATGAGTTTATACATCTACATGTAAACAGAATCAAATACACTTGTAATTAATGTGAATACACTGTTATACTATGAGTTTATACTTCTACATGTAAACAGAATCAAATATACTTGTATTCAATGTGAATACACTGTTATATCATGAGTTTTTACTTCTATATTTAAACAGGATCAAATATACTTGTATTCATTGTGAATACACTGTTATATTATTAGTTTATGCTTCTACATTTAAATATACTTGTATTCAACGTGAATACACTGTTATACCATGAGTTTTTACTTCTATATGTAAACAGGATCAAATATACTTGTATTCAATGCGAAAACACTGTGATACCATGAGTTTTAATTTCTATATGTAAACAGGATCAAATATATTTGTATTCAATGTGAATACACTGTGATACCATGAGTTTATACATCTACATGTAAACAGAATCAAATATACTTGTAATTAATGTGAATACACTGTTATACTATGAGTTTATACTTCTACATGTAAACAGAATCAAATATACTTGTATTCAATGTGAATACACTGTTATATCATGAGTTTTTACTTCTATATTTAAACAGGATCAAATATACTTGTATTCATTGTGAATACACTGTTATATTATTAGTTTATGCTTCTACATTTAAATATACTTGTATTCAACGTGAATACACTGTTATACCATGAGTTTTTACTTCTATATGTAAACAGGATCAAATATACTTGTATTCTATGTGAATACACTGTTATATTGTGAGTTTATTCTTCTACATGTTGTTACGTTCGTAACGAGTGCGCAGGGATTTACTCTTGAAAGAGGCAATTAAATATTCAACGAAATAGTTGTATTTCGTCCCTGCACTTGGGATTCGCACAGTTACGCAAAAAAAAGGGAACACGCGAAAAAGGAATGGAAAAATAATCCGCGAGGGGAAGCCAGCATTAAGCAAAGCGCCCTCCTATGGTCCTGTCGCTCAGACGGTTTACCCTCTACTGCCTTTTACAACAGGTAGACAAAGGCGTCTGGCTAATTGACCCGCCATCTGGCAGAGACAAGCACATAATTAGGGATGGGGATATTGGCGGGAGATACAATTGTAACATTCGGCCCTTCCTGACTCGAAGTTCGCCATAAAAAAAAACAAAACAAAAAACGAGAACAAACAAAACAAAACACAAAAGGGAACAAGACGAGCACAACTGATTTAAACAAAAGAAAAGCAAAACAAAGAACTTCGAAATTTCCACTTTTACCAACCCTCCAGAATACTATACCCTCCCTCCGCTCACGGCTCTCAAATTACCAGTTCCCCCCCCCAAAAAAAAGGAAAGAAAGAATTTAAAAAGTACTTGAATTAGTTGTAGCCACGTAAGAAGCAAAAAAAAAAAAAAAAAAAAAAAAAAACAAAGCAAAAAAAAGGACACATACCACAAGGCAAAACACAGCTAGATAATTAAAAAAAAAAAGAAAATGTATATAAACATAGCGAAAGAAGTGCGTGTACGGTCATGTGTGATATTGCCTCATCCACGCCGGCCGTCTTGTCTGTCGCCCAATCCTCGTAACAGGTAATGGCGTAATTATTGGTGGGGCTTCCGGTGGCTCATTCTCCGATTCAGATGAGCTTACGTCACTTGATGAGGACGATGATGACGAAGATTCTTCTACCGTTATATCTTCCGACTCATCCCACTCAAGATCCGACCGACCATGAAACCGACGAATCTGGCAGACATGAGCGTTAAACCTCCAATGTGAGTTCTTCTTCCGGCGCGCGGGCAGATCTTCTACCAAATATGTTGTTGGACACACCTTTTTCACCACTTGGAACGGTCCGATGAATTTAGGCAACAATTTCTTTGTAAGATTTTTCTTATGGAGCTTCCGGCGAACGAGGACAAGATCGCCCAGTAAGAGCTCGGTGTCCACTTTTCTTCGTCTATCGACGCGTTCTTTTGTTTTTCGTTGCTTCCTAAGAATCCGCACCCACGCTGCCATCCTCAAATCCGCAATACGCGACAAAAATTGCGAGTGCGACTCCTTCTCTTTATCCGGCCAGGGAAACATGTTTTCAATAGACAGGACTGGGAGACGACCATGCACTAGTTCAAAAGGAGTTATTTCCGTAGTGGCCTGCCTAGCAGTATTAATGGCAAATGCTGCCGCGGACAGATGCAAATCCCAATCATCATGGGTCGTATTAACGAAAGCACAGAAAGCAAGTGTCAACGTCCTGTTTACCCGTTCAACCAGCCCATTGGTCTCCGGATGCTCTGCGGTCGCAAAAACGTGGTCGATATTCCACCTGCTTGTCCAGTCAGAAAACAACTTCGAGGTGAAAGCCGTGCCCTGATCCGAAATTAGGCGCCGAGGTGTTCCATGCCGGAAGAGGATATTTTGCTCCAAAAAAACAGTGGCAAATTTGGACGACGTATCTGGAACAGGCTGTACCTCGATCCACTTAGTCAAATAGTCGATCGCGACGATGATGTGGCGATATCCTGCAGATGTACTCTTAAATGGACCTAAATGGTCGGCACCGATGAGATGGAATGGGGATGACGGTGGCTCGATGGGGAGGAGCTTACCAATCACGTGACCAATACCATGTTTGTGTTTTTGACAGAAAAGACAAGATTGGACGAACACTTTTACGCTCCTACCCAGCCGTGGCCACCAAAATCTACTTTTAATTCTAAATAAAGTTTTCTCTACTCCCTGGTGCCCGGATGAGGGAAAATCATGACAAGATTCAAGGACTTTGCGACGAAGGATGGAGGGAACAACTAAAAGAAATTTTCTACCCGAATGACTATTTTTTTTATACAAGACTTTACCCCGAATAACAAACCGTTTAGACATATTGTTTTGAATTGGGGAACTCAAGGAAACGAAAATTGGTTGGAGTTGGCCGTCTTGTTGTTGCAAGAGGGCGATCTCATGGGATGCTAAGCCAGTTTCAGGCATATTTACGGCAATACAGCATGTTTCCTCTGTCTGAGAATCGTTGGTTTCGACAATCGTCTCCGCCGGATTCCGAGACAGGGCATCTGCTACTTGGTTGTCTACGCCTTTGACATGCTCAATGGAAAAATCAAATTCTTGAAGATCAAGCACCCACCTGGAAAATTTGCCTTTCAACTCCTTTTTTCCCATCATCCATTTTACGAAAGAACTATCCGTTTTCACAATGAAATGTCGACCATAAATGTAAGTGCGGAATTTCTTTAATGCCCAGACAACTGCTAAACACTCCAGCTCGTTTGCGTGATAGCGCGTTTCTGCATCACTCAGCTTCCGGCTAATAAAAGAGACGGGCCGATGTCCCTCACCAGCATCTTGTGACAATACTGCCCCGAGCCCGATTTGACTTGCGTCTGTCTGGATGGTGACTTCCCGAACGTCATCGAAATGAGCCAGAACAGGAGCTGAGGTCAAGCGCTCGATGATCCTGTTCTTTGCGCCTTCTTGACGCTCGGTCCATCTCCATCCAGCATTCTTCTTCAAAAGTAAGTGTAAGGGGTGCGCAAGGGCTGCAAAGTCGGGTATGAAACGTCGATAATATGAAGCAAGACCTAAAAACCCGCGTAAGGACTTCAGATTAGTTACTGGCATTGTCGTTAGGGCTCGAACTTTTTCACTCTCTGGGCGAATACCTTCCGCGTCAACTACGTGTCCTAAATGAGACACCATGGTTGAGCCAAAAACACATTTATTGACGTTCAGTTTCAAATTTGCTTGTTCTAGGGCTGTTAGAACCAGCTCTAGACGTGCCAAGTGCTCCTCAAACGTCTTCCCAAAAACAAGAACGTCGTCCAGATAAACAAGACACATATGCCATTTCAGGCCAGCCAAAACCTTGTCCATTAAACGCTGGAATGTTGCTGGGGCACAGTTTAAACCGAACGGTAAACGAGAAAATTGATAAAGGCCGTCCGGAGTGACGAAGGCTGTTTTCTCTCGATCTTCTACCGCTACTGGCACTTGCCAATATCCGCTGGCCAAATCAAGACATGAAAAAAACTGGGCGCCTGCTAATCGATCGAAAACATCGTCGATCCGAGGCAATGGATATACGTCACGTTTTGTCACTGCATTCAAGCGACGGAAATCGACACAAAATCGATATTCTCCCGATTTCGCCTTCCTCACCAACACCACGGGCGAACTCCACGGACTATAAGACTCTTCAATAATCCCGTCTTCCAACATTTCTTCGACCTTGTCGGCAATAACTTGGCGTTTAAAAGCAGACACCCGGTATGGCACAGATTTGATGGGACGAGCATCCCCCGTGTCGATGTGGTGCACGACATCTGTCGTGTGTCCGATGGCTCTTTTTGACGCCGGAAAACACTTTTGTCGACGCTCAATCAACTCGACTATTTTTGCGCGCTCCAAAGGACTGAGTTTCTCCCCCATTCAGATTTGTGGAGCTAACTTAGAGAAATGATCTTCTGAGATCAAGGTTGCGCCAACTTCTGGAATTCCGCCACTTTCTGACACGCCAGACAATTCCACGTCTTCGTCTGCTTCAACAACACAAAAAAAATGGCGCCGCTTTAACTTCAACTCCACCGAGGCGTAATTTACAATAGCAATTTTAACAATTCCTTCCCTAATATCTACAATGCTCGACGGTATTACCCATTCTTTCCCGGTTTTGAACAAGAATTAAATTTAACAAATCCCCTCCCCGAAATACAACTTGGCAATCTCCCATTCACAAACATGAGTGAATTAGGCGGGATGGTTTGGGGTCCGTCCACCTTAACAGGCATCCACCCACGGCGCTTTGACGGTGACTGTTCGGCGAGATACTCGCAAATGTCATTTCCGATGATTAATTCTTAATTTCCTTCTACTCCCCCCACAACTAAGTCAACCGCTTCCCGTTTTTGCTCTTCGTCACACACGCAAACCTTTTCTTCTTCCGTTCCTTCATTAATTATAAAAACGTCCTTCGCAAATCGTACCTTCTTCCCCCCCGTTCCCCTAAGATTTCACCTTCCTTAATTTCCACGATTTTACTCCCTTCCCCATTGAAAATTTTACTCCCTTCCCCATTTAAAATTTTACTCCCTTCCCCATTTAAAATTTTACTCCCTTCCCCAACTAGTTCAATCCTCCCCCTCTTAACCACTATACTTGTATTACTTTTAACGATCCAATCAACCCCCAAAATTAAGGCAAATGGTGCAGTCCTCAAGACAGTTACATGATTAATTTTTACAAGTTTACCCCCCCATTTAACGTTGAGTGGTAAAGATCCCTCGACGCGCACCGGTTTGTTGTCAACGCCCCTGAGTTTAGCTTTGTTCACCTTGCGGCTTGGATTTAAAAACTTGCGCACGACACTCAGTCGGACTGCGCTAACACTTGCACCAGAGTCGACGAGAGCTATAACTTCGCCTACTTTTTCTATCCAGACTTTGATAAGGGGTAAGGCAGGTCGGTTTTCAAAAAAAACAAAGCCTCTTAAGGGCGCCATTGCCGTTGGCGGGCAGACGCGTCGTTTTTTGCTGGGCAGTCCCGGGCAATATGTCCATTCCTATTGCAGACATAACAAAGTCTCTGTGGTGGGCCTCTCTGGGGCATCGGGCCTCAAGCGCGTGAACCACCGGCTATCGGGTTAACCGCCAGCCGCGACATCGACGTTGAAATCTGATTGACCAATCTGTCACCAAGATTTTGAAAAAGAGCCGCGAAATTTGGGGCAGGTGGGGCGACAACAGGTGGCGCAGGACATGCCGTGCCATTAAAGGGTACAGTGTATGTTACAGGTGGGGCAGGAATACCCATTTGAACACTCGATAAGCCAAGCTGTTCCAAGTCCCGTAGACGAGTTACGAAGTCAGTAAAATTGACAGGTAGCTGAGCCGTAAGCGCCGCGATGTAAATTGGATTGGCTAACCCCCTAAGCAACGCCTTAATGATGTCTGCCTCTGGCAAAGGTACAGGAGAGCGCAGACATAATCTACGCTTGTCCAAAACGTACTCCAAACAAGATTCCCCTGGTTTCTGCACTCTTGCTTCCACCATTAAGCTCCACTCCAAAAACGACAAGGTGTGGGAAAAGTTTGTGACAAGGGCCGCCGACCAAAGTGGCCACGTACCATAGTTCTGCCCGGTTTGCGCATGCCATTGGGAAGCCGTACCTAAAAGACGTGTTACGGCAACCAAAAGACAGTTCTCGGCCGTCCAACCTTCTAACCCTGCTACCCTGTTTACTTGGTCAACAAACCCCTGTGCGTCCTCGTCTGCACTACCTGAAAAATGTGGTAGAGAGTTTACCGCCACTGTGGAGGGCCGAATAACAGGTGCATTGGGTGGTGCAGCAACAATGGCTTGTATAGCGGCTTGGTTTTGCTGTTGGCCCCCGATAACTTGAAATAGCTGCGCCATCTGGTTCTGCCTCGCTGCTGCGTCCGTTGCTACTGCCGTGGTGAACCCTTGTAACGCAGCGATGAGAGCTGCATTGTCCGCCATTTCAGTTTTGGTCGACGCTTCCGAAGGAGAAATGTCAAATTCCAGACGTTGTTTAGCAGCGTCGTTTGGTGGATAGCGAGGTACAGGGCGAACTAAACGGGGTCTAACCGGTTCTGGATCGGTTTGTTGGCTACGGTTCCGTAAGTGATAGTGGTGTTCAAAACCAAAAAAAGGTTCTTTAATTTCGGAATACGTATCCGACATGCAGGTCCCGACGCCAGCAAAAGCAACCAAAAGAAAAAGACCCAAAACAGACGTGACTAATCAGTCGGTCAACCACGAAAAAGAAAAAAGAAAAAAAACCCACTTGCAAAAAAAAAAACAGAATAAACATACATAAACGACGGCACCAGCAAAAGAAAATAAGGCAGGAGACGAACACACAAAAACCAAATTAAATACCCGACAAAAGCGTAGGTACACCAACCGAAACTCGCTTAAATTGTTGGCGCGCCAAAAAAAAAAGAAACAAGAAATTAAACGCCGATAAATTAATAAAACAACAAAAAAAAAATATTTCCCCTTTGGCTTCAAAGCGAAAAACCACGATCCCAGGGGAAACTACTTTGCGGGAGAGTCTGTCGCGTAACACAGATCCAATATGGCCACGCCCACAGTCACGCCTGCCTCGAACACGCGACTGGATCCAATATGGCGGCGCCCCTAAAATGTCACTTACACACAAAACACACAAAATATAAACCAAAAAAAAAATGAAAACTTACGGAGATTCACACACCACTTCACAAATTGACAAGACAAAACCTCAGAGAAGAGAGAGAAAAAAAAAATAAATACTTTAAGGCAGTGGCGTTCAGTAAGGCGACTTTTTAAAAGTCGTTCTAAGGCCTTGTAATCCCTCTTCTGACACCAATTGTTACGTTCGTAACGACTACGCAGGGATTTACTCTTGAAAGAGGCAATTAAATATTCAACGAAATAGTTGTATTTCGTCCCTGCACTTGGGATTCGCACAGTTACGCAAAAAAAAGGGAACACGCGAAAAAGGAATGGAAAAATAATCCGCGAGGGGAAGCCAGCATTAAGCAAAGCGCCCTTCTATGGTCCTGTCGCTCAGACGGTTTACCCTCTACTGCCTTTTACAAATAGGTAGACAAAGGCGTCTGGCTAATTGACCCGCCATCTGGCAGAGACAAGCACATAATTAGGGATGGGGATATTGGCGGGAGATACAATTGTAACAATGTAAACAGAATCAAATATACTTGTATTCAATGTGAATACACTGTGATACCATGAGTTTTAACTTCTATAGGTAAACAGGATCAAATATACTTGTATTCAATGTGAATACAAGGTTATATTATGAGTTTATACTTCTACATGTAAACTGAATCAAATATACTTGTATTCAATGTGAATACACTGTTATATTATGAGTTTATACTTCTACATGTAAACAGAATCAAATATACTTGTATTCAATGTGAATACACTGTGATACCATGAGTTTTAACTCCTATATCTAAAGAGGATCAAATATACTTGTATTCAATGTGAATACGCTGTGATACCATGAGTTTTAACTTCAATATGTAAAAAGGATCAAATATACTTGTATTCAATGTAAATACACTGTTATTTTATGAGTTTATACTTCTACATGTAAACAGAATCAAATATACTTGTATTCAATGTGAATACACTGTGATACCATGAGTTTTTACTTCTATATGTAAACAGGATCAAATATACTTGTATTCAACGTGAATAAACTGTTATACCATGAGTTTTTACTTCTATATGTAAACAGGATCAAATATACTTGTATTCAATGTGAATACACTGTTATATTATGAGTTTATACTTCTACATGTAAACAGAATCAAATATACTTGTATTCAATGTGAATACACTGTTTTATTATGAGTTTATATTTCTACATGTAAACAGAATCAAATATACTTGTATTCAATGTGAATACACTGTTATACCATGAGTTTTTACTTCTATATGTAAACAGGATCAAATATACTTGTATTCAATGTGAATACATTGTTATATTATGAGTTTATACTTCTACATGTAAACAGAATCAAATATTCTTGTATTCAATGTGAATACACTGTTATATTATGAGTTTATACTTCTACATGTATACAGAATAAAATATACTTGTATTCAATGTGAATACACTGTGATACACTAAGTTTCTACTTCTACATGTAACCAGGATCAAATATACTTGTATTCTATGTGAATATACTTTTATATTATGAGTTTATACTTCTACATGTAAACAGAATCAAATATTCTTATATTCAACGTGAATACACTGTTATATTATGAGTTTATACTTCTACATGTAAACAGAATCAAATATACTTGTATTCAATGTGAATACACTGTTATATTATGAGTTTATACTTCTACATGTAAACAGAATCAAATATACTTGTATTCAATGTGAATATACTGTGATATCATGAGTTTTTACTTCTATATGAAAACAGGATCAAATATACTTGTATTCAACGTGAATACACTGTTATACCATGAGTTTTTACTTCTATATGTAAACAAGATCATATATACTTGTATCCAATGTGAATACACTGTTATATTATTAGTTTATACTTCTACATGTAAACAGAATCAAATATACTTGTATTCAATGTGAATTCACTGTGATATCATGAGTTTTTACTTCTATATGTAAACAGGATCAAATATACTTGTATTCAACGTGAACACACTGTTATACCATGAGTTTTTACTTCTATATGTAAACAGGATCAAATATTCTTGTATTCTATGTGAATACACTGTTATATTGTGAGATTATACTTCTACATGTAAACAGAATCAAATATACTTGTATTCAATGTGAATACACTGTTATATTATGAGTTTATACTTCTACATGTAAACAGAATCAAATATACTTGTATTCAATGTGAATACACTGTGATACCATGAGTTTTTACTTCCATATGTAAACAGGATCAAATATACTTGTATTCAATGTGAATACACTGTTATATTATGAGTTTATACTTCTACATGTAAACAGAATCAAATATACTTGTATTCAATGTGAATACACTGTGATACCATGAGTTTTTACTTCTATATGTAAACAGGATCAAATATACTTGTATTCAACGTGAATACACTGTTATACCATGAGTTTTTACTTCTATATGTAAACAGGATCAAATATACTTGTATTCAATGTAAATACACTGTTATATTGTGAGTTTATACTTCTACATGTAAACAGAATCAAATATACTTGTATTCAATGTGAATACACTGTGATACCATGAGTTTTAACTTCTATTTCTAAAACGGATCAAATATACTTGTATTCAATGTGAATACACAGTTATATTATGAGTTTATACTTCTACATGTAAACAAAATCAAATATACTTGTATTCAATGTGAATACACTGTTATATTATGAGTTTATACTTCTACATGTAAACAGAATCAAATATACTTGTATTCAATGTGAATACACTGTGATATCATGAGTTTTAACTTCTATATGTAAACAGGATCAAATATACTTGTATTCATTGTGAATACACTGTTATATTATGAGTTTATACTTCTACATGTAAACAGAATCAAATATACTTTTATTCAATGTGAATACACTGTTATACCATGAGTTTTTACTTCTATATGTAAACAGGATCAAATATACTTGTATTCAATGTGAATACACTGTTATATTATGAGTTTATACTTCTACATGTAAACAGTATCAAATATACTTGTATTCAATGTGAATACACTGTTATACCATGAGTTTATACTTCTACATGTAAACAGAATCAAATATACTTGTATTCAATGTGAATACACTGTAATACCATGAGTTTTTACTTCTATATGTAAACAGGGTCAAATATACTTGTATGCAATGTGAATACACTGTTATATTATGAGTTTATATTTCTACATGTAAATAGAATTAAATATACTTGTATTCAATGTGAAATCACTGTGATACCACGAGTTTTAACTTCTATATGTAAACAGGATCAAATATATATGTATTCAACGTGAATACACTGTTATACCAGGAGTTTTTACTTCTCTATGTAAACAGGATCAAATATACTTGTATTCAATGTGAATACACTGTTATATTATAAGTCTGTACTTCTACATGTAAACAGAATCAAATATACTTGTATTCAATGTGAATAAACTGTGATACCATGAGTTTTAAATTCTATATGTAAACAGGATCAAATATACTTGTATTTAATGTGAAAACCCTGTTATTTTATGAGTTTATACTTCTACATGTAAACAGAATCAAATATATTTGTATTCAATGTGAATACACTGTTATACCATAAGTTTTTATTTCTTTATGTAAACAGGATCAAATATACTTGTATTTAATGTGAATACACGGTTATATTATGAGTTAAAACTTCTACATGTAAACAGAATCAAATATACTTGTATTAAATGTGAATACACTGTTATACCATGAGTTTTTACTTCTATATGTAAAAAGGATCAAATATACTTGTATTTAACGTAAATACACTGTTATACCATGAGTTTTTACTTCTATATGTAAACAGGATCAAACATTTCTGTATTCAATGTGAATATACTGTTATATTATGAGTTTATACTTCTACATGTAAACAGAATCAAATATACTTGTATTCAATGTGAATACACTGTTATATTATTAGTTTTAACTTCTATATGTAAACAGGATCAAATATACTTGTATTCTACGTGAATACACTGTTATACCATGAGTTTTTACTTCTATATGTAAACAGGATCAAATATACTTGTATTCAATGTGAATACACTGTTATATTATGAGTTTATACTTCTACATGTAAACAGGATCAAATATACTTGTATTCAATGTGAATACACTTTTATTTTATGAGTTTATACTTCTACATGTAAACAGAATCAAATATACTTGTATACAATGTGAATACACTGTGATACCATGAATTTTTACTTCTATATGTAAACAGGATCGAATATACTTGTATTCAATGTACATACACTGTTATACCATGAGTTTTTACTTCTATATGTAAACAGGATCAAATATACTTGTATTCAATAAGAATACATTGTTTTATTATCAGTTTATACTTCTACGTGTAAACAGAATCAAATATTCTTCTATTCAATGTGAATACACTGTTATACCATGAGTTTTTACATCTATATGTAAACAGGTTCAAATATACTTGTATTCAATGTGAATACACTGTTATATTATGAGTTTATACTTCTACATGTAAACAGAATCAAATATACTTGTATTCAATGTGAATACACTGTGATACCATGAGTTTTAACTTCTATATGTAAACAGGATCAAATATACTTGTATTCAATGTGAATACACTGTTATATTATGAGTTTATACTTCTACATGTAAACAGTATCAAATATACTTGTATTCAATGTGAATACACTGTTATACCATGAGTTTATACTTCTACATGTAAACAGAATCAAATATACTTGTATTCAATGTGAATACACTGTAATACCATGAGTTTTTACTTCTATATGTAAACAGGGTCAAATATACTTGTATGCAATGTGAATACACTGTTATATTATGAGTTTATATTTCTACATGTAAATAGAATTAAATATACTTGTATTCAATGTGAAATCACTGTGATACCACGAGTTTTAACTTCTATATGTAAACAGGATCAAATATATATGTATTCAACGTGAATACACTGTTATACCAGGAGTTTTTACTTCTCTATGTAAACAGGATCAAATATACTTGTATTCAATGTGAATACACTGTTATATTATAAGTCTGTACTTCTACATGTAAACAGAATCAAATATACTTGTATTCAATGTGAATAAACTGTGATACCATGAGTTTTAAATTCTATATGTAAACAGGATCAAATATACTTGTATTTAATGTGAAAACCCTGTTATTTTATGAGTTTATACTTCTACATGTAAACAGAATCAAATATATTTGTATTCAATGTGAATACACTGTTATACCATAAGTTTTTATTTCTTTATGTAAACAGGATCAAATATACTTGTATTTAATGTGAATACACGGTTATATTATGAGTTAAAACTTCTACATGTAAACAGAATCAAATATACTTGTATTAAATGTGAATACACTGTTATACCATGAGTTTTTACTTCTATATGTAAAAAGGATCAAATATACTTGTATTTAACGTAAATACACTGTTATACCATGAGTTTTTACTTCTATATGTAAACAGGATCAAACATTTCTGTATTCAATGTGAATATACTGTTATATTATGAGTTTATACTTCTACATGTAAACAGAATCAAATATACTTGTATTCAATGTGAATACACTGTTATATTATTAGTTTTAACTTCTATATGTAAACAGGATCAAATATACTTGTATTCTACGTGAATACACTGTTATACCATGAGTTTTTACTTCTATATGTAAACAGGATCAAATATACTTGTATTCAATGTGAATACACTGTTATATTATGAGTTTATACTTCTACATGTAAACAGGATCAAATATACTTGTATTCAATGTGAATACACTTTTATTTTATGAGTTTATACTTCTACATGTAAACAGAATCAAATATACTTGTATACAATGTGAATACACTGTGATACCATGAATTTTTACTTCTATATGTAAACAGGATCGAATATACTTGTATTCAATGTACATACACTGTTATACCATGAGTTTTTACTTCTATATGTAAACAGGATCAAATATACTTGTATTCAATAAGAATACATTGTTTTATTATCAGTTTATACTTCTACGTGTAAACAGAATCAAATATTCTTCTATTCAATGTGAATACACTGTTATACCATGAGTTTTTACATCTATATGTAAACAGGTTCAAATATACTTGTATTCAATGTGAATACACTGTTATATTATGAGTTTATACTTCTACATGTAAACAGAATCAAATATACTTGTATTCAATGTGAATACACTGTGATACCATGAGTTTTAACTTCTATATGTAAACAGGATCAAATATACTTGTATTCAATGTGAATACACTGTTATATTACGAGTTTATACTTCTACATGTAAACAGAATCAAATATACTTGTATTCAATGTGAATACACTGTGATACCATGAGTTTTTACTTCTATATGTAAACAGGATCAAATATACTTGTATTCGATGTGAATACACTGTTATAATATGAGTTTATACTTCTACATGTAAACAGAATCAAATATTCTTGTATTCAATGTGAATACACTGTGATACCATGAGTTTTAAGTTCTATATGTAAAAAGGATCAAATATATATGTATTTAACGGGAATACACTGTTATACCAGGAGTTTTTACTTCTATAGGTAAACAGGATCAAATATACTTGTATTCAATGTGAATACACTTTTATTTTATGAGTTTATACTTCTACATGTAAACAGAATCAAATATACTTGTATTCAATGTGAATACACTGTGATACCATGAGTTTTTACTTCTATATGTAAACAGGATCAAATATACTTGTATTCAATAAGAATACATTGTTTTATTATCAGTTTATACTTCTACGTGTAAACAGAATCAAATATACTTGTATTCAATGTGAATACACTGTGATACCATGAGTTTTAACTTCTATATGTAAACAGGATCAAATATACTTGTATTCAATGTGAATACACTGTTTTATTACGAGTTTATACTTCTACATATAAACAGAATCAAATATACTTGTATTCAATGTGAATACACTGTGATACCATGAGTTTTTACTTCTATATGTAAACAGGATCAAATATACTTGTATTCGATGTGAATACACTGTTATATTATGAGTTTATACTTCTACATGTAAACAGAATCAAATATTCTTGTATTCAATGTGAATACACTGTGATACCATGAGTTTTAAGTTCTATATGTAAAAAGGATCAAATATATATGTATTCAACGGGAATACACTGTTATACCAGGAGTTTTTACTTCTATATGTAAACAGGATCAAATATACTTGTATTCAATGTGAATACACTTTTATTTTATGAGTTTATACTTCTACATGTAAACAGAATCAAATATACTTGTATTCAATGTGAATACACTGTGATACCATGAGTTTTTACTTCTATATGTAAACAGGATCAAATATACTTGTATTCAATGTACCTACACTGTTATACCATGAGTTTTTACTTCTATATGTATACAGGATCAAATATTCTTGTTTTCAATGTGAATACATTGTTATATTATCAGTTTATACTTCTACGTGTAAACAGAATCAAATATACTTCTATTCAATGTGAATACACTGTTATACCATGAGTTTTTACATCTACATCTAAACAGGATCAAATATTCTTGTATTCAATGTGAATACACTGCTATATTATGAGTTTATACATCTTCATGTAAACAGAATCAAATATTCTTGTATTCAATTTGAATACACTGTGATACCATTAGTTTTAACTTCTATATGTAAACAGGATCAAATATACTTGTATTCAATGTGAATACACGGTTATATTATAAGTTTATACTTCTACATGTAAACAGAATCAAATATACTTGTATTCAATGTGAATACATTGTTATACCATGAGTTTTTACTTCTATATGTAAACAGGATAAAATATACTTGTATTCAATGTGAATACACTGTAATATTATGAGTTTATACTTCTACATGTAAACAGAATCAAATATACTTCTATTCAATGTGAATACACTGTTATACCATGAGTTTTTACTTCTATATGTAAACAGGATCAAATATACTTGTATTCAATGTGAATTCACTGTTATATTATGAGTTTATACTTCTTCATGTAAACAGAAGCAAATATACTTGTATTCAATGTGAATACACTGTTATATTATGATTTTATACTTCTACATGTAAACAGAATCAAATATACTTGTATTCTATGTGAATACACTGTGATACCATGAGTTTTTACTTCTATATGTAAACAGGATCAAATATACTTGTATTCAATGTGAATACACTGTTATATTATGAGTTTATACTTCTACATTTTTTTTTTCTCATTTTGAGGAGCTGCTCAAGCTATGGAGTTTGGCCCCGGATGACTCTGATTACAATTTATACTGGGTTTTGGATACATTTTCCTTTCGGTGGGAGGGATAGTCGTTTCGATCGGATAATGAAGGTGCATAATGCGTTAATAACTTTTTGGGATTTGTGAAACGTAGGGAGTGGGGGAGGCCAGTGGCCGAACTCTGAGGTACACAAGGAGATCAGTGCGGTACGAGTAAGAGCATATATAGGACAATCAAATATAAAATGCTGGACGGATTCTGAGGGAAATGTACATATACACGCTGGCGAGGTTACTTTTTTAAGAAGATATTGGTGGGCATTTAAAAGACTGTGACCCGTTAGGATTTGTATGACTTGGTGTGGAAGGTTGTGGATTTTAAGCTGAATGAAACAGGTCGGGAAGGGGAAAAACGAGCGAGTTCTGTCGCCTTGAAGAGAATCTCTCCACTCACTCCTCCATGCTTGTTCTAGCGTGCTTCTCATTGTGTATTTTATGTGTGACGGGCGTCTACTTCTCGGCGGATCAGAAGAAGCTAGATTGACGATGACTGCCTGGGTGTGGGTTGCGATGGATTGTAGGGCGCTTGGTGAAAAGAATTGCAGTTTGGATAGGAGGTGACGTCTCAGAGTGATTTCCGTAACTCTTAAGTCGGCCGGCATGGTTCTGGCTAGGACGGAGAGTGCTCCGGTGTCAGCCGTTTGGAACGACCTCGAGATGAGAACGTTGAATTGTCGCTCAATCGATCGTAATTTCTTTCGACCTTGGTTGGTCTTAATTACGAACGCCCAGACAGAACAGCAATAGAGAAGGCTCGGCTCCACCAAGGCTGAGTACAATGCTCTCAGACGGGTGCCAGAGAGGCCCCAAATTTTTCCAGTGTATGAACGGAGAGAGAAAAAGATTTTTCTAACTTGGCGCTCTTTCTCGTTCAGATGGGCCGTCCAGTTGAGTTTCGCGTCCAGTGTTAGGCCTAGTAGTTTCGTCTGGTTGACCGGTTGGATTTGGAGGCCGTCAACTGTTAGGCGGAGATTTTCCACTGGCGTCCGCTTTCGGTTAAAGATGATGAGGACGGATTTCGCTGCGTTTACTTTGAGTTTGAGTTTCTCTAGCTGATATTTGATGCGGTTAGTTAGAGTTTGCAGTAAGCTTACTGCAATTGTCGCGTTTTTGTGCTGTTCTGATGCCGATATATCATCGGCGTATGCTAGAGCCAAGCCTGGCATGTTATGGTCGGACGGAAGGCGCAAGATGTCATCAATCATTACGTTCCATAAGAAAGGGGAGAGAAGGCTTCCTTGCGGGCATCCTGTTGGTATTGGAAATGGATCTACACTCTTTTGTTGGTGGAATTTAACTTTCCGATTTGTCAGAAAATCTCTGATGATTTTTACGAGGAATATTGGGCATTTCCTTGCGATCAAGGCTGATAGGATGGCGGGGGCCCATGCTGTGTCGAAAGCGCTCTTTATATCGATCATGGCGCAGGCCGTAGTCATCTTCTTCTCAAATCCTTTTTCAATTTCACTAACGAGGGAGTGGAGTGCGGATTCTGTTGATCGCTTGGGTTGGAAGCCGTGCTGGTTAGGATGAATCCAGTTTCCTATTGAGGCAAGCTGTTGGAGGCGATTGAGTAGGATTTTTTCGAAGAGTTTGCTCATGGCTGGTAGGACGCTAATGGGTCTGAAGCTATTCACGTCGGAGTAGTCGGACTTGCCAGGTTTCCGGATGATACAAACTCTTGCTTGTTTCCAGCTGTTTGGGAATTTCCCGTGGAAGAGACACAGGTTGAAAAGAATTAGGAGATAGTTCATTAGCACTGGTAGGGCTAGAAGAAGTACATCAGTTGAAAGCTCATCCCATCCAGGAGCAGACTTTTTTTCAGAGACTTGGCTGCTATTAGCACCTCACCTTGGGTGATTGTTGGTGCCAACGTTGGCTCTGCTTCAGCCTTTTGCAAGGCGCTCTTGACAGACTGTTCTGTTTGACGGTTCGATTCGTCTGAGACTCCTTCAATGGGGAAGAAGTGTTCGGCGAAGCGGGTTAGTATTATAGCTGAGTCTGTTGTAGGAATTCCGTTAACGTTTATTTCCATTTGAGATTGTGCAGGCTGGGATGGATTTACCGTTTTCTTTAGTTCTTTGAACGCGCTGTTCGGGTTCCCGTTCATTTCCTCAATGAATTTTTTAAAGAAATCATTTTTCGCTTTGCGGATGCGGTGTTGGAACACTCCCTTGGCGTTGCTGAAGGACAGCCTGTCGTCCGTCCGGCGTGAGCGAGACCATTTTTTGTATGCTTTCCTGGTGCGTTTCCGCAAGATTTCGAGCTCTTCTGTCCACCATGGGGCCATGGAGCGGGGGCTGCGTCTCTGAGTTATTTTTTTTATTCGACTGCCGCTGGAGATTATTATCGATGTGACGGACTCGGTGTAGCTTTTGATGTCGTTCGCTGACAGGGCCTTATGACAGTTGTCAAGAGCTGCTAGCTCATCTGCTAAGGTTTTGTTGAAGAGGCCGGTGTCGATGTCGTCTGCTCTTGGCAGTTTTGATTTGCGCGGCCTAATAGGTGATTGCAGAGTTTTGGCAAGGTCGAAAAGGATATACGGATGATCAGATAGGGAATGGTCTTGCAGAAAATACCAGTGATTCAGCTCTAAGTCACATCCAACTAATGTGACGTCTACGAACCCTGTACCCGCCGGAATGAAATTCAGTGAAGCTAATTTGGCATTGGCTATCTTTAGGTGGAAGCGAGACAGTAGGTTCTCTAGTTCTTTTCCCTTTTTGTCAAGAACTAGTGAGTTCCAGGCTGGACTTTTAGCATTTGCATCCAAACATATCACGGCTTTCTTCAGATCTGCTTCATATGCCAACAGATAACTCTTGATGGTGGATGAGATGGCGAGAGACGATGGACGGCAGTAGGCACAGATTAGGAGGATCATTGACGGACTTGAGCTTACTTTGACGATGGTTATCTCGTTTGACGAGCATTTTTCCATGCTTGCCTTGATGCTGTTTTTGACAAAAATCATGGAGCCAAAGTGATGATTATCATTTAAATTATAAAAAGCGGAAAAACCTGGTGGGACGTTTGCTGGTTCGACACCGTGGATTTTTTTTATGGCGTAGGGTTCTTGGATCATCGCTATATCGACTTGATAGTCTTCTATGGTCTTCGGTAGTAGAGCGGAAGCAGCCTTGCAGTGACGTAGATTAATCTGGAAATTTTGGTAGGTTTGCTATGGTGCTGACTTGTTGTTGTTGGATTTGTACTCATCTAGAGGTTGAATAGTTGACAAAACCTTTTGACCGCCTTGATTTGTTCTGGGCAACTGGCGTCGCCTGCCATATGGTTTTTTGTGCAGTTTGGGCATTTGAAAGTCGACACTGTACAAGATCTGGAGTCATGGTTGTACGCACATTTGCCACAGGTTGGGGCCAGTGCCGGACAGCGTGTTGAGGTGTGACCGTAGCGGTTGCACTTCTAGCATCTCCTTACTTCTCTGTTTGGGTCAATCGGGACAATTTTAATTGGTTTATAGCTTGTGTGAATCTTACTTCTGAGTAGCGCCTCGTCCCTTGTAGCGGCTGAGCTAAAGAATAATTTGACGTGGCCTAGGTCAGGTTCTTTGCATTTGTGAATTTGAATAACCTTTACTAGGGTGTCGCGGATGAAGCTGTTTCTGAAGTTAATTTCGTCTTTTAATTCCGCACTATCACCAATGGGGGCAAAGAGACCGATGGCTGGATAGAGCTTTTCTTGGGTTTTTGGGTCGTTCATGACTGCTTTGCATTCTTCGCTATTTTTGATGATGTTCAGTGCTTTATCTGCATCTTGCTGACTCTGGAATGTTATGAAACCCTTGTCGTCCTTCCTGCTGACCTTCAATGGGATTGGGTTGCTTGATGTTTTCGAACTCAGTAGTTTGTCCATAAGGTTTAGGTTAAAATCTTTTTCAGAACTCGGAGTGTTTATTTTGCAGGCCAGAGTTATCTGACTATGCTTGTGGTTTTCTGTTGAATCTTTGGTGACGGTGGCATACGATTTGACGCCTCCGATCTTATTCTCACTGTGGGTGGTAAGAATTTTGTCCGCGAACGCAATCTTCGCTTCTCTCAGGAGATTATATTGCTCTTTTAATTGTTCCTTCACTGCTTTTAGGTGCAATTGTGTCTGGTGGAGTTGACCCTGACATTTTTTGGCATTCTTGGCTATAGAGATGGCTGTTGCTATGAGTTCGTCTTTATTTAAGCCGTTTAGCTCTACTTCATCAATGATGAAGAGAGCGTTTTCAATTACCTCGCAGGCTGTAAGTTCTCGAGGTGGGAGAGAGTGAATTTTCTTTGACGACCCTTGCTGTGTTGACGGTGACACTATTTCTTCACTGGTTCTTTTTTGCTGTTTGGCTGCTGCTTGTGAGCTTGTTGCTAGTGCTAGGTCCGTTTCTCGATAGCTGGGGCATACCTTATAGTTGCCCCTTCCTAGCCCTTTGGTGCTGAACTGGAAGTCACATTTAGTGCATTTCCTATTTTGTCCTATTATGGCTTGAGATGAAAAGGATTGATGTTGGTGGCCTTCAGCATTATCTCCTGTGCCGGCTGGATGTCGGCTCTCGTTTCCGCAATCCATGCTCTGCGTTGCAGAGCAGGTGGGGGGCCGGAGCAGACGCGCGTTTTTTATTGCTCCGCTTTGTCACCACGCCCCAGATTCTGAGAACCTGCGCGGGTGCTCTCGGCGCGACGCTGTAACCAGCTGATGATACAGGTATGAAGGGGGAGGGGGGCTATGTTTGGCTTGCTGATTTTCAAGTCACTTCTTCAACTTGTAGAATCACAGAGTGAGCCAGGTTTTTTTATTTAAAAGAAGCCTGAAACTTTTTGCTACACAAATATGACACTGTAATTTGACTGTAGGTGATTGGATTTTCCAAAGATTACAGCAAAGTAGAGCACTGAGAAAGACGTCTAGTTAGAAGCAAACAACACACTCTCTACATGTAAACAGAATCAAATATACTTGTATTCAATGTGAACACACTGTGATACCATGAGTTTTTACTTCTATATATAAACAGGATCAAATATACTTGTATTCAATGTGAATACACTGTTATATTATGAGTTTATACTTCTACATGTAAACAGAATCAAATATACTTGTATTCAATGTGAATACACTGTTATATTATCAGTTTATACTTCTACGTGTAAACAGAATCAAATATACTTGTATTCAATGTGAATACACTGTTATACCATGAGTTTCTACTTCTATTTGTAAACAGGATCAAATATACTTGAATTCAATGTAAATACACTGTTATATTATAAGTTTGTACTTCTAGAAGTAAACAGAATCAAATATACTTGTATTCAATGTGAATACACTGTGATACCATGAGTTTTAACTTCTATATGTAAAGAGGATCAAATATACTTGTATTCAATGTGAATACACAGCGATACCATGAGTTTTTACTTCTATATGTAAACAGGATCAAATATACTTGTATTCATTGTGAATACACTGTTATATTATGAGTTTATACTTCTACCTGTAAACAGAATCAAATATACTTCTATTCAATGTGAATACACTGTTATACCATGAGTTTTTACTTCTATATGTAAACAGGATCAAATATACTTGTATTCAATGTGAATACACTGTTATATTATGAGTTTATACTTCTACATGTAAACAGGATCAAATATGCTTGTATTCAATGTGAATAAACTTTTATTTTATGAGTTATACTTCTACATGTAAACAGAATCAAATATACTTGTATTCAATGTGAATACACTGTGATACCATGAGTTTTTACTTCTATATGTAAACAGGATCAAATATACTTGTATTCAAAGTACATACACTGTCATACCATGAGTTTCTCTTCTATATGTAAACAGGATCAAATATACTTGTATTCAATAAGAATACATTGTTATATTATCAGTTTATACTTCTACGTGTAAACAGAACCAAATATACTTCTATTCAATGTGAATACACTGTTATACCATGAGTTTTTACATCTATATGTAAACAGGATCAAATATACTTGTATTCAATGTGACTACACTGTTATATTATGAGTTTATACTTCTACATGTAAACAGAATCAAATATACTTGTATTCAATGTGAATACACTGTGATACCATGAGTTTTAACTTCTATATGTAAACAGGATCAAATAAACTTGTATTCAATGTGAATACACTGTGATACAATGAGTTTTTACTTCTATATGTAAACAGGATCAAATATACTTGTATTCAATGTGAATACACTGTTATATTATGAGTTTATACTTCTACATGTAAACAGAATCAAATATACTTGTTTTCAATGTTAATACACTGTTATACCATGAGTTTTTACTTCTATATGTAAACAGGATCAAATATACTTGTATTCAATGTGAATACACTGTTTGATTATGAGTTTATACTTCTACATGTAAACAGAATCAAATATACTTGTATTCAATGTCACTACACTGTGATACCATGAGTTTTAACTTCTATATGTAAAGAGGATCAAATATACTTGTATTCAATGTGAATCTCTGTTATACCATGATTTTTTACTTCTATATGTAAACAGGATCAAATATAATTGTATTCAATGTGAATACACTGTTATATTATGAGTTTATATTTCTACATGTAAACAGAATCAAATATACTTGTATTCAATGTGAACACACTGTGATACCATGAGTTTTTACTTCTATATGTAAACAGGATCAAATATACTTGTATTCAATGTGAATACACTGTTATATTATGAGTTGATACTTCTACATGTAAACAGAATCAAATATACTTGTATTCAATGTGAATACACTGTTATATTATCAGTTTATACTTCTACATGTAAACAGAATCAAATATACTTCTATTCAATGTAAATACACTGTTATACCCTGAGTTTTTACTTCTTTATGTAAACAGGATCAAATATTCTTGTATTCAATGTGAATACACTGTTATATTATGAGTTTATACTTCTACATGCAAACAGAATCAAATATACTTGTATTCAATGTGAATACACTGTGATACCATGAGTTTTAACTTCTATATGTAAAGAGGATCAAACATACTTGTATTCAATGTGAATACACTGTGATTCCATGAGTTTTTACTTATATATGTAAACAGGATCAAATATACTTGTATTCAATGTGAATACACTGTTATATTATGAGTTTATACTTCTACATGTAAACAGAATCAAATATACTTGTATTCAATGTGAATACACTTTTATACCATGAGTTTTTACTTCTATATGTAAACAGGATCAAATATACTTGTATTTAATGTGAAAACACGGTTATATTATGAGTTAAAACTTCTACATGTAAACAGAATCAAATATACTTGTATTAAATGTGAATACACTGCTATACCATGAGTTTTTACTTCTATATGTAAACAGGATCAAATATACTTGTATTCATTGTGAATACACTGTTATATTATGAGTTTATACTTCTACATGTAAACAGAATCAAATATACTTCTATTCAATGTGAATACACTGTTATACCATGAGTTTTTACTTCTATATGTAAACAGGATCAAATATACTTGTATTCAATGTGAATACACTGTTATATTATGAGTTTATACTTCTACATGTAAACAGGATCAAATATGCTTGTATTCAATGTGAATAAACTTTTATTTTATGAGTTATACTTCTACATGTAAACAGAATCAAATATACTTGTATTCAATGTGAATACACTGTGATACCATGAGTTTTTACTTCTATATGTAAACAGGATCAAATATACTTGTATTCAAAGTACATACACTGTCATACCATGAGTTTCTCTTCTATATGTAAACAGGATAAATTATACTTGTATTCAATAAGAATACATTGTTATATTATCAGTTTATACTTCTACGTGTAAACAGAATCAAATATACTTCTATTCAATGTGAATACACTGTTATACCATGAGTTTTTACATCTATATGTAAACAGGATCAAATATACTTGTATTCAATGTGACTACACTGTTATATTATGAGTTTATACTTCTACATGTAAACAGAATCAAATATACTTGTATTCAATGTGAATACACTGTAATACCATGAGTTTTAACTTCTATATGTAAACAGGATCAAATAAACTTGTATTCAATGTGAATACACTGTGATACAATGAGTTTTTACTTCTATATGTAAACAGGATCAAATATACTTGTATTCAATGTGAATACACTGTTATATTATGAGTTTATACTTCTACATGTAAACAGAATCAAATATACTTGTTTTCAATGTTAATACACTGTTATACCATGAGTTTTTACTTCTATATGTAAACAGGATCAAATATACTTGTATTCAATGTGAATACACTGTTTGATTATGAGTTTATACTTCTACATGTAAACAGAATCAAATATACTTGTATTCAATGTCTCTACACTGTGATACCATGAGTTTTAACTTCTATATGTAAACAGGATCAAATATACTTGTATTCAATGTGAATCTCTGTTATACCATGATTTTTTACTTCTATATGTAAACAGGATCAAATATAATTGTATTCAATGTGAATAAACTGTTATATTATGAGTTTATATTTCTACATGTAAACAGAATCAAATATACTTGTATTCAATGTGAACACACTGTGATACCATGAGTTTTTACTTCTATATGTAAACAGGATCAAATATACTTGTATTCAATGTGAATACACTGTTATATTATGAGTTGATACTTCTACATGTAAACAGAATCAAATATACTTGTATTCAATGTGAATACACTGTTATATTATCAGTTTATACTTCTACATGTAAACAGAATCAAATATACTTCTATTCAATGTAAATACACTGTTATACCCTGAGTTTTTACTTCTTTATGTAAACAGGATCAAATATTCTTGTATTCAATGTGAATACACTGTTATATTATGAGTTTATACTTCTACATGTAAACAGAATCAAATATACTTGTATTCAATGTGAATACACTGTGATACCATGAGTTTTAACTTCTATATGTAAAGAGGATCAAACAAACTTGTATTCAATGTGAATACACTTTGATTCCATGAGTTTTTACTTATATATGTAAACAGGATCAAATATTCTTGTATTCAATGTGAATACACTGTTATATTATGAGTTTATACTTCTACATGTAAACAGAATCAAATATACTTGTATTCAATGTGAATACACTTTTATACCATGAGTTTTTACTTCTATATGTAAACAGGATCAAATATACTTGTATTTAATGTGAAAACACGGTTATATTATGAGTTAAAACTTCTAAATGTAAACAGAATCAAATATACTTGTATTAAATGTGAATACACTGCTATACCATGAGTTTTTACTTCTATATGTAAAAAGGATCAAATATACTTGTATTTAACGTGAATATACTGTTATACCATGAGTTTTTACTTCTATATGTAAAGACGATCAAATATTTCTGTATTTCATGTGAATACACTGTTATATTATGAGTTTATATTTTTACATGTAAACAGAATAAAATATACTTCTAATCAATGTGAATACACTGTTATATTATGAGTTTATACTTCTACATGTCAACAGAATCAAATATACTTGTATTCAATGTGAATACACTGTGATACCATAAGTTTTAACTCTTATATGTAAACAGGATCAAATATACATTTATTCAACGTGAATACACTGTTATACCAGGAGTTTTTACTTCTATATGTAAACAGGATTAAATATACTTGTATTCAATGTGAATACACTGTTATATTATAACTTTGTACTTCTACATGTAAACAGAATCAAATATACTTGTAATCAATGTGAATACACTGTGATACCATGAGTTTTAACTTTGATATGTAAAGATGATCAAATATACTTGTATTCAATGTGAATACACTGTGATACCATGAGTTTTTACTTCTATATGTAAACAGGATCAAATATACTTGTATTCAATGTGAATACACTGTTATATTATGAGTATATACTTTTACATGTAAACAGAATCAAATATACTTTTATTCAATGTGAATACACTGTTATAGCATGAGTTTTTACTTCTATATGTAAACAGGATCAAATATACTTGTATTCAATGTGAATACACTGTTATACCCTGAGTTTTTACTTCTATATGTAAACAGGATCAAATATTCTTGTATTCAATGTGAATACTCTGTTATATTATGAGTTTATACTTCTACATGTAAACAGAATCAAATATACTTGTATTCAATGTGAATACACTGTGATAACATGAGTTTTAACTTCTATATGTAAAGAGGATCAAATATACTTGCATTCAATGTGAATACACTGTGATTCCATGAGTTTTTACTTCTATATGTAAACAGGATTAAATATAGGGGAGACTGGAGTATGCCGGGACACCGGGTCAAGAGGGACAGTGGGGGGAAAAATAGTAGATTTTAATAAAATTAAAATTTTTTTTAGTACGTTATTTAGATACATACAATCTACTTTGGCATGAAATTTGGTTGAGTTTTGTCAATGACTGTATCAGTTATCAACAAAACTTAAAAAACGGTTTTTTTTTAGTTAATTTTGTCTCCGCCATTTAATGTTTCTACAAAAAAATAGTCGGAAATGGCATGTAAATTTAATATGGAAATGAAGCTTAATCATTTCTTTATCGTTAAAAAACAAAAATTATAATTTTCGATCAATTACTGTAGATAATATTAACGTTTTAAAAAAATAGTCTTTATCGGGAAATCGGGACAGCTGTTTTTGACTAAAATGGGACATTACTGGGTGGGTTTGGTCTTCAAGCCCATCACTCATCACCGAGCTCATAACGCCATTACTGTCCCTTACAATGATAACAAGCAATCGATTATTCAGCATATTAATCGATTACAATAAGTCCAACGCCCACCTATCTTTAATAAGGGTTTTTTTTATCATATAAGAAAAATTTTTTATTAACACAATAATCAAATTGAAACATTTATTAACTTATAGAGTCTATGCAGTGGGACGCTATTTCAATTTTTACAAATTTTTTTAATGAATTTTAAGGCGAAAACGGAGGACGTCCCTCACCACCCACCCTAGTGTCCTCACTTACCCCTCAAAATAGGCTCCTCCCACAAATCTAAGAAAACTTTAAAGGTCTTATATGGGAAAATGGTTTATTATTAAATTATATAAAAAATATCGGGGGTACATTACAGTATGGAATACATAAAAACAAAATAATAAATTAATTTTATGACTAGTTTGGGAGATATAGGGGGAAAACGAAAACCGTCCCGGCTTACTCCAGTCTCCCCTACTTGTATTCAATGTGAATACACTGTTATATTATGAGTTTATACTTCTACATGTAAACAGAATCAAATATACTTGTATTCAATGTGAATACACTGTTATACCATGAGTTTTTACTTCTATATGTAAACAGGATCAAATATACTTGTATTTAACGTGAATACACTTTTATACCATGAGTTTTTACTTCTATATGTAAAGAGAATCAAATATTTCTGTATTCAATGTGAATACACTGTTATATTATGAGTTTATACTTTTACATGTAAACAGAATAAAATATACTTCTATTCAATGTGAATACACTGTTATATTATGAGTTTATACTTCTACATGTCAACAGAAAAAAATATATTTTATTCAATGTAAATAAACTGTTATATCATGAGTTTTTACTTCTATATGTAAACAGGATCAAATATACTTGTATTTAATGTGAATACACTGTTATATTATGAGTTTATACTTCTACATGTAAACAGAATCAAATATACTTGTATTCAATGTGAATACTCTGTTATATTATGAGTTTATACTTCTACATGTAAACAGAATCAAATATACTTGTATTCAATATGAATACACTGTGATACCATGAGTTTTTACTTCTATATGTAAACAGAATCAAATATACTTGTATTCAATGTGAATACACTGTTATATTATGAGTTTATACTTCTACATGTAAACAGAATCAAATATACTTGTATTCAATGTAAAGACACTGTGATACCATGAGTTTTGACTTCTATATGTAAACAGGATCAAATATACTTGTATTCAATGTTAATACACTGTTATATTAAGAGTTTATACTTCTACATGTAAACAGAATCAAATATACTTGTATTGAATGTGAATACACGTTATACCATGAGTTTTTACTTCTATATGTAAACAGGATCAAATATACTTGTATTTAATGTGAATAAACGGTTATATTATGAGTTAAAACTTCTACATATAAACATAATCAAATATACTTGTATTAAATGTGAATACACTGTTATACCATGAGTTTTTACTTCTATATGTAAAAAGGATTAAATATACTTGTATTTAACGTGAATACACTGTTATACCATGAGTTTTTACTTCTTAATGATAAGAGGATCAAATATTTCTATATTCAATGTGAATACACTGTTGTATCATGAGTTTATACTTTTACATGTAAACAGAATAAAATATACTTGTATTCAATGTGAATACACTGTTATTCCAGGAGTTTTTACTTCTATATGTAAACAGGATCAAATATACTTGTATTCAATGTGAATACACTGTTCTATTATGAGTTTATACTTCTACATGTAAAAAGATTCAAATATACTTGTATTCAATGTAAATACACTATTATATTATAAGTTTATACTTCTATATGTAAATAGGATCAAATATACTTGTATTCAATGTGAATACACTGTTTGATTATGAGTTTATACTTCTACATGTAAACAGAATCAAATATACTTGTATTCAATGTGAATACACTGTGATACCATGAGTTTTAACTTCTATATGTAAAGAGGATCAAATATACTTGTATTCAATGTGAATCTCTGTTATACCATGAGTTTTTACTTCTATATGTAAACAGGATCAAATATACTTGTAATCAATGTGAATACACTGTTATATTATGAGTTTATATTTCTACATGTAAAGAGAATCAAATATACCTGTATTCAATGTGAACACACTGTGATACCATGAGGTTTTACTTCTATATGTAAACAGGATCAAATATACTTGTATTCAATGTGAATACACTGTTATATTATGAGTTTATACTTCTACGTGTAAACAGAATCAAATATACTTCTATTCAATTTGAATACACTGTTATACCCTGAGTTTTTACTTCTATATGTAAACAGGATCAAATATTGTTGTATTCAATGTTAATACACTGTTATATTATGAGTTTATATTTCTACATGTAAACAGAATCAAATATACTTGTATTCAATGTGGACACACTGTGATACCATGAGTTTTTACTTCTATATGTAAACAGGATCAAATATACTTGTATTCAATGTGAATACACTGTTTTATTATGAGTTTATACTTCTACATGTAAACAGAATGAAATATACTTCTATTTAATGTGAATACACTGTTATACCATGAGTTTTTACTTCTATATGTAAACAGGATCAAATATACTTGTATTCAATGTGAATACACTGTTATATTATGAGTTTATATTTCTACATGTAAACAGAATCAAATATATTTGTATTCAATGTGAATACACTGTTATATTATAAATTGATACTTCTACGTGTAAACAGAATCAAATATACTTCTATTCAATGTGAATACACTGTTATACCCTGAGTTTTTACTTCTATATGTAAACAGGATCAAATATACTTGTATTCAATGTGAATACTCTGTTATATTGTCACACAAGATGTATTAGAACAAGAACAAACGAATACAACAAGTGATTACTTAAATTCTAAACAATGGTTTAACTCAAACAAAAGGGATAACCATTACCAAAAGTTGGAGAAGCGTCTGAAGACCTCTTGGGAAACCAGGGAACTCGTCTTTTACCGAATTTTACACTTGCATTTATACTGCTATGCTAATTACGCCCCTTCCGGAGCGCATGTCTCCGTATCTACTTCTAGCACTGATTATCTGCAATGATTCATTACCACGGTCGCAGCGTAGTTCAATGAGCGGGTGAATCATCTCTGTGAAGAGATAAACATTAACCCTTTTTCACCCGCAACAGGTCCCCCTTCTTTAAGACAGGCGACTCGACTGTACTTATCTACCTGCGATAAAGCATGAAGGTTACCCTTGTTAACACTAACTATAACACCAATGTAAAAGAAATGGAACTGATAGGCAATGATTGTGATCCGCGAAGGTTATTGAAACTGAATAAAAATTGGGCACAGCCTTTCTGCTGACACATTTCATTTTCAGTCTTGGTGTGATACAGGTCTTCCAGAAAGTTCACCCTTTCCGATGTATTGTCCGATTGGCGGTATTTTGACGTTGCCGTTGTGCGCTTCGCTGAGATTGCCTTCCGTAATCCTGTGAGCCGGTACCGTCGCCTGAATGTAAGTGTTCGGAGGCTGTTTGCCACACTCCTAAACGATGCTAAGGTTACGGGTACCTCTTTGGATTTTACACCGTTTTCAGGGGAAGTTTGGGAATTGGACTTCTATTACAGGTATGTTTCCCTTTGTGTTCTAGGAAATATCTTCATCATGATTTTTTTTTTTTTCTTCTTTTAGTACGTTTCCCGGCTACGCGAAGTATCGCGATTTTTATTCCCACAACTATGCTAGACTTCTGTGGTGGCTTGAGTCAGGTGAGGATGTTTATCATCCGTCCCCACGACGTTCCGACTTCCATTCAGAAGTTTTGTTCTCCACGGTGGAGGCTCGGCTGGCAGCCCGACTGGTCGCGCTGGAAGTTTTGAACCTCTGGGGGGAGAATCCGGAATCTGAAGCATTATAACTTTTTCCTTTGTCAATTGCAATCCGGTATTCCTTTTTTGAATTTTCAATACATTTTTTAACACAACTCTTTTTTTTTTCTTGTTGCATCATCTTGTTGGCATCATAGGCTAAGTTTGAAACAATGGTACATGATTACTATAGGTGCATAATAACTACGGGAAAGTGAATTATTGTTTTACAGGTTCTGCATTTCCAACTCTTCCCTCCCGCGGTCTTCGGGTGGTAGGCTGACCACATCGTGCTGTTCGTGAGCAGCTAACCTTGCACTAAGTAGGTAAAATTTATAACCCAAAAATGTGATTCCCATACTTAATACTACAGCTATTATTATTAATTCATATGGATATCGGGCAGAAGATGTCTCCATCTGTTTATCCACTTCGGTCACGAGGTTGTGAATTTGTTCCCCCGGCATTTCAGCAGCTAACCTGGCGCGGTCATTGCGTTGGAGTAATTCACTAATGATGTCTATCGAACTCGTGTTCTCCCGCGGAATTTCGATGATGACGTGCTTCCCGCTGCTGTTACTGGTTAGGTCCTTAGAAAAAACGTTGACAGATGGCAGCACCGCCGCTTGAAGGTTCGGGGCTTCTATGTTTTTCTCCATGCTGGCTGGGAAGACCCAATCTTCTGTTCTCGCCGTACAACCCAAAGGTACTTCAAATATTCCAACCGCTGGTAATGTTAGCGTTCTTAGGGGCGGTTGTCCAACATTGGGTGGACATGAGAATACTATGTCGTCTGGTGTCGTCGCCGAAAAGGCCCATTGATTTGCTCCAATGTATACGACTTCTGGACCTCGCCAATCTGCAAATTTTTTCCGGCACTGCGTCTTGATTCGAGGTACATCGTTCATCAATGCTGCTATGGTGCAGGACTTGCGAGCGTTCCGTTTGCTGATGCTCGTATGGAATTTACATAACGGTCGACCTATTTTACTGCACTCCCGGACGTCGTCTTTGGAGAGTTCCAGGAATGTTTCGAGGTCAGCTGCTACTGCAAGAAAGTTTGGTAAGCTGCTAAAGCTGACACTATGCGTTCCATTATCTGCGGCCCCCGGCAGGTTGATGATCTGAAACAGCTTATACTGTTGAGCATGATCGAAGATAGGGACCTGAATGAAGATCCTGAAATGATGTTCCAATGCTGCCACCGTGACGGTGGATTCACGATAAGCCACCCAAAGCTCATCGCTGGAAATTGACCATCCTCTAGGTAATTGTCGGTTGACATTTTTAATCACTGCGTTAAATCGTGCTGGGAAAACGATTTGAGGGGCTAAATGCCCGTTTGCTAATAGACTGAATCCTATGTTGAGGCTATCGGCAAGTTGGTGTAGCCATTGCAGGATTTGATTCAGCGCTTTAAACGTGTCGTCCAGCTGGAAGAAATACTCGTAATGGTCTAAGTCAAGCTCTTCTAGCTTTGTATTCCACTCTAATAATTGTGCGGTCACGCTTTGCAGGGACGCAAACTGTCCTCGGAGCTCTCTAATCAACTGAGAGTTGGCTCTGGATTCCCACAACGATTCGTTCAGAACGGTAGCTTGCTTGTCCATAATGTGTATCATTTCCTTTTGATTCAGTTTAACCTGTTGCACCTGACTGTTTAATTCTTCTAGGTCCTGCTGTGTTGAAACGCCAAAAAGCCATTTGAGAGCTGATCCACCTCCGTCGATGAGACTACGTCGGTTTCTTGGGTTGGTGTTTAAGGCTTCTTTCACGGTCACGAATTGCTCGGTCACGCTCTCCAGTTCCTTCGAGAAACTTCGTAATTTCCTGAAAATTCTTTTGGCTGCTATTTTTTGTGGTCGAGATCCTTGCTGTTTCCACTTGTCTGCCACTGCTTGCTGTTGGAGAATTTTCTGTTGCAAGTAAGCTATTGCTGCTCCAGCCGGCCCTAAATCGAGGTCAGTTACGATTGTCCATGCTGATTCGCTGAAAGCGACATCTACATGTTCTTTAAAAATCGTGTTTTCTCTCAGGATCAGTGCCGTAACCATTGGTGGATTGAAAACCGTAAACAGGAGCATCAAGAATGGTACCAAGCAAGTTAGGTACCTAGCGGGTGGTCTTCTGTTACGGATAGGCCTTTGAGCTGGTACTACTTCAGTTGAAGTGGGGGGCGCTACCATGATGCCATCTGCTGTGGGATGTTCGGTAACTGTTTGCTTGTCATCTGCTACCGCTTGAGGGCTGGTAACTGCTGGTACATCTTGTGATTTAATTTCTTGATCTTCCCTGTGTTCTTTTTCAGTGGTTTCTTCTAAATTGTTTGGAGCTATTTCTTGTGGGAGCTGCCATTCATTTGAGGCTTCAAAGATTGGCTTCATACGGATGACGTGCACAATATCCGTTTTCCCTCGACCGGTTGCTGATGTCACCTCATAATTCACCGGCGTGGTTTTCCTCAACACTTTAAAAGGTCCCAACCATCGGTGTAGGAGTTTTTCGGATTTTCCCACTTTTCTGAATGGTTTGTACACTAGCACTAAATCTCCGGATTGGAAGGACAGATCCCGATGATGTGAGTCGTACCTCTCTTTCTGTTTGTTTTTTACCTCTTCCATTCTAGTTTTCACTATTTCTTTAGCTGTCCATAATTCGATCAATAGGCGATCTGCGTAATCTCTTGTGGCGCCATCTTCTGTCAACAATGGATTCGGATCCGCGCCCAGCTCCAAGTCGATTGGTAATTTCGGCTCGCGTCCGTAGAGGGGAAAGAATGGAGAGTATCCTGTGGATTCTTGCCTGGCTGTGTTGTACGCAAAGCACACATACTGTAGGGTCTCATCCCAATCCCGCTGGTCAGTACTAACATACATGGAAAGCATTGCTGCTAACGTATGATTCATTCTTTCCACAGCCCCGTTTGCTTGAGGATGATAACTGGATGTTGTTTTGTGGTTGGTGTGTAACTTTTTGACCACTGCTTGAGTTAACTCAGCAACGAAGCATTTTCCTCGATCAGTGATGATTTGTTCTGGAGCTCCATGGCGAAGAAAAATTTGGTTAACGAAGAACTCAGTGACATCTTCTGCTTTGCCGGTTGGCATAGCTTTCAGCTCAACCCATTTAGTCAGGTAATCTACTGCAACAATTATCATTTTGTTACCCTTGTGAGATAGAGGGAATGGCCCAAGCAGATCCATACCCATTTTCTCAAAAGGTCTTTCTACTTTAATGCACTGCAGGAATCCCGGAGGTTTATCTGGGACTCCTTTTCTTCCTTGACAGCTCACGCAACTCTGAACGTAGCGAGTTATGTCAAGATTCATTTTCGGCCAAAAGAATCGACTGCAAATTTTGTGGAGAGTCCGCTTGATGCCTAAATGACCGGAAACAATGTCATCGTGATAAGCTTGCAAAATTCTTTCACGACATTCCACAGGTACACATAATCTTCTGTAATTTTTTCCATCCTTAAAAGTTTCTTTGTAGAGTTTTCCGTTGCACAGAACGAAGTTTTTCACCCTTTCTTTTCCGTCCTCGAGCTTCGAGATTTTTTCGCTCCAATCACGGTGAGCTCTTTGTTTGCGGATAAATGAGCCATTTTCTTCGGGAGAAAGGATATCCACTGCGTTTGGTCCAATGGCCGCAACGATGAAACATCGATCATCTTCCATTTCTTGTTATGAAGACAAGTGTGTCTGTGTAACTGCTTTGTATTGTCTGCTGCAGCTCTCTTTATAGGCCAGCCACTCTGGCGGCCAGATCTTCAACATCTCCCCTCTGCCCATGGACAAAACACCTTTGACGGACATAGGAAAAAGATAACGACGGGCATAGGCAAATGACGGGCATAGGGAAAATTAATGTTGATTGAAGATTGACGGGTATGCAGCAAGACAACACGAATAAATCAAAACAAAATAACGTTAGGAGTTTAAGGTTTGAGATAGGGACGGCCAGAACGAGTGAAACCACGAACAGGAGTGATAGCCACAACAGGAGTTGGCTGATTAGTTGAGCTGGCTACCGGAGGAGCTGGACCGCTCACGGTCACGGCTGGAGACTCAACGGAACGACGTGATGGCGTAGACTCCTCGGGAGCACGAGTAGACGGCAGCACTTCCATCATTCCTCCTCGCGATGCAAAATTTGGGGTGGCCGGAACAGCTGCAACTTGTGGTGCTACACCACGCGGGCGATCGGTGATCAGCGTGTCACGGAAGTTGCTAGGCAGACGAATTCCAAACCCGGCGGTTGTGGAATTGTTAATGTTGATGTCTCGACGAGTTCGGCGAAACACCCGTATATCAGACAGGGCGACCACGTACGAGTCCGGTTCCTTGCATACTGACAGTATCGACCCTGGTAGCCACGCACCATACACCAGTGCTCGAACCCTCTGTCCCACCAACAGGGCTGATCCGCGAATGTCCGGTCGGCCACCATGATGAAATGCCGCCTTTGCCTGGCGCTTCTGAAGTTGTTCGTGGACAAGGGCTGCTGGTATAAATTGGGGAACGAGTCGATTAGGCAGAAACGGAAGAACACCGCGCAGATTCCGACCCTGGAGAAGAACTGCCGGAGACGGAAGGTCAGACGACACGGGTGTTGACCGGATAGCCGCCAACGACTCCCATAGTGACCGACCGTCACTGAACATTTTAAGAATGGTCCGCTTGACTGTTTGTATGTGGCGTTCCACCAGGCCATTTGATTGTGGATAACACGGGCTGGACGAGACGGACCGGATGTTATGAGTGACACAGAAGGCTCGGAACTCGGCACAATCAAACTGTGATCCGTTGTCTGTCATCACCTCCTCTGGATATCCGAAGTCACTGAAGATTCTTTCCATTTCTGCAATGCTGGCGGCGCAAGACAGAGAGCGAAGGGGAACAGCAGCCGGCCACTTGCTGTAGGCGTCTACAACTAAAATGTAGTTGACTCCATTGAAGAAAAATAAATCAGCTGACACTAGCTGAAAAGCATGAGTCGGCAATTTTACTGGATGCAGTGGCTGAGCTGGATTTTTATGACGGTGTTCTTGGCACGTTGAGCAGCTTGCCACCATGTTTCGTATCTGCTCGTCACATCCTGGCCAATACACAGCAGACCTGGCTCGTAAAACACATTTGACTTCCCCAAAATGTCCGTCGTGGATTCCTTTTAATATTTCTTGCCGTAGGGACAGCGGAATTACTAGTCTCTCTCCGTTGAGTAACAGGCCGTCTACTTCAGCCAGGTTGTGTCGAACCGCCCAAAACGGCTTTGCTGCTACTGGACACTGTGTTTTGTGCTCCGGCCAACCACGAACAAGAACTTCTTTGACTAACATCAGTGTAGGGTCAGCCGCTGTTGCTGCTGCAAATTTTTCTCGAGTTGTAGAATGAGGAATGACACAATCCAGTACTGCATGCACTTGCTCTTCACAGCCTTGCGTAGTGTCGTCTTGAAAAAAACAAGGTGACGGAGCCCGGCTCAGCGTATCTGCTATAAATAAGTCTTTTCCTGGCTTGTACACAAGCTTAAAATCGAAACGTTGTAATTGGAGCCGCATTCTTTGAATCCTCGGAGAGCAGGACGCTATTGGTTTGTCTAACAGACCCACTAACGGCTTGTGGTCAGTTTCAACAATCACCGACTGGCCATACACGTACTGCCGAAATCTCATTAAGCCGAACTGGACAGCTAGCAGCTCTTTCTCGATTTGAAAATACCGCTTTTGAGTAATGGTGAGGGACGTGGACGAGTATGCAATCGGTTGACCGCTCTGTAGTAGCACGGCTCCAATACCGATGGGTGACGCGTCGACTGACACAACAACAGGCAGCGAATGGTTAAACAACCGTAGAACAGGAAGCAATGAAAGAGCTATTTCGTCTATTTACGTCACAGCGCCTACTGCGGGTGTGACGGAAACTAGAACGTGTAGTAAGAAAATTTGGGGAAAATTGGGTTTATATTTCATGAAATAACTTCAAAAGTAAAACTAGCTCCCGGGAATCATTTATTGGGGTGGTAAAAGATAAACCGCCGATTAAAATGAGACCTTAACGGATGAGCAGCAAACTCTAGTTCACTATCGGCAACGATTTTCGTTGTCATGCTTTTTACATAAGAGCCGTGTAAAACACGGACGCTTTTTTAAGGGGGAAAAAAAGGAGGTGACCAGCTAAAAGTGGCTGTCAATTTCACACTTTTAAAGTTATGTAAACAAAATTTTGCCAGAATATAAATGAGGGAATAACTAACAAAGTTCATTTTTTCAAATTTCTATTTTCTTGTATTTTAATAGTTTTAATCGATTCACAAAAACACGCATATTTTAAAAATTAAAATAAGTACACTAAATATTAATATTTTTCGGGAGCTTTTTAACAGGGCATAGATCAAAGGGATATAAACACAGCTCATGTAAAAAAAAACTTATTGCAATTTGTTTGGGGTTCAACATACACTTTTTGCTAGCCCGACCGGACTATAAGTTGTGTAGGCGACAACGTACCAGAACCGCTCGTAGATTCACTTGAAGTTCTTCTTTGGTCTCCCCCGTCACCAAGAAGTCGTCAAAGTATATAAACACGCCATTCAAATCTCCAAAGAAGTCGGACATAGTTTGTAGGTAAACTTCAGGGGCCGATTTCAGCCCAAACGGCAGCCTGAGGTACCTGTAACGACCTTTTGGTGTTGCCATGGTGCAAAGATAAGACGCTTCATTAGTCAAGGGAATTTGGTAGAACCCGGAAGCAGCATCCAGGCTGCAAAAATAGCGAGCTTTACTTAGTTTGCTGAACAGCTGTTCAACAGTGGGGACCGAAAAATGCTGTCGTTGTATTGCTTTGTTAAGCTCCGATGGGTCCAAACAGATCCGGACATCTCCATCCGGTTTTCCAACCACCATCATTCTGCTTACCCATTCTGTGGGTTCTTGAACAGGCGTTATTATTCCTTCAGTTACCATTTCCTCCAGCTTCTTGTAGACTCGTTCTTCCAATTTAAACGGAAGCCGTCCTGCTGCACAGATAACTGGGTCAACTTTGTTAGCTCCTGACAATAACTTAATGTCATATTCAACAGGTACTTTACCTAGGCCAGTGAAGACATCTAAGAACTCGTGCACTATAGGTGGCTGTTGTGTAGAGACCGCAGAATGCAGTGAATCAATCCGTTGAATGAGCTTGAGTTCTTCACACGTTCGTAAGCCCAAAATTGCTGGCTGGCCCGGTTCTTCGACAACAACAAAGTCGGTGACGAAAACAGTGCTTCGATGTTCTACCTTTGCCGTGTGCAGACCCAGTACTTTGAGAAATCCACCTTTTGCTCCGTAGCTGCGGACAGTCGGACCAGGGCGTAGACGTTGGCACTGTTTAGGTAGACGACTGTAGAACTCGTAGGGCAGAATGTTGCATGTCGCTCCAGAATCTAGTTTAAAGTTGACTTCCACGCCATCCAGCGACAATTTTTGATACCACTCGCTCCCTTTTACACTTGACTTGAGCATATGACTCACAAAGTAATCTTCTCCAAACAGGGAAGGATGGGATGGCGGATATGGCGGATATGGTGGATATACCATGGCTGTACCGCCTTCATCAACATTACCAACAAACTACTGTTGTTCTTCAAGTGTGTGTACTCTGCCTGGGGGAGGTGGCTGTGAAGACGCGTTGTTCTGAGGTGCCACCTGACGTGCATTTCTGGAAGGACAACGGTTTGCGTAATGGCCCATTACACCGCAACGGAAACACTCAACGCTGTCCACACGGCATTGACCTTTTTTATGTCGCCTTCCACAATCACTGCACGAAATAAATTGACCTTCTGACGAATAATTAGCTGCTGATTGTCTTTGATTTGCTGGAACGCGTTGTTCGGATGTACCACCTGCTGATGATTGTGAACCCGGTCTTCGATCTGGCTTCCGGCCGGATTGTCGAGATTGGACAGCATGGGCAGACTCTACTGCCGGAGTGTTGATCTGTGTTTGTTGCAACTTTGCTGACTCACACGCTCGAACGATTTCACACGCTTTGACGATCAGCAAGTCTTTTTCAAAAAGCAATTTTTCACGAACCAACGGATCAGCAATCCCCAACACAATCTGGTCACGTAATACTGAATCAGTATTATCGCCGTACCCACACGTCCTAACCAGTCCTCGTAATTCAGTTAGCCACGTGTCAAACGTTTCACTAGCAAGTTGCTGACGTCTCAAAAATTTAAATCTCTCAAACACCTCACTGCGACATGGTTCAAAATGATCTGTGAATTTGGCCAGCACAGGAGCGATTTTTCTAGAATCAGTTTCTGGTGTGAAGGCAAAGGTGTCGTAAATCTTCAGACCCTCGCTGCCAAGTAAAGTAATTAGGACACCCACCAACGTTTCTTCATCAGGTGGATTAGCAGGCGAGTTCGTTGCTACAACATACCACTTAAATTGTCGTACCCACACGCTCCACTGAGCAGCCAAGTCAGTGGTACTGAACGAAAAAGTTTCCGGTGCTTTTAATGACGACGCCATTGTCAGTCTAAGCACAAATAAAGTAACTTCACTCTCACACACCACAGGATGCAAAAGATAAAGGCAGATGAACAAGAGTTACTGTCCTGACAAAATGGAGCAACCACGCTACTCTCGGCTCACACTTTGCAGACGACGCACTTCTGACACCATGTTATGAAGACAAGTGTGTCTGTGTAACTGCTTTGTATTGTCTGCTGCAGCTCTCTTTATAGGCCAGCCACTCTGGCGGCCAGATCTTCAACATTTCTTCGATCTGCTGAAGCGGGTTTCGTGAGAGGCAGTCGGTGTTGTCGTGTGTTTTCCCACTACGATATACGATAGTTATATCGTACTCCTAAAGCGAGAGACTCCAACGCGCTAAACGTCCGGCGAGGTCCCGCTTGCTCATTAACCAACACAACGCTTGATGATCGGTGATCACTTTCACTTGACAACCCCACACAAAACATCGAAACTTGGTAAGGCACCATACTAATGCAAGACATTCTTTCTCCGTGATAGAATAATTTGTTTCTGATTTCGATAGTAAGCGGCTTGCGTAAGCTACTGGTCTTTCAACTCCATCGATGCGCTGTGCTAGTACACCTCCTATGCCGAAACCGCAGGCGTCCGGTAGAATTTCCATCGGTAACTCGTAGTTTGGGTGAGCTAGCACTGGAGCTGATGTAAGTGCTGCTTTTAGAGCGTTGAAGCTACTAACTTGATCCGTTCCCCAAATGAATGGAATGTCTTTCTTTGTTAGCGATGTGAGCGGACGTGCGATGGCTGCAAAATTCTGGATGTGTTGTGCCGGTAATAGAAGCACAATCCCAGGAAGCTTTGTACTCGTTTGACTTTATTTGCTGTTGAATGGCCTACTCCTGGAGATGGAAAATTTTCCACCACCTCTAGTTTTTCAGGATCCGGACCAACACCTTCCTTGGTAACGACGTGACCTAATACTTTTAATGTATTCTTAGCAAATGAGCACTTTGACCATTTTAGTTTCAGGTTGGCTTTTGCAAGGCAATCCAACACTGATTGGAGTCGTTCTAAATGTTGTTCGAACGTTGCCGAGTAGACGATGACGTCATCTAGGTACACCAGGCACGTTGTCCATCGAAGTCCGGCTAAAATAATATCCATTGCCCGCTGAAATGTGCCCGGGGCATAATTTAATCCAAATGGAAGAGCACGGAACTGATATAATCCATCCGCGATTACGAAAGCTGTTTTCGGTCTATCCTTGCTGGCAACTGGCACCTGGTGATATCCGGATTGGAGATCCATGCTGGAGAAGATTGTAGCCCCCTCCAGGCGGCTCAATGTATCGTCCACACGAGGCAGCGGGTAGGAATCTTTTACGGTCACTGCATTAAGTTTGCGATAATCAACACAAAAACGCCAAGTTCCATCTTTCTTCTTTACTAGGACCACAGGCGAAGACCAAGGGCTGTCCGAGTGTTCAATTATTCCCTGGCGTAACGTTCCTTCCACCTGTTACTGGATCACAGCTCGTTCCTTTCCAGGCACTCTTATAAGGAAGCTGGTGAATTGGAGGGTTAACTCCAGTGTTAATGTCGTGCTCTACCAACGTACAGTGCCCCAAATCATCTTCACTAAATGCGAAACAGCTGATGGAACTTTTAAGAATTTTCAATACCTCACTTTTTTTATCCTGGTGCAGGTTTTCTCCAATTCTGCTTTTCAAATTATCCAATAATTTTTTAGTTTTTTCATCCATTTCTTCAATCGTAGCATTTGTTCCTGAAACTTCACCAGATTCTTCTGCTTTTTCCACTTCTTGGATTTCTTCTAAAGTCCCCAATGTTACACCTTTCTCCAGCCACACTGATTTGGGAGACAGATTTGCTACAGGAATGTTTTCCAGGTCCTTCTGCATAAGGGCGTGACCCGTAGACAGACTTGTCGTGGCCATCAGTGAAACTGATGGTTTCAGGACACAAGCGCCTTCCAGTTTACTAGAAACTTTCGTTGGAACCGGTTTAATTGAATACGCTGGAATTTCCTGACGCTCGTTGGATACTAACACAGTATCTTCTGTTTCTTCCTTCGCAGGGAGGGAAATTACTCCAAGCAGTAAATCACCCATAGTGAGAAGAGGTTTCTCCGCCTGGTAATTAATCCGTATAGATCCAAATTGTTTGAGAAAATCATTTCCCATCAAAAATTCAATTCCTGACATTGCCATAACGATTGCTTTTCCTTTCACAGATCTGTTTTTGTGCGTCACCAGGATTTCGGCTGCTCATTCGGGCATCACTCGTGAACCGTTCGCGAGAATAATTCCGGAACCACTCCATGGCTGCTGAACGAATTGTGTTTTCTTCAATAATTCAGGAGAGATAACTGTCACTGATGCACCAGTGTCAATCACTGCTGTTGCATTCACCTAACCACAAAACACAGGTTCTTTAATCAAGTTGGTTCCATCGAAGTTCAACAGGTGTTTTTCTTCCTGTACGTTAGGAGCTTGGGTCACCAGATTTACTGCTGTATTCGCCGTTGACGACGTAGCTGGCGCTGTATCCCGTGTCGGAGCTTTATAATTTGGAGATTCTGGATTTTTGAAACAGTGCCGAGCGACGTGCCTGGGTTTCTTGCAATGGAAACAAAATGGTCTCCCGTCAGTAGAACGTCCTTTTGGCTTGTAGGGCCCTTTTGCTTTCTCTTGCTCGTTCTTCTCCTTTGCCATTCATTTCTCACACGTGTCTTGGATTAACTCACGCATTGACTTCATAAATTCTGCTTGCTGGTCTGGATAGACGACGGAAAGGTTTGGTGCCTGCTCAAGAGGTTTCTGTGGTTCCATTGCCGCGTCCTTCAATCCTCTTGCTTCTGACATGAGCGACGCTTCCGTATAAGCTTTTGCCAGTGTTAAAAACTCTTCACATGTTTTAGGTTTCAACGGGTAAATTTTTCTAAGAAGAGCTGGTCGAAGGCCTCGAAAAAGGTGCTCCAATCGGTGTGCTTCCGACATATTCGAGTCGACCAGTCTGCAAAGGTTGAGGATTTCATAATAGTACCTAACAGTTGGCTCATCCATTCCTTGTGTTCTGCTTCTTAGTCTTGTTTCTTGGAAAAGGCCATAGTTGTCCGGTTGAAACTCTTTTAAAAACATCGAACGAAGACCGGTAACTGCAGGTGTGGTAGGGTTCCCTCCTGCAGCAGGTTGTGCTGTCGTGACTTCCCAGTCGTTCGGGATTCTTGCACACAGGAACCAGTTTTTTGCAGTATCGTCCAAGTACATATTAAAGTTATTACGTTTTTCGGCGTCACCCCATCTATTATGGGAGGAAATTGTCTCGTAGCGCTCCATCCATTGGCGCGCATCTTCATCCGGACTACCTCGAAAGATAGGCGGGCTAATAAATTTTCTGACAGCTGCCATAGCTTGTCTTTGTGGCTGCACAATATGCCCTGACGGCACTGTAAATTGTTGTCCACTGACTGGAACAACTGGACTTGCAGTTCTCAAAACGACCTCGGTTTCTGAATCCGAGTCTGAATCTCTTCCAGTCTCGACTGATTCACCCTGACTATCAGCTTCTTCGGTCAAATGGTCCTTTGGAATAGGACCTTCAAAATTTAGGGCTTCACCAACAAAGGAAGTTCCACTCTCCAACGATGAGGCTGGGGTAGGTGAAATTTCTACCGGAACGCTTGACAGTTCTCGAACGGATGTAATCGTCGGCTGGGGTCTCTTGGGCAACTAGGTAGCCGTGGGTTTGTCCTCTTCGGCATCGGCTAACAATGACTGCAGCACGACTTCGTTTACTCTCAGGCAACGAGCTGCGTCTTCAATAATTGCCACACCGCAGCAAAAAATTCGTTACTTACTGGTAACGAGCTGCGTCTCAAAAATTAAAACTCTGCAGCACTAATTCGTCACTTACGCGCAACGTGCTGCGTCTCCACCAATTGTCACACGAGTTGAATTAGAACAAGAACAAACGAATACAACAAGTGATGACTTAAATTCTAAACAATGGTTTAACTCAAACAAAAGGGATAACCATTACCAAAAGTTGGATAAGCGTCTGAAGACCTCTTGGGAAACCAGGAAACTCGTCTATTACCGAAATTTTACACTTGCATTTATACTGCTATGCTAATTACGCCCCTTCCGGAGCGCATGTCTCCGTATCTACTTCTAGCACTGATTATCTGCAATGATTCATTCCCACGGTCGCAGAGTAGTTCAATGAGCGGGTGAATCATCTCTGTGAAGAGATAAACATTTACCCTTTTTCAACCGCGACAATATTATGAGTTTATACTTCTAAATGTAAACAGAATCAAATATACTTGTATTCAATGTGAATACACTGTGATACCATGAGTTTTAACTTCTATATGTAAAGAGGATCAAATATACTTGTATTCAATGTGAATACACTGTGATTCCATGAGTTTTTACTTCTATATGTAAAAAGGATCAAATATACTTGTATTCAATGTGAATACACTGTTATATTATGAGATTATACTTCTACATGTAAACAGAATCAAATATACCTTTAATTCAATGTAAATACACTGTTATACCATGAGTTTTTACTTCTATATGTAAACAACATCAAATATACTTGTATTCAATGTGAATTCACTGTTATATTATGAGTTTATACTTCTACATGTAAACAGAATCAAATATACTTGTATTCAATGTGAATACACTGTTATATTATGATTTTATACTTCTACATGTAAACAGAATCAAATATACTTGTATTCAAGGTGAATACACTGTGATACCATGAGTTTTTACTTCTATATGTAAACAGGATCAAATATACTTGTATTCAATGTGAATACACTGTTATATTATGAGTTTATAATTCTACATGTAAACAGAATCAAATATACTTGTATTCAATGTGAATACACTGTGATACCATGGGTTTTAATTTCTATATGTAAAAAGGATCAAATATACTTTTATTCAATGTGAATACACTGTTATACCATGAGTTTTTACTTCTATATGTAAACAGGATCAAATATACTTGTATTCAATGTGAATACACTGTGATACCATGAGTTTTTACTTCTATATGTAAACAGGACTAAATATACTTCTATTCAATGTGAATACACTTTTATATTATGAGTTTATACTTCTACATGTAAACCGAATCAAATATACTTGTATATAATGTTAATACACTGTTATACCATGAGTTTTTACTTCTTTATGTAAACCGGATCAAATATACTTTTATTCAATGTGAATACACTGTTATATTATGAGTTTATACTTCTACATGTAAACAGAATCAAATATACTTGTATTCAATGTGAATACACTGTTATATTATCAGTTTATACTTCTACGACTAAACAGAATCAAATATACTTCTATTTAATGTGAATACATTGTTATACCCTGAGGTTTTACTTCTATATGTAAACAGGAAAAAATATACTTGTATTCAATGTGAATACACTGTTATATTATGAGTTTATACTTCTACATGTAAACAGAATCAAATATACTTGTAGTCAATGTAAAGACACTGTGATACCATGAGTTTTGACTTCTATATGTAAACGTGATCAAATATACTTGTATTCAATGTGAATTCACTGTTATATTATGAGTTTATACTTCTACATGTAAACAGAATCAAATATACTTGTATTCAATGTTAATACACTGTTATATTATGATTTTATTTTTCTACATGTAAACAGAATCAAATATTCTTGTATTCAATGTGAATACACTGTGATACCATGAGTTTTTACTTCTAAATGTAAACAGGATCAAATATACTTGTATTCAATGTCAATACACTGTTATATTATGAGTTTATAATTCTACATGTAAACAGAATCAAATATACTTGTATTCAATGTGAATACACTGTGATACCATGAGTTTTAACTTCTATATGTAAAAAGGATCAAATATACTTGTATTCAATGTGAATACACTGTGATACCATGAGTTTTTACTTTTATATGTAAACAGGATCAAATATACTTGTATTCAATGTGAATACACTGTGATACCATGAGTTTTTACTTCTATATGTAAACAGGACTAAATATACTTCTATTCAATGTGAATACACTATTATATTATGAGTTTTACTTCTACATGTAAACAGAATCAAATATACTTGTATATAATGTGAATACATTGTTTTACCATGAGTTTTTACTTCTATATGTAAACAGGATCAAATATACTTGTATTCAATGTGAATACCCTGTTATATTATGAGTTTATACTTCTACATGTAAACAGAATCAAATATACTTGTATTCAATGTTAAGACACTGTGATACCATGCGTTTTTACTTCTATATGTAAACGTGATCAAATATACTTGTATTCAATGTGAATACACTGTTATATCAAGAGATTATACTTCTACATGTAAACAGAATCAAATATACTTGTATTCAATGTGAATACACTGTTATACTATAAGTTTATACTTCTACATGTAAACAGAATCAAATATACTTGTATTCAATGTGAATACACTGTGATACCATGAGTTTTATGTTCTATATCTAAAAAGGATCCAATATACTTGTATTCAATGTGAATCACTGTTATATTAAGAGTTTATACTTCTACATGTTAACAGAATCAAATATACTTGTATTCAATGTGAATACACTGTTATACCATGAGTTTTTACTTCTATATGTAAACAAGATCAAATATACTTGTATTCAATGTGAATACACTGTTATATTATGATTTTATACTTCTACATGTAAACAGAATCAAATATACTTGTATTCAATGTGAATACACTGTGTTACCATGAGTTTTAACTTCTATCTGTAAAAAGGATCAAATATACTTGTATTCAATGTGAATACACTGTGATACCATGAGTTTTTACTTCTATATATAAACAGGATCAAATTTACTTGTATTCAATGTAAATACACTGTTATATCATGAGTTTTTACTTCTATATGTAAACAGGATCAAATATACTTGTATTCAATGTGAATACACTGTTCTATTATGAATTTATACTTCTACATGTAAACAGATTCAAATATACTTGTATTCAATATGAATACACTGTTATATTATGAGTTTATACTTCTACATGTAAACAGAATCAAATATACTTGTATTCAATGTGAATACACTGTTATACCATGAGTTTTTACTTCTATATGTAAACAGGATCAAATATACTTGTATTCAATGTGAAAACATTGTTTTATTATGAGTTTATACTTCTACATGTAAACAGAATCAAATAAACTTGTATTAAATGTGAATACAAAGTGATACCATGAGTTATAACTTCTATATGTAAACAGGATCAAATATACTTGTATTCAATGTGAATACACTGTTATATTATGAGTTTATACTTCTTCATGTAAACAGAATAAAATATACTTGTATTCAATGTGAATACACTGTGATACCATGAGTTTTAACTTATTATTTAAACAGGATCAGATATATATGTATTCAACACGAATACACTGTTATATTAGGAGTTTTTACTTGTATATGTAAACAGGATCAAATATACTTGTATTCAATGTGAATACACTGTAATATTATGAGTTTATACTTCTACATGTAAACAGAACCAAATATACTTGTATTCAATGTAAATACACTGTGATACCATGAGTTTTTACTTCTATATGTAAACAGGAACAAATATACTTGTATTCAATGTACATACACTGTTATAGCATGAGTTTTTACTTCTATATGTAAACAGGATCAAATATAATTGTATTCAATGTGAATACACTGTTATATTATCAGTTTATACTTCTACGTGTAAACACAATCAAATATACTTCTATTCAATGTGAATACACTGTTATACCATGAGTTTTTACTTCTAAATTTAAACAAAATCAAATATACTTGTATTCAATGTGAATACACTGTTATACCATGAGTTTTTACTTCTATATGTAAACAGGATCAAACATACTTGTATTCAATGTGAATTCACTGTTATATTATGATATTATACTTCTACATGTAAACAGAATCAAATATACTTGTATTCAATGTGAATACACTGTTATATTATGATTTTATACTTCTACATGTAAACAGAATCAAATATACTTGTATTCAATGTGAATACACTGTGTTACCATGAGTTTTAACTTCTATCTGTAAAAAGGATCAAATATACTTGTATTCAATGTGAATACACTGTGATACCATGAGTTTTTACTTCTATATATAAACAGGATCAAATATACTTGTATTCAATGTAAATACACTGTTATATCATGAGTTTTTACTTCTATATGTAAACAGGATCAAATATACTTGTATTCAATGTGAATACACTGTTCTATTATGAATTTATACTTCTACATGTAAACAGATTCAAATATACTTGTATTCAATATGAATACACTGTTATATTATGAGTTTATACTTCTACATGTAAACAGAATCAAATATACTTGTATTCAATGTGAATATACTGTTATACAATGAGTTTTTACTTCTATATGTAAACAGGATCAAATATACTTGTATTCAATGTGAAAACATTGTTTTATTATGAGTTTATACTTCTACATGTAAACAGAATCAAATAAACTTGTATTAAATGTGAATACAAAGTGATACCATGAGTTATAACTTCTATATGTAAACCGGATCAAATATACTTGTATTCAATGTGAATACACTGTTATATTATGAGTTTATACTTCTTCATGTAAACAGAATAAAATATACTTGTATTCAATGTGAATACACTGTGATACCATGAGTTTTAACTTATTATTTAAACAGGATCAGATATATATGTATTCAACACGAATACACTGTTATACCACGAGTTTTTACTTGTATATGTAAACAGGATCAAATATACTTGTATTCAATGTGAATACACTGTAATATTATGAGTTTATACTTCTACATGTAAACAGAACCAAATATACTTGTATTCAATGTAAATACACTGTGATACCATGAGTTTTTACTTCTATATGTAAACAGGAACAAATATACTTGTATTCAATGTACATACACTGTTATAGCATGAGTTTTTACTTCTATATGTAAACAGGATCAAATATAATTGTATTCAATGTGAATACACTGTTATATTATCAGTTTATACTTCTACGTGTAAACACAATCAAATATACTTCTATTCAATGTGAATACACTGTTATACCATGAGTTTTTACTTCTAAATTTAAACAAAATCAAATATACTTGTATTCAATGTGAATACACTGTTATACCATGAGTTTTTACTTCTATATGTAAACAGGATCAAACATACTTGTATTCAATGTAAATTCACTGTTATATTATGATATTATACTTCTACATGTAAACAGAATCAAATATACTTGTATTCAATGTGAATACACTGTTATATTATGAGTTTATACTTCTACATGTAAACAGAATCAAATATACTTGTATTCAATGTGAATACACTGTGATACCATAAGTTTTTACTTCTATATGTAAAAAGGATCAAATATACTTGTATTCAATGTGAATACACTGTGATACCATGAGTTTTTACTTCTATATGTAAACAGGATCAAATATACTTGTATACAATGTGAATACACTGTTATACTATAAATTTATACTTCTACATGTAAACAGAATCAAATATACTTGAATTCAATGTGAATACACTGTTATACCATGAGTTTTTTCTTCTATATGTAAACAGGATCAAATATACTTGTATTCAATGTGAATTCATTGTTATATTATGAGATTAAACTTCTACATGTAAACAGAATCAAACATACTTGTATTCAATGTGAATACACTGTTATATTATGAGTTTATACTTCTACATGTAAACAGAATCAAATATACCTGTATTCAATGTGAATACACTGTGATACCATGAGTTTTTACTTCTATATGTAAACAGGATCAAATATACTTGTATTCAATATGAATACACTGTTATACCATGAGTTTTTACTTCTATATGTAAACAGGAACAAATATACTTGTATTCAATGTGAATACCCTGTTATATTATGAGTTTATACTTCTACATGTAAACAGAATCAAATATCCTTCTATTCAATGTGAATACACTTTTATACCATGATTTTTTTCTTCTATATGTAAACAGGATCAAATATACTTGTGTTCAATGTGAATTCATTGTTATATTATGAGATTATACTTCTACATGTAAACAGAATCAAATATACTGGTATTCAATGTGAATACACTGTTATATTATGAGTTTATACTTCTACATGCAAACAGAATCAAATATACTTGTATTCAATGTGAATACACTGTGATACCATTAGTTTTTACTTCTATATGTAAACAGGATCAAAAATACTTGTATTCAATGTGAATACACTGTTATACCATGAGTTTTTACTTCTATATGTAAACAGGATCAAATATACTTGTATTCAATGTGAATACACTGTTATATTATGAGTTAATACTTCTACATGTAAACAGAATCAAATATACTTGTATTCAATGTAAATACACTGTGATACAATTAGTTTTTACTTCTATATGTAAACAGGAACAAATATACTTGTATTCAATGTACATACACTGTTATAGCATGAGTTTTTACTTCTATATGTAAACAGGATCAAATATACTTGTATTCAATGTGAATACACTTTTATATTATGAGTTTATACTTCTACATGTAAACAGAATCAAATATCCTTCTATTAAATGTGAATACACTGTTATACCATGATTTTTTACTTCTGTATGTAAACAGGATCAAATATACTTGTATTCAATGTGAATCCATTGTTATATTATGAGATTATACTTCTAAATGTAAACAGAATCAAATATACTTGTATTCAATGTGAATACACTGTTATATTATGAGTTTATACTTCTACATGTAAAAAGAATCAAATATAGTTGTATTCAATGTGAATATACTGTTATACAATGAGTTTTTACTTCTATTTGTAAACAGGATCAAATATACTTGTATCTAATGTGAATACACTGTTATATTATAAGTTTGTACTTCTACATGTAAACAGAATCAAATATACTTGTATTCAATGTGATTACACTGTGATACCATGAGTTTTAACTTCTATATGTAAAGAGGATCAAATATACTTGTATTCAATGTGAATACACTGTGATACCATGAGTTTTTACTTCTATATGTAAACAGGATCAAATATACTTGTATTCAATGTGAATACACTGTTATATTATGAGTTTATACTTCTACTTGTAAACAGAATTAAATATCCTTCTATTCAATGTGAATACACTGTTATACCATGACTTTTTACTTCTATATGTAAACAGGAACAAATATACTTGTATTCAATGTGAATACACTGTTATATTATGAGTTTATACATCTACATGTAAACAGAATCAAATATCCTTCTATTCAATGTGAATACACTGTTATACCATGATTTTTTTCTTCTATATATAAACAGGATCAAATATACTTGTGTTCAATGTGAATTCATTGTTATATTATGAGATTATACTTCTACATGTAAACAGAATCAAATATACTTGTATTCAATGTGAATACAATGTTATATTATGAGTTTATACTTCTACATGTAAACAGAATCAAATATACTTGTATTCAATGTGAATACACTGTGATACCATAAGTTTTTACTTCTATATGTAAACAGGATCAAAAATACTTGTATTCAATGTGAATACACTGTTATACCATGAGTTTTTACTTCTATATGTAAACAGGATCAAATATACTTGTATTCAATGTGAATACACTGTTATATTATGAGTTAATACTTCTACATGTAAACAGAATCAAATATACTTGTATTCAATGTAAATACACTGTGATACAATGAGTTTTTACTTCTATATGTAAACAGGAACAAATATACTTGTATTCAATGTACATACACTGTTATAGCATGAGTTTTTACTTCTATATGTAAACAGGATCAAATATACTTGTATTCAATGTGAATACACTTTTATATTATGAGTTTATACTTCTACATGTAAACAGAATCAAATATCCTTCTATTAAATGTGAATACACTGTTATACCATGATTTTTTACTTCTATATGTAAACAGGATCAAATATACTTGTATTCAATGTGAATCCATTGTTATATTATGAGATTATACTTCTAAATGTAAACAGAATCAAATATACTTGTATTCAATGTGAATACACTGTTATATTATGAGTTTATACTTCTACATGTAAAAAGAATCAAATATAGTTGTATTCAATGTGAATATACTGTTATACAATGAGTTTTTACTTCTATTTGTAAACAGGATCAAATATACTTGTATCTAATGTGAATACACTGTTATATTATAAGTTTGTACTTCTACATGTAAACAGAATCAAATATACTTGTATTCAATGTGATTACACTGTGATACCATGAGTTTTAACTTCTATATGTAAAGAGGATCAAATATACTTGTATTCAATTTGAATACACTGTGATACCATGAGTTTTTACTTCTATATGTAAACAGGATCAAATATACTTGTATTCAATGTGAATACACTGTTATATTATGAGTTTATACTTCTACTTGTAAACAGAATTAAATATCCTTCTATTCAATGTGAATACACTGTTATACCATGACTTTTTACTTCTATATGTAAACAGGATCAAATATACTTGTATTCAATGTGAATTCATTGTTATATTATGAGATTAAACTTCTACATGTAAACAGAATCAAACATACTTGTATTCAATGTGAATACACTGTTATATTATGAGTTTATACTTCTACATGTAAACAGAATCAAATATACTTGTATTCAATGTGAATACTATGTGATACCATGAGTTTTTACTTCTATATGTAAACAGGATCAAATATACTTGTATTCAATATGAATACACTGTGATACCATGAGTTTTTACTTCTATATGTAAACAGGAACAAATATACTTGTATTCAATGTGAATACACTGTTATATTATGAGTTTATACTTCTACATGTAAACAGAATCAAATATCCTTCTATTCAATGTGAATACACTGTTATACCATGATTTTTTTCTTCTATATATAAACAGGATCAAATATACTTGTGTTCAATGTGAATTCATTGTTATATTATGAGATTATACTTCTACATGTAAACAGAATCAAATATACTTGTATTCAATGTGAATACAATGTTATATTATGAGTTTATACTTCTACATGTAAACAGAATCAAATATACTTGTATTCAATGTGAATACACTGTGATACCATAAGTTTTACTTCTATATGTAAACAGGATCAAAAATACTTGTATTCAATGTGAATACACTGTTATACCATGAGTTTTTACTTCTATATGTAAACAGGATCAAATATACTTGTATTCAATGTGAATACACTGTTATATTATGAGTTAATACTTCTACATGTAAACAGAATCAAATATACTTGTATTCAATGTAAATACACTGTGATACAATGAGTTTTTACTTCTATATGTAAACAGGAACAAATATACTTGTATTCAATGTACATACACTGTTATAGCATGAGTTTTTACTTCTATATGTAAACAGGATCAAATATACTTGTATTCAATGTGAATACACTTTTTTATTATGAGTTTATACTTCTACATGTAAACAGAATCAAATATCCTTCTATTAAATGTGAATACACTGTTATACCATGATTTTTTACTTCTATATGTAAACAGGATCAAATATACTTGTATTCAATGTGAATCCATTGTTATATTATGAGATTATACTTCTAAATGTAAACAGAATCAAATATACTTGTATTCAATGTGAATACACTGTTATATTATGAGTTTATACTTCTACATGTAAAAAGAATCAAATATAGTTGTATTCAATGTGAATATACTGTTATACAATGAGTTTTTACTTCTATTTGTAAACAGGATCAAATATACTTGTATCTAATGTGAATACACTGTTATATTATAAGTTTGTACTTCTACATGTAAACAGAATCAAATATACTTGTATTCAATGTAATTACACTGTGATACCATGAGTTTTAACTTCTATATGTAAAGAGGATCAAATATACTTGTATTCAATGTGAATACACTGTGATACCATGAGTTTTTACTTCTATATGTAAACAGGATCAAATATACTTGTATTCAATGTGAATACACTTTTATATTATGAGTTTATACTTCTACATGTAAACAGAATCAAATATCCTTCTATTAAATGTGAATACACTGTTATACCATGAGTTTTTACTTCTATATGTAAACAGGATCAAATATACTTGTATTCAATGTGAATCCATTGTTATATTATGAGATTATACTTCTAAATGTAAACAGAATCAAATATACTTGTATTCAATGTGAATACACTGTTATATTATGAGTTTATACTTCTACATGTAAAAAGAATCAAATATAGTTGTAATCAATGTGAATATACTGTTATACAATGAGTTTTTACTTCTATTTGTAAACAGGATCAAATATACTTGTATCTAATGTGAATACACTGTTATATTATAAGTTTGTACTTCTACATGTAAACAGAATCAAATATACTTGTATTCAATGTGATTACACTGTGATACCATGAGTTTTAACTTCTATATGTAAAGAGGATCAAATATACTTGTATTCAATGTGAATACACTGTGATACCATGAGTTTTTACTTCTATATGTAAACAGGATCAAATATACTTGTATTCAATGTGAATACACCGTTATATTATGAGTTTATACTTCTACTTGTAAACAGAATTAAATATCCTTCTATTCAATGGGAATACACTGTTATACCATGACTTTTTACTTCTATATGTAAACAGGATCAAATATACTTGTATTCAATGTGAATTCATTGTTATATTATGAGATTAAACTTCTACATGTAAACAGAATCAAACATACTTGTATTCAATGTGAATACACTGTTATATTATGAGTTTATACTTCTACATGTAAACAGAATCAAATATACTTGTATTCAATGTGAATACACTGTGATACCATGAGTTTTTACTTCTATATGTAAACAGGATCAAATATACTTGTATTCAATATGAATACACTGTTATACCATGAGTTTTTACTTCTATATGTAAACAGGAACAAATATACTTGTATTCAATGTGAATACACTGTTATATTATGAGTTTATACTTCTACATGTAAACAGAATCAAATATCCTTCTATTCAATGTGAATACACTGTTATACCATGATTTTTTTCTTCTATATATAAACAGGATCAAATATACTTGAGTTCAATGTGAATTCATTGTTATATTATGAGATTATACTTCTACATGTAAACAGAATCAAATATACTTGTATTCAATGTGAATACAATGTTATATTATGAGTTTATACTTCTACATGTAAACAGAATCAAATATACTTGTATTCAATGTGAATACACTGTGATACCATAAGTTTTTACTTCTATATGTAAACAGGATCAAAAATACTTGTATTCAATGTGAATACACTGTTATACCATGAGTTTTTACTTCTATATGTAAACAGGATCAAATATACTTGTATTCAATGTGAATACACTGTTATATTATGAGTTAATACTTCTACATGTAAACAGAATCAAATATACTTGTATTCAATGTAAATAAACTGTGATACAATGAGTTTTTACTTCTATATGTAAACAGGAACAAATATACTTGTATTCAATGTACATACACTGTTATAGCATGAGTTTTTACTTCTATATGTAAACAGGATCAAATATACTTGTATTCAATGTGAATACACTTTTATATTATGAGTTTATACTTCTACATGTAAACAGAATCAAATATCCTTCTATTAAATGTGAATACACTGTTATACCATGATTTTTTACTTCTATATGTAAACAGGATCAAATATACTTGTATTCAATGTGAATCCATTGTTATATTATGAGATTATACTTCTAAATGTAAACAGAATCAAATATACTTGTATTCAATGTGAATACACTGTTATACCATGAGTTTTACTTCTACATGTAAACAGAATCAAATATAGTTGTATTCAATGTGAATATACTGTTATACAATGAGTTTTTACTTCTATTTGTAAACAGGATCAAATATACTTGTATCTAATGTGAATACACTGTTATATTATAAGTTTGTACTTCTACATGTAAACAGAATCAAATATACTTGTATTCAATGTGATTACACTGTGATACCATGAGTTTTAACTTCTATATGTAAAGAGGATCAAATATACTTGTATTCAATGTGAATACACTGTGATACCATGAGTTTTTACTTCTATATGTAAACAGGATCAAATATACTTGTATTCAATGTGAATACACTGTTATATTATGAGTTTATACTTCTACTTGTAAACAGAATTAAATATCCTTCTATTCAATGTGAATACACTGTTATACCATGACTTTTTACTTCTATATGTAAACAGGATCAAATATACTTGTATTCAATGTGAATTCATTGTTATATTATGAGATTAAACTTCTACATGTAAACAGAATCAAACATACTTGTATTCAATGTGAATACACTGTTATATTATGAGTTTATACTTCTACATGTAAACAGAATCAAATATACTTGTATTCAATGTGAATACACTGTGATACCATGAGTTTTTACTTCTATATGTAAACAGGATCAAATATACTTGTATTCAATATGAATACACTGTTATACCATGAGTTTTTACTTCTATATGTAAACAGGAACAAATATACTTGTATTCAATGTGAATACACTGTTATATTATGAGTTTATACTTCTACATGTAAACAGAATCAAATATCCTTCTATTCAATGTGAATACACTGTTATACCATGATTTTTTTCTTCTATATATAAACAGGATCAAATATACTTGTGTTCAATGTGAATTCATTGTTATATTATGAGATTATACTTCTACATGTAAACAGAATCAAATATACTTGTATTCAATGTGAATACAATGTTATATTATGAGTTTATACTTCTACATGTAAACAGAATCAAATATACTTGTATTCAATGTGAATACACTGTGATACCATAAGTTTTTACTTCTATATGTAAACAGGATCAAATATACTTGTATTCAATGTGAATACACTGTTATACCATGAGTTTTTACTTCTATATGTAAACAGGATCAAATATACTTGTATTCAATGTGAATACACTGTTATATTATGAGTTAATACTTCTACATGTAAACAGAATCAAATATACTTGTATTCAATGTAAATACACTGTGATACAATGAGTTTTTACTTCTATATGTAAACAGGAACAAATATACTTGTATTCAATGTACATACACTGTTATAGCATGAGTTTTTACTTCTATATCTAAACAGGATCAAATATACTTGTATTTAATGTGAATACACTTTTATATTATGAGTTTATACTTCTACATGTAAACAGAATCAAATATCCTTCTATTAAATGTGAATACACTGTTATACCATGATTTTTACTTCTATATGTAAACAGGATCAAATATACTTGTATTCAATGTGAATTCATTGTTATATTATGAGATTATACTTCTACATGTAAACAGAATCAAACATACTTGTATTCAATGTGAATACACTGTTATATTATGAGTTTATACTTCGACATGTAAACAGAATCAAATATACTTGTATTCAATGTGAATACACTGTGATACCATGAGTTTTTACTTCTATATGTAAACAGGATCAAATATACTTGTATTCAATGTGAATACACTGTTATACCATGAGTTTTTACTTCTATATGTAAACAGGAACAAATATACTTGTATTCAATGTGAATACACTGTTATATTATGAGTTTATACTTCTACATGTAAACAGAATCAAATATCCTTCTATTCAATGTGAATACACTGTTATACCATGATTTTTTACTTCTATATTTAAACAGGATCAAATATACTTGTGTTCAATGTGAATTCATTGTTATATTATGAGATTATACTTCTACATGTAAACAGAATCAAATATACTTGTATTCAATGTGAATACACTGTTATATTATGAGTTTATACTTCTACATGTAAACAGAATCAAATATACTTGTATTTAATGTGAATACACTGTGATACCATGAGTTTTTACTTCTATATGTAAACAGGATCAAATAAACTTGTATTCAATGTGAATACACAGTTATACCATGAGTTTTTACTTCTATATGTAAACAGGATCAAATATACTTGTATTCATTGTGAATACACTGTTATATTATGAGTTTATAATTCTACATGTAAACAGAATCAAATATACTTGTATTTTATGTAAATACACTGTGATACAATGAGTTTTTACTTCTATATGTAAAAAGGAACAAATATACTTGTAGTCAATGTACATACACTGTTATAGCATGAGTTTTTACTTCTATATGTAAATAGGATCAAATATACTTGTATTCAATGTGAATTCATTGTTATATTATGAGATTATACTTCTACATGTAAACAGAATCAAACATACTTGTATTCAATGTGAATACACTGTTATATTATGAGTTTATACTTCTACATGTAAACAGAATCAAATATACTTGTATTCAATGTGAAAACACTGTGATACCATGAGTTTTTACTTCTATATGTAAACAGGATCAAATATACTTGTATTCAATGTGAATTCATTGTTATATTATGAGATTATACTTCTACATGTAAACAGAATCAAATATACTTGTATTCAATGTGAATACACTGTTATATTATGAGTTTATACTTCTACATGTAAACAGAATCAAATATACTTGTATTCAATGTGAATACACTGTGATACCATGAGTTTTTCCTTCTATATGTAAACAGGATCAAATATACTTGTATTCAATGTGAATACACTGTTGTGAAGCTTGACTCTCCGGGTGAGAGTAGGCTTCCAAAATAAGACGAGATAGAGAGGGGAATTTTAGGTAGACTTACAGTGTGTGCATAGTGACAACTAGCGGCGGTAGAGTAGGACGCATGA